>NC_041724.1:3439025-3804858 GCF_900700375.1 Denticeps clupeoides
AATGTGTTCGAGCCACTTTGATTTCCAGCCGTCTGATGTCTCTTTGAAAGCTACATCCTCGATTTGGTGGTTTTTTTTTTCATCTGGTTTCCTAATTGGAAGATTCTGTGATTTTGAACTGGCAGATAGTCAACGCCCGGCTGCAGTACCGCGTTGTATGTGGCGGTGACGGCCGCTCCATCACGGCCGTACACCGAGCCCAAGTGGATGACGGCCAGTGGCACTCGGTTTCACTAGGCCTGGATGGAAACCGCGCCAAACTGACCCTGGACCGGGTCCACGTGGCTTCGGACGTCATGCTGGGCAAAGCTTGCTCCCCTAAATTGGGCGATGTCATATTTCTGGGCGGCCACCGCCACCTTGCGAGCCATAGGGGGAGGCGGAGTCTCCCGGCCATCGCCAGCCTACGCGGCTGTCTGGAGGCGGTGGAGCTCAATGGACAAACGTTGGCGCTTAGCAGCCAGGCCCAGTCAGGTGCCATGGTGGAGGACGTGGAGGACGTCTCGCCAGGCTGCACCATGCTCCCACCCATGGCTTGTTCCAGCAACCCTTGCCTGAATGGAGGGATGTGTGTTCCCAGGTCCAGTGGAGGTACTCACCTTCACACCTTTATACCGAGCTAGTAAACCACCCAGCCGAAGGGAACATCGATCTTTTAACAGCCTCGGATTAATATCCCTCTCCTTGTAGTTACTCACTTCATATGGTACAGTGTTTTATGTGGGTAAATGTTATTATTCTGCCATCCATGGCAGTGTCGAGATGAATCATTGATTTCCTTTGAAGGCTATTACTGCAAATGTGGCGGCTTATTTATGGGAACTCGCTGTGAGGTCAGCCACAGGCCCTGTGCCTCCAATCCCTGCCTGTATGGAGGAACCTGCATCGAACAAAAGCACAACTTCTACTGCAAGTGCAAGGGACGATATTCGGGTCAAAGGTATGAAAGAGTCTAGCAAAAGAATAAAGAATGAGGAAATAAATTTTTAAAATGGTATTGTACATGTTTTTAAGGTTAAGTCATATACAGATAAACAATTTATTCAATAAATAAATGGGGGAAATACCAACAGTTTGTACTGGATATTTTAGCTCTTAGTCTAATAACATTTTTGGGCTGTAAACTATAGTCATGAAATGCAGTGGGGGTGTTAATATTGACAAATTACAATTTAATTTCCTATTGTATGGGTTCAAAATGGCTCAAAAGTGACATGCCCTCTTGCTCAGCTCGTCCCGCTCACTTTATTAGACTCCTGGGGGTGGAGATACACCTTTAAGGCATTTTTCATAACAAATTTCGACCAGAATACACACGCACACATACACATATTGCTTTTATTAAAAAAAATATTCAATAAAAAAAAGCTGTTTCAGGCCCTTCCAAAATGGGAGATATGTATTTTTTATTGTATGTTGCAGAACAGTTCAAATGTTCATCTTCTCCAGGTGTCAGATTGGGCCATACTGTGAAGACAACCCGTGTCACAACGCAGGGACTTGCGTGGAAAGCCTGGATGGGCCAGTCTGCCAGTGCAGGCCTGGGTTTGCAGGAGAGACGTGTGTACAGGGACACGGTGGACACATACCCATCTGATCATTTTATTCGGCAAAGAACGTACTGCGTGGATCCTGCTCACAGCCATCTGCTTTTCCTGCATCCAGGTGCCTGAGTGACGTGGACGAGTGTGTGGAGGACCCTTGTCTTAACGGCGGGCGCTGCATCAACACCTACGGCACCTTCAACTGCAGCTGCGCTGTGGACTTTATAGGGACATTATGCGAAATCAAAGCAGTGGGGAGAAACGCAATTGTCCCCACTACCTGGAGCAGGACTTTGGAGGGAATCCTTGGAATTCTGCTGGTCTCATTTTCCACCGTTGTCACCGTGCTGCTGTTCTTAACCTGCCGTAAAATCGCCTGCGAGTCTCACAAATCCATCCAGGAGCCGGAGCAGCATCAGCCGAACCAGGCATCTGTCCACGTTTCCTGTGCCGAGGTGACACGGGTGCCAGTCAGGCCGGGCGCCTGTGCTTCCAGCATGCCTGGCAGCCTCCTCAGCAGCCCGGGAAGGGGGTCCGGCGGGGGCTCAGCCGCGGCTGAGCAGCCGGAGATAAGCGCCTTTAATCCAGGCCCGGTGCTGGTCCAGCGCAGGCCCGTGGCTGTGTGCAGCGTAGCCCCCAACCTGTCCCCTCAACTGGCCGTCAGGTCTTCTTCCCGCTCCTCGGGCGAGGGTAGGTCTCAGGTCCTTCCAGCTGGTTCTTCTGATAAGTCGAGAAGTTGCCTGAACGTTTTGTTTTAAGGATGGTTAGTTAATCATTTCCATGAATGCTGTGTGCTGTTAAGTAATGAAGTGAAGTCTGCTTCAGGAAACAAGGACGGCGCCGCTGAACTCCGAACACGTGGCTCGTTCCAGTCAGATTCCAGCGATGAGAGCGGTAAGAGTTCCTCTGCTCTGTGCGTCTCGCATGCCTCAGAACTCTGCCCTACATTCGCTGGTTATTTATGTTCCGGAAGCATCTTAAAAGTCCAGCCGCGGTCCAGACAATTCCTACCCTGATCCGGCTAATCTCGAGGAGATGAGAAACATGATCTTAATCAGTGCGTGCTCGATTAGCAGGGGATTAAACCCGTATAAAACTGACATGGACCTACTGGACGACTTTTTAGCGTTCACCAAGTATACAAGGTAATGTTTCTATCACATTTCCACCATATGTAGTGGACTTAATTAAAATACTACTGGATTTGTCTTTACTTGATTGATTTTATCTTACTGTAAAGTATATTTTTTATACTTTGCTATATCGTACGTAGCATGTGGGGAGCGTTTGCTGATGTCGAATCATGTATGTTTTTCACATTTGCTTGCTAGTTATGTGTATCTTAGAGGGGAGCAACTAACTACCCACCCAGTCACTGAGTATCACTATTTGTCACCCAGCTCTCCCAGTTTGGGGATTTTGGACTAATGTTGGACTATTCAAACAGTGTTGCCAGATATTTGCAGTGATTTTTCAGTAATGGGTACTTGAACTAATTAGTAGTTCCATCGTTACTGACAATAACATCAACATTAATTCTCCGACCAGCCACGGGAGTGGCAACGATTCTTTCATTACTTTGGTGTGGAGCGAGGCAACCGCTTAAGTGATGATAATTGGCTGAGGTTGAGTGAACCTTCATGGTACGAGCCAACCAGAGGCAGAGGCGGGTCTTTACACAAAAGGTGTAAAAAGCAGCGAAGTGATAGCAGCACAAAACCCTGGTACGTTAACATTTTACGTTACATACCCTGGTAACTTGTTACTTTTATAATGCTGTAACTCAGTTACTAACTAACAGGTACTTTTTGAAAGGATTTATATAGCAATTATAATCAAAATTTCCCCATAATACCAATACACACAAACACAAACTCGGTTGTAGACATCATGGGACCTCGTCTTCCACTGAGACAAACATGCATACAGATTATCAGTGTGTAAATGTAATATTCCTCACAAATCAAGCCGTGGAATCGAATATTGTTATTATGTGTTTTGATATATGCGCTGTACTGATGTGGAACTTGGATGTCTTCCTGCCGTGGTCGGCGCATATGTCTGTAGTCTTGATCTTTTTTTAACCGCGCCCACCCCCCCAAAAAATATGGTCTGTAGAACATATATTCATGGCTGTTCAGCGTCAGTCCCCACCTCTCAGTGTGATGTAAGTCAGTTCCTTTGATCTCTAATTTAACAAGGCAGCCAGGTCATCTGTAACTGCTTTTTATAAGTGATGATCAGAGTGTTTTTTTCTTCTTTTTTTTACTCCACCTTGGCCTCAGCTCCCATATGGATTAAATCTGCCCACAGACCTAGAACAGGGTTTAACAAGAGCCAAACTGTAAGTGTGCCACACCTTCTTATTTATCTGTTTGTTTAATATCACAATGACGCGGTGTCGGCTGCTTCTTTAGATGTAGGTCCCTGTGATTTCATGTGTGCCGTCTCTCACCCCTGTGATTAGTGTTAAAGTAGGGTCTCAGTCTCCTTCTCATTTCTCACGTTCTGATTTCTGGAGGCCTGCTATCCGCATCTCTCTCCTACATGCATCATTATGCTGCCAATAATTGCACCGTACAAATTAGACCAGCACTGAATGTTAATTGTCCTGTAGAGGGCTGGAGAGCCATTGTATTCGGCTAATAGAGACCACGTTCAGTTGAAAACATGTCGGGTCTACAGGAATCTCTGCATTCACAGTTTTTAACTTGAAACGAGTGAATGCCATCCCATGCATTGAATGGTTTTATTTTCTTATTCATAAATATGTGTCACGACACAGCGCCCAGGTTAGTTTACACACGCACGCACCTCCTGAAATACAGGAAACAACAACACATAACCAAAACCCTGAGAGATCACACTCAGACCTTAACCATGACCTTCTCTGGAAAACAGAGAAAACCACACATGTAAACCACACATGTAACCTTTACTTTACTTTACTTTATTTTGCAGACGCTTTTATCCAAAGCGACTTACAGGAGGAAGACACCAGCAATTCTTGTTCGAGTTCTATAGATTTTGAGTTTACAAAAACTAAGGGCCCTGATGAGGCTCAAAACCTTGAGTACAAACACTCGGACCAAAACTAAGACCAAGACCAAAATGTATGAGCGGCTGAGCGCTAACGGCGTTTCCCTTTGCTGAAATGTTGTAATAAATTGAGGTCATGTTGCCAGGTTCTGTTTGTGCCAAATCAAGACTCCTATCTCAAAACACACAAATATGACAATTGTGCTTCATTTATCCTATTATTAGTATTAATAAGTAGTAACTACTTACTTACGCCATTTATAACATTTTATTACTAAACAATAACAAACAGCTTTCTGTGGTGCAGGTTCATGGCGTGTTGGTGTAAATATCATTCTACCTTATTACATACACATTTACAGCATTTATCAGATGCCATTATAGGTAGTTACAGGGACATTCCCCCCTGGAGCAACTTTTTTAAGTGTCTTGCTCAGTTAGTGGGGTTTGAACCTGGGTCTTCTGGTTCATAGGTGAGTGTGTTACCCACTAGACTACTACCACCTTGCTACACTCTGCAGTTTTTGCTGAAACACAGTGGTAGCGGCCTTATGGGTAAGACACTCACCTATAAACCTGAAGTCCATGAAGTAAGCCTACTTACAACTATTATGTGCCTGAGCAAGACAGTTAACCCTGAGTGTCTCCAGGAGGACTGTCTCTGTAACTACTGAGCGTAAGTCGCTCTGGATAAAGTCGTCTGATAAATGTAAATGTACATCATGGAAAGAAGGGCATGCTTTTTTTTCCCAGCATTAACAGCTACGTTTGTTTCAGGGCGATGTAAGCTTTAATCTCTGGTGTTCAGCCTGTGTGTTCACCCCCGAGACATTTCTAAATGTCGTGGGCCAAACTCTTGTTCGCCATTTGTCCATTGTTTCCACACCAAATGACTTGAATGACCTCCAGAACTCCAGAGGTGATTTCAGACAACGTCTTCTTGTTTGTTCTTCTGTCTCTGCATGTTCTGCCGGCTTAGTTTGGCAAATACTGTGACATTTTGCAGCTTGCAAAGTTAAATGCTACCCAATAAATAAACCCTTCTGTAACACTCTCGCTTCTAATGTACTCAACGATATCCCACAGGCGCCTTGATGTTTAATCTTATTTAACATGGAGGAGGCTTAACAAGCCATTTCAAAGCGTTGCTGAAAGATCTCTAATTATCCTGAACTTATGATCTTCAAAACCTCTCCTCGCAGTAGTCAGAATAGTCCTCAACAATGAGACCTGCCTGTCAGATTCACTAATAGCTCTGCAGCTGTAGAGTTTGTGCGTTGAAGTGGAAATATGCATCAGAGAGTGCATTTTGACAACAAAAATCAGACAAAAAGGATGTGGATCGCAGATGATCACTTTTTCTTGCGTTGTTATTGAGATATATTTAATATGGGCCATCAAAATGAAAAGATATACACACAAATAAGATTTTTTTTAAATCTTATGGTGATAGTAGCCTAGTACCAGAAGACCTCAAAGTCCCAGGTTCAAACCTCACTCACTATCATTGTGTCCCTGAGCAAGACACTTAACCCTGAATGTCTCTAGGGGGGGACTGTCCCTGTAACTACTTACTGTAAATCGCTCTGGATAAGGGCGTCTGGTAAATTCTTTAAATGTTAATGTAACTGAATGTATTGTGTCACACAGGCTATCACTGGGAAACATCCGACTGTATCCCGAGCATGCAGCTGAGCCATGTCCAGGAGCTTCTGCAGTGTGACTTTGTGCAGACTCCTCCCCCTGTCTACTCAAGCACAGACTACCCGCGTGGGCCACAGATCTGGGACGATGTTCATTGGCCTTCAGAGCTTAATGGAGGCCATAGCTCCCAGAAGGCCTCCGGAGATAACCAAGAAGTAGCATCCCTCTTACACTTTGAGCACCAATATGCCTTCACCCAAAGAAAACCTTACTCCACCGTCCTAATAGTACCTCAGGGTTCAGTATTAGGTCCAAATGAAGTCTGGGATGGCAATCAGGCGTTCTCAGTTTCTCCACATTTGGAAGACCAAGGCATAGCAACTTTTTGCTTGTGCACACATATAAGCTCCAGCTCTGATGTGTCAATGATTTGCGCAGAATCTGAAGCTGTGGACAGTGAAAGTGACCAGAATCCTGATATGTAGTGGATAATTGGTCACCTTTTATTAGCACAGTCCACTCTTCCCTTCTGTTGCTAAGACACTTTACTCTCTTTACTATAGTCCCATAAATAAATTGTCAGAATGAAGTATTGTTGTTAAACTTTTTTTTACAGATATTACATGTAAATGAACATTTTATGAGTTGTGTGATTGGCAATCTACTATTATTCATTCTTGTTTTAAAAAAAACTGTTCTAAAAAAAAACAAAGTGGTGAAAAGTGCTCTGAAACTTGTTGTTTGTTTGTTTGTTTGATTTGTGGAAATAACATTAAATGGTGCAATTTTCACCAGTTACCATTGCTTATTATTGAAAATAAATTCGGATCAATCTTGAGAGGTATAGAAGTGTTGTTTCATGCATGATACAATAATTAAATAATTGAATTATTCAACAATTATTCAAATACATTAAGAAACATAAAAAGAAGAGTTTATCCGTTGCATTTGGACATGTCTGAACAATGAACTCATTAATTGAGGCATCTTCAATTAAACAATTAGTTCACAAATTGTACAACAATATTAATATTCTCCTATTGTTATGTAATTCACATATCATGGCACGTAGGTGTGTTCATTTGCATATTTAAGAATGTCATGTTTCATAACAGAATTTTAGAAGCCCGGGCTCAGCGTCAAGGTCGAACCCAATCTCACAAGGACAATTAATAAACATCTCAGGCAAGAGACTTGAGCGAGGCATGGGGAAGAGAGAGAAGAAGCAGCATGTCTGAAGTCCATCTCTATGTGGTGGGGAAGCTGGAGTCTCAAGAGGCCGCCTGCTTCTGACTTTGAAGGGGAGCCATCACTTTTCCCCAGGATTTAAAAAGCAAAATTTCACTTTAATCCAGGAAGGCTCAAGTGTTTTTTTCCTTTGATGGTCAGTAAAACCATTTCATCAGCATGCTTTGGAAAAATTATACCATGTCACCAAGCACTAGATGTTATACAGTTTTAATTGTCCTTGATAGGGGTCATCATATTGGTTGAAAGCAGGGTCATATCACGGCAAATACTACTTTTTCTCTCACAAACGTTCCAGGAATTTTAAAATCCCGTAGGCTGAAGAATTCTCAGAACCCAGGGTTGATGGACTATGGGAATAAAATTATGACCTGAAAAGAGGTTTTATCTTTAAGTTAAAAAAACGTAACATAATGGAGGCATTTGATGAAATACAATCCTTGTGTCAATGCCAAGCTGTCATATTGTCAGAAAAAATTAGACATGGTGCGGTCACCGACTAAGACAGATGCTGCATGTTCGACTTGCTACTTGAATGTAACTTTAATAATAAAAGGTCTCTTATTTAGAATCTTTGCAACCCAAGGTCACTGTCAGATATATTATATACTCATATTTAAAAAGTGCAGTTGTGTTGGCCCACAGATGCGGAAAGTTAAAATATTGAACAGGAGGTGGCAGTATACCCCTATTTGTCACCATTTGCTTCATAGGAAAGGCAGGATATTCAGGACTGCTGTGCAGAATGTGTGCATCTTTAATGAAACTAGCAGATTATACAGTACATTTCTTACTATATAATCTAATGTATAAAGAGATCAATAATTTCCCTGGCCAACATCTGATTTGTACAATTTCCAAATTGTCCAGAAGTCACTACAAATTACAGTAATCACAGAATATTATGAATAATTAGTGTTCAATTTGCAAAATTTGTTGCCAATCAACCATCTTGAATAAGAAGGGTCTCCGTCTGTCCAGGGTCTTACAAATGGGCTCATGGGACAGTGACAGCACTTAAATGCTTTGACATGTTGTGACAGCGCCCCTGGGGACAGGGCCTGGTGCGTTTGTAACGCACGATGACAGGCCAACCCAGCCTGACGCTGCCGCGTGATGCTGTCATCGCGTGAGGAGGAGGAGGAGGAGAGGCGTGCAGATGCTGGTGCAAACACCCCATCTCACTTCGGCCAGAGCTGTCTGGACTTAAACAGCCAGATGGGCGAAAAAAAGGGGGAAAAAAAACAGACAGAACTGAAAAATTATACATTAATAAAAACATTTTAATTAATTTTAAGGGTTGTAACATGCTTGTTCATGCACATGACCCTTTCACATCTGTTACTGTCTGGTAAGATCAACCACCTTGTTATTCTTGTATTTCTTAATAATTTGGGCCTGTAAGTATGAAGGACCATTCATTCTTCTGAAAGTAAAGTGATTGTGAAACACTGCAGCATAGCACATAGTGACACAACGAAATGTGTCCTCTGTATTTAACCATCGCCCTTGCTGAGCAGTATGCAGCCATGACAGGCACCTGGGGAGCAGTGTGTGGGGACGGTGCTTTTGCCCACCTTGGCGGATCAGGATTCAGACCGGCAACTTCTGATTACTGCGGTCACTTCCTTAACCGCTAGGCCACCACTGTCCCAGCCTTGTATTGCCCCCCCTGCAGGTCTCTGTTGAAGCTAATGATCCAGGAGTCCAGGTGAGGCCTACGATCCGTGGGGCCTTTCGTTCCACGCGGTTTGACATATGGCTGGGCTTGGTCGAATCTACGGGCCGCGTGCAATTCCCAAAAAAGTTTTCAGAACTTGTTTATTATTCCAGTATAAAATTTGACTTTTATGGACTTTGTGGTGAGATGGTTAGAGATGCAGAGAAATTTTTTTATGTTGTCTCGTAGATTTTGCAAAGACCGACGTTTTCATGTGTGGCTTTTTTTTGGCACTTTTTTGGGTCATACCCAAAGCACGCAAGCTATATGTCAAAAATATATAAAGTGGCCTGCCCCTTTGGCCACTTACCAGTCATTTCATTAGGATCGCCTGGTCTTTCGCACACATTATAAACACATTAATTTAACGTGATGCATTGTGGCCACGCCCTGTTAGCATTGTTGCTTTAAGAATGCTAGCATTAGCATGCTAACATGTTCATTTCTCAACATGCACCAAACGTCACCAACTTTCACGTGACCACCTGCTCCATCGGCCACTTTACAGCTGACACCAGCTCTGGGACGACAAGCTTTTTCTTCTCGGACGACGAGACGACAATGTTATGTTACTGGCGCCAGGGAAGCGGGTTCCACTCTCACCTTAAATACGTTTTTAACACACACTATATTATCGGTCGGTGCACCATGTTCTTTAAATTCATTCTGCACATTTGTGCACGTGCCCCATCGATTTCCGCCATGTAACGCTGAAAGGACCATTTAATTTGAGTCCAATACAAGCCCAACACAGTCGAAGGTGTTTATCCTTTCACCCGTGCTTCCGTGTCATCACTCTGTCAGAAGTGTTAACACGAATTCACAAATTAGAATTTTAAACAGCAGTTATTCAGAAATGCCAGTGACCCTCGACCACTGGCACGCGGGAAAAGTGGCAAAAACAAAGAATCTCATTAAATAGGACTCTCCTGGCTGCTTACAACCACACTTATAAACTGAGCTGGAGGTGGCACGTTGTAAATTCCTCTCCTTTTCATTTCTTTCGCATAGTCCACCCTGCATTGGCCCGTGGCCCAGCGGTTTCGTAACTGCGTTCGAATCTGCCTGCAGATATTGTTTTCTCACTATATTAAGGAATGCATTTGAATGCACACGATGACTTTAACTAAAATGACAAATGACCAATCATGAATTTAACAAAAACACACGTCTGCTATAGTATAGTTATAGTTCATGTAATATCATTAATTATGTCTTATTTCCTATTGGTTTTCATATGTAATTGCATTGTTTGTTTACAATGTGAGTAAAGAGCTTTCACCATTTCATTTTGCTGTATACTTTTTATTGGATTAAGATTTTAAATATTCACCCACTATTTAATATAATTAAGCATATTTAATAATACGAAATTCAAATTTATCTAGTTCTGTAGTTCTGTTAATTTCTTTTTTTTTTCACATTCTCCATTTTTTTTCTTAAACAAATCCACACAACGGGACTACTAGAGTGTAGAAGACAGAATAAACTACAAGTGTAAACAGAGCAATGACAATCCTGCTGATAACGCAGTTGAAAATGACATTTAAACTGACTGTAATGTTAGTATTTTTTTGGAATTGTTAACGAAAACTACTAAAACGTTTTATTTATTTTATTTAGGTGACCTTCAGAAAGTCATTCCATCAAAGCAATGCTCCTTGCCAGTAATGGACGTTGGAGGCTGTCATGATCCGGTCTAGAAGAGGTTTCGTCCTGTGTAACGTTTCCTGATCGTGTTCACCTGTGTCTGATCGTATATAGCTGCCCTGTTTGTGTCTGTTCACCGCCGGGTCATTGTTACATGTTCACTGTTACCAGATGGCTCCCCTGTCCTGTTCATCACGTATTAAACCCCTGTTTCGTGACGTCATGCGAATGCGTCCTTCCTCCTCGTCATGACTTGTCATCATTCCAGATCACCTGCCTCGCCATGCCAAACGGCCGTGACAGAGGCCCAGATGCCTCCTCTCCGCACATATTCCAGCACGACACACACACACACGCACGCCCGCGTACACACAGTCGAGTTAATGGTGGGACCAGGTGGCAACGGGAGATTTTAGCACGACTAATTGTGCCGAACTTCCTCCCCACACCTGGCTTTCTTGCCGAGCCTGTGCGCCTTTTAAACCCCCCGACAAGCGTCACTCACCGTCCCGTTGTAAACACAGGTCCTCCCTATGAAACATGACCTCTCTTCCCCCTCGCCATGACACACCAGCATGCATCCACACACACACACACACACACACCACACACAACTGCCTCCTGGCAGTGAATGCCCATTGTGTTCGCTCTGTTCACTTCCACTATTATTTGTCACCTTGGACAGATACAGTAAACACTGCGCCGTCCAATTTGACAATTTTGCTTAGAGAATAAAACGCGCTGTGGTCCCGGCTCCTGCTGACTCTCGGTGGCCATCAAAGTGCAATTTTAAAGAGGTCAGCGAGGCCTGGTGTAAATAGTTTGCAGGCACGCCATGTCCTTGGGTGGAGAATTGTGCAGGAGCGCGGCTTGGCAAAAACACAGCAGCAGATTGCTAGTTGACGCTACATGAGTTTTTAGTAAGATTAATACATTTAGATGAAGCATCTTGCAAAATCAGTTTCACCAGTTTGTTTTGTGGAGTTTAATAATCAAACATAATTAGAGACATGTTAAATACACAAAAATTACTTTTGACTAACTTTTTTTTTTACTTTCAAATCTAGGGGATCTTTAAAATCAATTGCATTTGACACTTGCATTACAAGTGCATGTTGCATTTTGACTTATGTTGAATCAGGGAACCCCTGGGGGATAAATTCCCTCCCATTTTGAAAAATGTTATAAAATGTAATCATGTAACTTTAGGAAATGCTAAGATTGAGAATTTCCATGCTTACATGGGTATTTTAATGCATATTAATCAAGTTTTTAGTTTTTTTTCCTATCATAAGACGGAATTGCTTGTGCAGTTAACAGTGATAACAATAAAAGCTGCAGACATATTTTAATTAGCACTCGTGCAATTCAGACTCTGGGGCCGAGTGATGAATGACAGTGACAGAGTGACAAGATGAAGTATTGACTGGCGCACATCAACAGACATGCATGCCACCCGCCTGCTGTCACTAAGACCACAAGCGACTTAGCGGCCCAGTTTCCGAATCAGCAGGGCACGTTTCACAAAGCCGCGGGAAGCTGACTAATGTTATTAATTAGTGAATTTCAGTCCAGTCGGTTTTTACTCCGGCCCACATACTTCGCCACGGTCTGAAACGTATATCTGAGCCGACGTTGGGAGAGAAGTGTGTAACAGAGAGGGATTTTAAAATGGAAGAAAGGAAAAAAGATTACAAACACTATTTCGCGTGCCCATGAAGCGAGAAGCTCAATATCACAACCGGGCAGAAATGTGTTTGATGCACAGATGAAGCTTTAGCTGACTTTTAGATTTCTGTGCTCTGATTTCTGTGTGCTGTGTTATATTTTTATGCTGATTTGAGGCAGTGTTGCGAGTGCAATTTCATACAGAGTTCCCATCATTTTGTATAACGTTGAAGGTGTTCCTCCTTTCTGCACTGTCGTGCAAAATAATTAAAACTGCTTTATTATTTTACCATGCTTAATAATCACCATTGAAATATTCTCTAAAAGTATGTAGCACCTCAGCTGAAAATAAATGTCCTTACTTTACCTTGAAAGTGTGAAAAGTTTGGCTCTTAAGTCTAAAAGTGTGAAAATAGATTAGAATGCATATCGATGTTCATATTTTGTTCATATGCTTCATAAAAGCCCTAGATCGTAAGGATAGAAACAAAAACTTAAATTACTGAAAATAAGCAGAGACATTAATCTGCAACAGATCATATAAATTAATTAATTACAACTCATATTACTACTATTAGTCATAATAGTAATTGTTGCTTTGTGAATATCATGTTGATCTTTGAAAGTGGAAAATACGTTAAATGTTATTATGAAGAGTACTTAAAATGTGGTTTGTATTAATTTTTTTTCCTGCTTTTTTTAACTTTCAAAATAATAAATGGTGACAAATGCATGGGTGTGGAGGTCGGGCAAAGGGGCCTGGGTTGGGTGGGATGGGGTCTCCTTACCTACATGGCCCTGGTCGCGCGCATGCATGAAATAGAACAGACATTAAAAATAAGCACAGGGGTCAGTCAACACCGGCTTGTCTGATTTTCCTCTCTTTGCCTCCTTCTCTTCTTTCTGTGCTCAGGTGCGCCTAACATCCATCTTTCCACACGAATCGCCTCGCGTTCATTATCTGTGTCTCTCCGTGATGCCTCTGCTCCTACTGAAATGCCCCGGATTGTCTCCCTCGTTCCCCTCTCTCTCCTCCATCTTTCTCGCTTTTTTTTTTTTGGGCCAGGTCCACTACCGGGCACGCGTCCAAGCAGATGCATGTTGGCTGGAACGCTCCAGCCCTCGGCGTGACCTTCTCTGCAGAGTCTCCGGGAGCGGGGCGACGAGGCCAGCCCGACTCCTGCTCTCGACCCGGCCCCGGCAGATCAGGGCACCAGGTCAGGGCACGGTCGTGGCCTCCCTTCAGACAACGCATCGCTTCTCCTGAGATTCTGTCAGAATAAGAAGGTGCACCGGTGTTTGAATAATTACTTAACAAGCAGAGGAATAAATCAAACCTGATATCATTCTACGCTGGAACCCCCCGATCCTCTGCATAACACAACAAACAAAAAATTCATATTTATGGCATCTAGAGATCCTTACAAGCAGTAGTTACAGGGACAGTCCCGCTGGAGACACTCTGGGTTAAGCGTCTTGCTCGGGGACACAAAATGGGGTTCGTACCTGCGGCTTGGCAAGTACCACCCTTTACGGTATTCACTTTGAACATCACATTTTGTCTGCTGTGTACCTTCAATTTTGATTTTATTCGTGTGGTTGAGAAGCAAACAGGACACATAAACACCTCACAAGTGGTGCGTTTTCTATAAGAAGGGAAGAAAGGCCTGTAGAAGTGCCTGGAAAACCGGTGACCATTCAGGCCTCGCATCAAATCGCACTTTTGTCGCGTCATTGCCGCGTCGTTGCCTTTGTACAAGCGTTTTTTTTTTGCTGTGTGTTTTTTCAAGCCGAATGCTACGACTGCTTCCTGTAAGTCTGGAGAAAGTCATTATCAGTCTTTGTATTCTTTATGCTCCACAGAACAGAGGGCAGGACTCATCAGCACACAAGACCCCTGCCGGGAATGGCACTTCAGTGTTTGGGCAGTGCAGGGTGAAGATGCAGAGAGACAAGCGCCATCATGGGTGAGACAACTAGTCAAGAAAATCACTTATAATCAGTTAGTTAAGAAGTGATTTGCTTATCAATTAGTCATTTATGTCATGGTGTCATTGTCAAATAAACTCCAATCGGTCACTATTAGATCTCTATCATGGTCCATCACTTTTTGCGGACTTAGACTAGCAGTATTTGGGATGGTGTTTCACACTTGTCAGCACCGAAATTTAAATGCTGTGCATTAAACCGTATTGGCATTATCGTGACATGACTTGTGTGAAAAAAAAAGAATTATCTTGCCCTGGCTTCGCAAAGCTAGTGGTGAAATCAGGCAGAAGTTGCAGTCTTGTCTTTTTTTTTTTGTTTTTTATTAAGTCAGGTTATTTCATATAAATCCCAGTCCAACTATGATTATGTCATTTTCTCCACTGTAGAACTTATTAATTGGAAGAAGATAGCTATTTAATCAGGTATAAACGCCCTCCGGCACCCATGGAGGTTACAGCAGGTGGTAGTAGCCTAGTGGGTAACACACTCGCCTATGAACCAGAAGACCCAGGTTCAAATCCCACTTACTACCATTGCGTCCCTGAGCAAGACACTTAACCCTAAGTTGCTCCAGGTAGACTGTCCCTGTACCTACTGATTGTAAGTCGCTCTGGATAAGGGCGTCTGATAAATGCTGTAAATGTAAATGTAAATGTACAGCAGGTTACCAGAAGGTCAGTTTGGTGCCCGGCTTGTTGAGGACACTCGGGAGAAGAAGATGCCAGGAGGGAGAGGGAGAGAGAGAGAGGGTGCGTTTTGATGGATTATACACAATTAGAGCCAAGATCCACGAATGGAAGCAGAGACTGTAGAGCTGCCCATGGAGCAGATTGCAGCTCGGATCACAACTTTTCTGAGGATTGATATGAGGATTAGAACCCAGACGAAACAGAAGGTTGGAGAAGCTACAGGCCTCTTAACGATGAGCTGAAAGAGGAAAATCTACACCGACTGAAAGGTTAGAAAAACGTCCCGGAGTTCAAAGAATATATGTGTGAAAAAGTAAAAAGGCTTCGAATGAGAGTCGAGAGCCGAGGCGGCGGAATGCCACCAAACCCCTGGAGATGTAGAACAAGGCGGGAGGGGAATAATACATTCTGCCTGCGCAGAAAAGACAACAATGCATGTATGGAGAAGGGAAGGCAACCCGAGAAGAGCAGAGGGCTTTGCAGAGGATGGAACACGCAGATGTTCCCTGCAGATGTATGAGCCGGGGGGGTTCGAAGGAGAGCCGCTTCCAGGAACCGCGTGGTCGGAGCAGTTCGCGAGAACGTCTTGTAGAGGCGCTGAAGAAAACGGAACAAAGGAACACAAGGTGCGGCCGAGGCCTCGGGGGCACGAAGGGGGGGACGGGGAGTCCAGCATATGCTTCGTTGGCCATGAAATGGCCCGGAAACTGGGACGGGCCGGACGGTCAGTCCTCGGGCTCCTCCTCCGTCCCGTCTCAGAGCGTTGGACTGCTGCAGCGCCCTCATCTCGGCGTTGCATAATGAATTCTCTCCGGCGCAGGCCCACCCTGAATAAGTCAGGCTCCCCGACCGCTCAGCTTGTACCGTGGGCGCGTAATTCAACTTCAAACAGCCTTTTAACATCCCTTCATGCCATTATTATCCTTTCAGGACACATTGAGGTGTCTTTTATCCTCTATCGTTTTTGTCCCCCTGCTGGATGTCTTGCTCTAAGCGTTTGTCCTTGTTTGTTAAAAAACGGACCGGGACCACAGATCACCTTTATTGATTGACTGACTAAACCGGAGAACCGGAGGGTTTCTCGGAACATGACGTGGAATGCAGTTAAAGGCGGGAAAATATACGCTGGGGTGGAGCGGTCTCCACTAGACGAGAACCTCGAGGACACGGCACTCGTCCCCAATAGGACAAACGCAGAGCTCGGGCCAAGGCCGGCGTGAAGCTGCGCGTGAAGATGCGGTACCGTGAGGCCCGCGGGCACGGAGGAGCGGGGGAAGAAAGAAAAGCCCCACTGAAGATGAATGGAGGGCAGACGAAACGACGGAAGGAAAGAGTGAGACGTTGAAGCGACTCAACATGAGGACGGAACCGTCTCGCAACCCTTGCCGGTTTTCGATTTCTTCCAGGTTCAAAAGGCCGGAGTGTAAATTTGAACCGTGTCGTTGTACGCCAGGAACTTTTGTTTTTTCTCCCACTGTTCAGTGTTTACCTCTCTCTCTCTCTCTCTCTCTCTCTCTCTCAGATTGAACCCGGAGCGCGGCAGAGCGGGGGCCGTAATGATTTATTGACGAGCGCCGGCCCGGCGTCCACTTTCTCACACTCGGAGGAATGAAAGGTTTTCCCCGCAGCACGGGGCCTTCACACGTCTCGGCGAGGGCCCCGCCCGGAGACGGTCCTGCCGCGCTGTGATCCGGGACTCGCCTCGAGCGTGACCAGCGGACGGAAGGGACGGAGGTGGCAGCACCGGTGCCTGTCAGCCTTTATCTGCCGAGTGCCACAGGAGTTGATGCGTCGTGGGGTTATTACCCGGTGATTTGTTTAGCTTTCACCCTTTCTGTGTGTGTGTGTGTGTGTGTGTGTGTGTGTGTGTGTGTTTTAAGGGGACTGACATTTGCCAGGCCTCACACAGAAAAGCTGACAGCCGGTATCAGGTCGCTGTTATCGACCTTTCAGTCAGGGCCGTGTCACCTGCCGCGTGACGCAGCCGGCAGCGAAGAAGAGATGAGCCCGTCTAAAAGTTTATTTTAAATAAATCACTTCGTTCAAAAAAAAAAAGGACGCGGAAAGAGACTTGTTAGCAGCCTGCGTGCCTAAACGTGATCGATGAAAGACGGCGAAAGATTGATGGCGCGCGGTGCATCTTCCCGGTGACCCTGACCTGAATAAGCTGGGAATGATGGATCGATGGATGCACACCCACACAAGCGCAATTTTTTTTTTTTTTGCTTTTTGTGTGTGTCCATTCACATCTTTTATTTGGCTGGAACAATACTGCGTGGCCAAGCTGAAACGTGTCCTTGTTGCGCCGCTCCGCCGTGGGGACACTGTACATGTATCACATTGCGTCATCGCTTATTAAATGTTATCCGCTTTGGGGTTCTTCCAGCCTGCGGAGAAATTATTCATCCCCCCCGAAACAAACACAGCGCGTTAATATTTAAGTTACTCCGCAGAACACGCATCATAACCATCGGACGCTGGTAGAATTGGAATAACGCTCATCAGAGATGGTGAAATTATACATTTAGAGATGGGGTGGGCACCCCATCTGTCCTGGACAGTGCACGCGGACCGGGCTGGATCTGGTGTCCTGTCCATCCAATATGGCCCATATTGTAAAAAAAAATTGTAACAAGGAACGGCATCACTTTTTTACTCCGGACACCCAAATACGTACACTTGGCTTCCTCCAACCTTGTTACTATACATAATTTTTTTTTTTTACATAAATTACATAATTTTTTTTGTTACTGTACCTAAATATAAACTCATATTTTCCCCATTTCACGTTTTGCCTTTTTGAATCACTAAAAAGGAAAAAAAAAAAAACTATTGTGCAGCAAGGATTGGGAAGCACAATATTACTGCTTGGTCCGTGTTACATTTTACGAAGCTGTTATTAGATTAATTTTACTTTTATTGATGTTGCTGCTGATAAGGACTATAATTGTTCTTGGCACACGTGTTTCAAATATGGATTTTATCTCTGTTGCAATATGTGGCAACGGCATTTTGCCCGGCCCAGTGTACTGCTCAACTATGTGTGTGTGTGTGTGTGTATGTGTGTAAAAATAATAAATAATAATAAAGTTAAGTGATTGTCACATGTGATACACAGCAGCACAGCACACGATGCACACAGTGAAATTTGTCCTCTGCATTTAACCCATCACCCAGAGTGAGCAGTGGGCAGCCATGACAGGCGCCCGGGGAGCAGTGTGTGGGGACGGTGCTTTGCTCAGTGGCACCTCAGTGGCACCTTGGCAGATCGGGATTCGAACCGGCACCCTTCTGATTACGGGGCCACTTCCTTAACCGCTAGGTCACCACTGTGTGTGTGTGTGTGTGTGTATATATATATATATATATATAGAGAGAGAGAGAGTTATATATAGTTATATATATAATAACAGCTGTTATTAGCTGTTAAAGTTAAAGTAAGCTGCATTTTAGACAAATCTGATTTTTCCTCGCTGGAGATCAGACGTTCCGAGTTCCTGGCATGTCAAACGCGGCACGGAATGAGCACAAAACCGACAAAGGCTGTGGTCGGACAAGGGCGCTACACAAAAAGGGACGGTTTACTGCGAAGGAACACAAGTGAACACAATCCGGCCGAGGGAAGGGGGGGAGAAAGTCCTCGGTCAATAATGGAAAACGTTGCTGAAACGTGGAATTTTTTCCCGCCACATCGCCACGCGTGAACCGTAAACGCCGCGAATTCGGCCGAAAGCTGCATTTCTTTGCATCGTCTGTTATAATCTTAGGGCACGCCGCTACATTAAAGAGGCGGGTGAAAGGGCCGCTATCTTGATGAATTAGGCAATGCTAAATGGTATCGAATGCTTCCTCATTAAATTGTCTCTCGGCTCCTCCGCTCATTAATCTGTTCCGATTCCCTGATAAGAAAATCATTTTGCCTCTTATTCAGGCCATGCTGTCCCGTGCCGTTGTCCTTCTCCTGGAGGTCGCGTCTGGGGGGGGACCTTCCGGTTCGCTTCGCCCGTTTGCGGCCTATTTGAGGGACAGGCGCTTCCGATAATTAGCCGATTGCTTCGCGGCAGGGGTGGGGAAACATGCCGAATATTTTGTTCAGCCAAAACGCTCGGAAGCGCCGGAGTGCTGAAGACGGCTCTTTCAGTCATATTGTCACAAAACTAAAAAAAAAAAAAAACACCTTGAAGTTCGGCGCTTTGAAGTGTTTGAAGTTCGCAGTGGGGGTAAAAAAAGGGGGAAATCTTTTGCCGTTTGCCTTTTAAGTCTTATATTTATTCTGAAGACTTGGCAGCCGGCAGCTCTGTCTTCTCCAACGGAGTTAATGCAGGATACTTTGTCCGCGGAAGGGCTGGAATCTTTTCAGCACATTAGCATACCTCGTGACAAAATGGCTTTGGCAGCCTGTGGAAAATTGACCGTTTTTAGTGGTTTATTGTGCACAATTATAGATAGCCCGGCGTCATACGCCGGCATAATATTTGGGTCAACATCTTCACTTCCCTGCCATTGGAATTCCGACTCAGCGTCCAGCTCCTGAGCTGCTTAAACACCTCCTCCTGATCAGTTTATTCAATATGGGGTGGCTTTATGTTTTTAGCAGATCTGAATGGGGCAAAAAGAATTTAGGCTCATGATCAAATGATCCCAGACTATATACAGTACTGTGCAAAAGTCTTAGACACCAGTGAAAACAATCTAAGATGCAAAAATCTCAAATATTGATGAAGCAATGACATGACATGTGTAGAGAATGAGACTTTAGTCTCCTGTTGTTCTCTGAGCAGTTCTTACATTTACATTTACATTTATGGCATTTATCAGACGCCCTTATCCAGAGCGACTTACAATCAGTATTTACTGATAAAGTCTCCCTGGAGCAACTTAGGGTTAAGTGTCTTGCTCAGGGACACGATGGTAGTAAGTGGGATTTGAACCCGGGTCTTCTGGTTCATAGGCGAGTGTGTTACCCACTAGGCTACTACCACCAACTTGCTACTACAAGTTCTTCTTGTAAACGATCAGCCATTAATTTACAGAGCTGCGAGAGACCGACACCCGGTTCTTCTAGCCCATTTCTACATAACAGCATCAACATTATTAACACTTTCACTTTTTAATCGTGACCCCCAACCATTTCAGAGTCACTAAAACGTTTGCACTGTACTGTATATTTACATTGATGGCATTTACCAGGGTAAAGTGTCCTGCTCAGGGACAGAAACCCCACAGAGTGGGTGGTAGTAGCCCAGTGGGTAACACCCTCGCCTATGAACCAGAAGACCCAGGTTCAAATCCCACTTACTACCATTGTGTCCCTGAGCAAGACACTTAACCCTGAGTGTCTCCAGTGGGACTGTCCCTGTAAAAACATCTATATACAGGGTGGGCCATTTATATGGATACACCTTAATAAAATGGGAATGGTTGGTGACATTGAACACATTTTATAAGTGGTCAGAAACTTGTAAATAACTCATGAATAAAGTTATGTTAAAACCAAGCACACCATTGTTTTTCTTGTAAAATTGCCAATAAATGTGATGTGTCACATGACCCTCTTCCTATTTATCCAAGATGACCGACTTCAAAATGGCCACTATGGTCACCACCCATCTTGAAAAGTTTGCCCCCTCACATATACTAATGTGCCACAAACAAGACGTTAATATCACCAACCATTCCCATTCTATTAAGGTGTACCCATATAAATGGCCCACCCTGTACATATGTTGATATTAGCTGTACCTGAAAGAATGTTGGATAAAAATTATAAGAACTATAATAATTCAGTGATGTATTATTGTTACCTGTCAGGATCCGGTCCGAAATGGGGGTTACTCCGGTCCGGGTCAGGATCAGGATCCGGACCGGAGTTTCATTGTTGTCCTGTGTAATGTTCCCTAATCGTTCTCACCTGTGTTAATTGTATAAAGCTGCCCTGTTCGTTTCTGTCCGCTGTCAGGTCTTTGAAGTTATGTTCCGTGTTCACCAGTGTCTTCGTCTCGGATGTCTCCCCTGTCTTGTGATTCACCATTAAACCCCTGTTCCGTGATGTCAGGTGAAAGCGTCCTCCATTCCTCGTCACTCCACGTCCTCCTCTCTGTTCACCCGCCGCGTCATGCCCGCATGGACGTGACATTACCATTATTTTTGTAGTAGCAGTAGTAGTAACTGAGTAGAATCTCATGACTAATCCTATTTGCCTGTCAGTTCTATTCATACATGTGCAAGAAACCTATTGTTCATGCCAGCAATGTGCTTAATTGTATGCTTCATAGTATTAATAATCATTTCAATTTAATCTAGCAATAATATAAACATAAATAAAATTAACTCTGTACGTTCTCAGATTCAAACAAGACGTTCCCACTCAGCGCAATAAAACGGGATTATACTTTAATATCACCATTTTCTTTAAATGATCATTATTTATCATCTAAATAACAATATTGAATATTTCCAGTCGGAATAGATTGATTATTGAACGTATGTGTGGACAACACGAGCGCGTTCGCAACAAGTGAAGCGCTCCGGTCCGGTTCGCGGTGAACGACTCGGATGGGATGAATGATTCGAATCCGATGAACGGGCTGGCGCGCGCACGTGAGCCCGGTGTGAAATGGCCGCCCCCGTCTCTCCTCCTCTACATCTGAGATATAGTCGCAAAGGAGATCCAGGAAGAGCAAAGTCCTCATGAAAAGAGTGAGAGACTCTAAAGCAAGAGAGATCCCTCCCAGGAGAAAGAATCTCTCGGAGAGTCGCGGAAAGCGAAAGAAAGAGATAAATCGAAACAGAGAAAGAGATTAGAAAGGAAAAGAGAGAGAGATACGAGAAAGAGCGAGATGAAGAGAGAGAGAGTCCTCCCTAAAAGATCTAGAAGATAGAGAGAAAGCGAGGAAAAGGAAGAAGAAGAAAGAGAGAAAGAGCGAAAGAAATAAAAAGAGCTGAGAAGAGACAAGAAAAAACTACGATGAGAGAAAGAGGAGAGGCGGGAGGAAAAAGAGAGAGGAGAGAGAGAAAGAAAGAGAAGAGAGAAGAAAGAGGATGAAAGAGAGAGAGAGAGAAAGTCAAGGACGAGAAGAGCGAAAAGGAGAGCCGAGAGAAGAGAGAAACCGAAAAAACGAGAGAGAGAAAGAGAGAAAAAAAGGGGGAGGAAAGAGAGAAGAGAGAGAGAGGAAAGACCAGAAAGAGAGAGAGAATATCGCTGGCTTGGAGTCTGAGAAAGGTGAAGAGAGAGATCTCTATCAGAAAGAGATCTATAGTATCTATATAGTCTGCTCACACCAACCTCTCTTATCGCATTCTCATTCCCTCTCCCCTCTCTCTCTCTCCCCCTCTCTCTCTCCCTCTCTCTCTCTCTCTCTCTCTCCACTGTGGGGCAGCGTTTGCGCTCATGCCATTTAAGAGCCGCCCGAAGTTGCCGCCCGGTCACACGCCGACGCCGACCGGCCGGTGGCACATGCCAGTCCGTGAAAGTGACGCCGCGCGACTCCTGGGTCGCGTGGGGGGGCTTTTTTTTTTTTTTTCCTCTCACCCCCCCACACCGGGGAAAGGGGGGGTACGGCGGGGGTCCACCCCACCCCCCCTCCCGAGACGCGTCCGGACGAGCCCCGAAGTCCGGCGGAGGCGCGTCCGGCGAGGGGATAAGATGAACATAAATGGCAGCCGGCTGGTGAACGGTTCTGCGGTGGCCCTGTCTCGCCCCGCGTGGGTCGCCTCAACTTTGGGCGGCATCTTGATCTTCACCATCGTGGTGGACATCCTGGGCAACCTCCTGGTCATCTTCTCCGTCTACAGGAACAAGAAGCTGAGGAACGCGGGTAGGTCATTTCAACCCGCGATTCATTATTACCGGCGATTTATTATCATCATTGTCACCTCGTGAATGATAAAAACACGCCCCCACGTGTCGCCGGTTTCACGTTGGCGACCCACGTGCTCGTCCCGAAAGTTTACCTGGCGCCGTCGGTCACGGGCGGCGGCATCGGCGTGAAACTTCCACGCTCGGGTGGAGATGCACGCTGGTTCTGAAAACGACGGTCCCGATCGGGGGTCCGAACCTAACGGTCCGGTGGTCCGCAGAATTAACCGGGATGAAGATCCACACCGGATACCCGGGCTCGGCACCGGTGTATGTAAATAATGACAATATAATATGATTTAATATCAAGTGAAGTTCAGGAAAAGGACACCTTCACTTGACGTGGATTTCGTTCCCCTGACGCACGTCTAACATCTGGATCTTCTCTGACATATTAAGTATTTAATGGGTACGGTGTAAATAGAATAGCGTAACTAAATTAAAGTTGCACTTCTGTTCGGCAAAATGGGCGTGTTTGCTATTGTACAACTTTCACAAATTTGTCACGTTCACACATTTTTTGACTGAGCCATTTCTTCCAGAAGAATTCGCCAAGTTACCTGCGTGTCGTTGGACTGAAATCCAAACTGCATCTAAACTGGCCAGAATTCTCCACTCATGAATTGAGGTGGCGGCTTAAAACAACGTAGGGAACTAACGTACGGCGAGAGAGACCTAACATTTCCGTCGGAACGATTACAACAGCAATTCAAAATGTGATCGGGTGGCAGTGGCCTAGTGTGTCACACCCTCGCCTGTGAACCAGAAGACCCGGGTTCAAACCCCACTTGCTACCATCGTGTCCCTGAGCAAGACACTTAACCCTGAGTGTCTCCAGGGGGGGACTGTCCCTGTAACTGCTGATTGTAAGGTGCTCTGGATAAGGGCGTCTGGTAAATGCTGTCAATGTAATCGTGGTCGGCAGAATTTATTACGGCCAGGCATTCCTGCAACAATTTACGCGTCTTTTGAGTGCCGTCAAGTGTTGGTAAATTCTGGCAGAGACTCTTTCCTCGTGTCCGACTCCGTCCCTTTGTGGGAAAGTCGCGAGTTCAGCACGCCAGTGTCGGAATTGGCAGATCCGACGTTTCCACGCGAGGGGAGGAATAAGATGGAAACAGCCGCGATGCAAGTGACAATGACCTCAGGGAGAATGCGGCTGGCTTCGTCCAAACTGCTGGATTCCACGTGTGTGAAGTAATTAGCTATGCAAACACCATGTTCAGCTCTTATCACATCATACTAAAATGATGATGATGATGATGATGATTGCTTTTGTTGTTATATTCTCCTCAGTGTGTTCCTCAAAGTTTTTATGGGGTCTTAAAAGTATTCAAAGCTAAATTAAGGGCTTTTACACAGAAAATTGACATATTTTAATTGAATGTAGTGAATATTAAGTATGTCCAGGGTTTGTATGCTTAGTGTGTGTGTGTTCGTTCTGGAGAGGTTAAAGGTCACATGCCGAGCCGAGACCTCAGGTCCAGAGTTGAAGTGATGGCCTGCTGCTGACCATGTGACTCCTCGCCTGATTCGGGGGACAGTGAGTGGGAGCGCCTGCTCCTTCCTGAAGTGAGTTGACGTCGCGCCCCTGGTGTAAGCAGCAGCCCTGAGGTTTAAAAGATATGTTGAAAAGGGTCTGAAGGGGTCCCGTGTCCACCCTGCATGCAGCGCGGGGCCTGAGAAGGTGTGTCCTGGATAACTTGAACCGCAATCTCTTTTTTTTTTTTAAAGTGAGTGATTGTCACATGTGATACACAGCAGCACAGCACACGGTGCGCACAGTGAAATTTGTCCTCTGCATTTAACCCATCACCCTGAGTGAGCGGACCGGGATTCGAACCGTCAACCTTCTGATTACGGGGCCACTTCTTTAACCGCCAGGCCACCGCTGCACCCTGTCTCTTGTAGATGGCACAGTCACAGAACAAAATCAATATTTCACTCGAGGGCCCCGGCCGGGTGGCCTCAATCCCGACAGTGTTCATTTGCTGGTTCGTGGGACCCACGAGGTTCTCTGTCCCCCTGGCACCTCCAGCGCACCTCGTCCTCTGCTTAGCGGGTCACGTTCGTGGGCCGGTAATCGTTCCTTTTAGCCTGGCGTGACATGGCCCCCGACCAGCGCGGCTCCTCGCCGGCGTAGCCCGGCTGCGGCGCGCCGCCCGCACCGTCTTTCGCCTTGCATTACGGCCGGCCTGCCGCCGCACCGTGACAGCGCTGTCTGCTCGCATCACTCACCTTTAGCGCGCCCCCGCCCTCGAGCACCCGCAGCCGTGGGATCGGGAACCGGCCCCTGCTGTTGTCAGGAGTCCGTTAATTATCATCCCACGAAAAAAAAAAAAAAAAAAACGACTACTGTTGCGTGAGCCGCACCTGTGTGGGTCAGAGGAGGGGAAAGGCCTCCTTGCATCTCGAAAGCGCGTGAACCTGGCGGAGTTTAGAGGGAGTCCGGCTCTTTCTCCGTCTCTCCCGGTCCCCTCCTCTCTCCTCGCTCTCCTTTAGTCGCTCTGACATGTATTGGGAGCCCGGAGCGCTCTTATTAAGTAAAGCTCGCTGCTCATTCAAGGGGAACTCCGCGGAGCGCGTTATGCATAAAGTTTATTTGATAGTCGCCTCGTTCGGCGACTTTGACTTTGCCACGGGACAAAACCCTTTCTGATACGATTGCATGTCCATCAGCAGGGGAAAAAAATGTCTTTGTGTGAGGACAGGGACTCTTTTTTCCAGTAAATTCCCAGAAAGAAACCATCATGACGATGAAGGCTGATGCTGAATAAATGGTATACAGCATCAGGCCAAACGTTTGCTACCAGGACGCACATAAATCATTTCACCCAGGCCCCACCTCCCCAAAAAAGCACTTTCCACTTCCCCTTGTCCCTGGGAAGTCGACAAATGGTGTAAAGCATGGCCAATCAAGCATATTTCCTGCTGCACAGCAGAAACGCCGCGCGCCCCAACACGCCGCTTCTTTTTTTTAAGGTCAGCAGTGCACTTGGCGGGGGACAGATGTTACCTTTCTGTTGGACTGACGGTGAGAGAACAGCACCGGCGATCTGGGACGTTGGTAACGTGCGTTATGAATTCATTGGGAATTTTCCAAGGTAAATCTGGTGATTTAGTGGGCAGTATGTCACCAAAGGTGGACTGTTCAAGGGGAGGAACGATAGGGCCCGTGAACCAAAAGACCCAGGTTCAAATCCCGCTTACTAGCATTGCGTCCCTGAGCAAGACACTTAACCCCGAGTGTCTCCAGGGGGGGACTGTCCCTGTAACTACTGATTGTAAGTCGCTCTGGATAAGGGCATCTGGTAAATGCCATAAATGACGCACATGCGCACAACATGAGTGAAAGTGCGGTTTTTAATAAGCCAGGAAACAGTTTAAACTCTAAGCGTACGTGAGGCCAGACAAGGTGAGACTGTCTGGTACTCATTGCAACAAATGAACTGTTTCTTAATCGAGAATCGATTTTGAGTCAATTCGTGAGTCACATTGAGATTTGCCGAATTCTTAATGACCATCACATCTGACAGATCTGAACAATGTTCTGATTAAGCCATTTGTACGGTTTTAATTTAACCGACAACAAACAGAGTCAGGGAAGGTGTCAGGATGTAAGAAACAGAGGCCAAGGGGCATTATGAACGTGCCTTTCACTCACTTACTCACCATTCATAACCGAGGGACGGTATCTTCTGCATGACTGACAGGAAGTCTTCCTTCCCGACAAGGCCCTACGGTAACTCCCTACCACCTAGGCAGCGGTATTACAAGCCAGGGCGGGTCGCTGCAAGGTCATCACTGCAACTAACTCAACATCAACAGACGCACCCCCATAAACTGAAAAGTAAAAAAATGACACACGTACGAGAGCAATTGCAGACTGCTCCGTGTCTGCTTGGATCGTCTTCCGATGCGCTGACATGAAAGTGCTGCTCGGGGCCTAAGTACACGAGGCTGGAGGAGCCATCTTATTCAGCGCTGTTCGTGCCTTATTTAGCCCGGCTAAAACACATCCTTACGCGATGAACAGCCTTCACACGATCAGGACAACTCCTCGGGAAACTTGCCGAAACCTTCTCACCGCTTTCGTAATTATCCCCGACTGGAATGCTAAAGCAATTTCCTGCAGAAGATAGCGTGTGCACTGGCTATAACTTTTTACGAAGATTAATGAGATTCTTTTAAACCAATTTTTTTTTATGTCTTGATTCATGCGTGCCAGCAATTCACAAAAAAAGTGATGAAAAGACGACATGGGGGCCTTCAATCACAGCCATGATCAATTGATTCACGCAGAGTCAGAATTCCCATCAACATGTTATCGCGCTAACATTTGCATTTTCCAAACCTGAAGTGCAGCGTGTCGAATAGACAAAAAGTCTTTGCGCAGTCGCTTGACTTCATCGTTTTTTAAATTTTATATCTCTCTCGCTTGAAGCTGGTCGCCACGTGGCTGCCCCCGCGTTAGCATGCCATCCCTGGCACGGCGCCGCCGTACACGTGTTAGCGCGCAATAACAACAGTTCGGTGGCCCGGCCTAATGTATTCATCATGCCCAAATTAATTGAAACATCATATTCGATTTCCACTTCGCAGCCAAGCAAACAAGCGCTGACACCTGAATCAGAAGCAGCCGCCGCCGCCGCCACCGCGGCCTCCTTGAATCTCATTACGAGTGTGTGCCGACGACTCCTGTTTATTCGCTCGAGTCAGCATTTCCCCCTCCCTCGGCAGAGCTCGGCCCGGTGAGAACATCGTAAAGTAATTAGATCCCGGCGCTCCCGTTCTTGCGTGGAAAAAAAAAAAAAACCCCGCCGTGCGTTCGGTGGGTTTCCGGCTAAATGCTAATACGAACTAGCGGCCCGGGCGTCCACTTCGTAACAGGGAGTCAAGTGAAATTTTAAAACCAGAATGTGGCCACTTTGTTTGAAATTGTTTTTTTTTTTTTTTTTTTTTTTTAAATTGACCTAGAAAACGTCTGGATCATTTTTTTCTATAGAATTCGACAACTTTGCCGTACATGATGCAAGCCTAGCTGGCACATATATAATTAAAACTCAACCATTTGATCTATTTTGGGATCTTGCTGTGTGGTTCGCTGTATGAAAACAGCATTTTTTTTTTTAAAGAAAAGCTTTTTTTTTTGGTGTGCGTGTGTGTTTGTGGGTTTTTTTTTTTTTTTAGGAAAGCCAGACGTCATCTAGACAAACGCGTTCCATTTTGCCACTGCGGCCACGCTTGCGGGAACCACATCACACGTGTAGCGCATTTGCCGGCTGTTGTGGGCGGCGGTGCTTTGTGTGTGTTGCCCACACGACGTTTGCCGCTAATCTGCCATGTTTCCTTTTCGACAATGCGGCCGCTTTTGGTGGCGGCGTGCAAAGCGTCGTTGTAAAAAAAGGCGAGCGCCACGTGCCCGGCCCTCTCGCTGCCCTCCAAAGACTCTGTGAATTTTGGCCTTGTGCCTCCTTTCCTTGTGTGTGAAGTGGGGAAGATAAGTTGTGACCAAAGGATCGGCCCAAAGCTGATATGCCATTAGTGGCACCGGCACGCGTGCTGGGGACGTGCAACAAGCCTGCGAAAGGCTTTTACGGCCGCATTCCAGCACTTCCTCTCCTGTGCGTTGGCCTCCGATCTGCTTCCGCTTTGCCGGGCAACGTGTCTCAATGTTCCACGTTAACGGTTAACGTAGATGATAGAATTTAAATGGGATAACCTTTGCGGACATGGACGGTGCCGCTGACATTATGCAGCGATGGAGCTGTTCCATTGCAGGTTGCACGGTTATGCCGCCGTAATTTACACCATGACTGTACTCGCCTGTCAGGCTTGCTCACACAGTGCATACACGGTGCATCAGAATAGCGGCATGTCCTGGAAATGCATGTTTTTTTAGGGCAGTTCGGGACTGGGTGGCTGGATGAGAGATGATACAAGTCACGTGTCTGAAATGTCCATCCAGAGTACACACCTCCCCAATCCCCAAGTTACAAGTTTACGCAATTAGTGAATAATCTTAATCATTTTATTATTAAGTAATTTATCACGAGTTCATCACCAGTAATGGATTTAAATGTGGGCACCCAGGTCAGCATCTTCTTGGGGGCAATAAGGGCCCCCAATGTATGTGTGTATGTGTGTGTGTGTGTGTGTGTTTTGATGTCTTTCAAACTGGTTTGAAAAGAATGTATTTTGATGTAGAGAACAGAAAACTGCTAAAACACCCCCCACATCCAAATAAAATCATTCAATAAATAAAATTAGCTAAAAAATCAGAATTTCAATGGAATTGTTTCACCCATAAAGACGTTTAATGTAACCCCTGCACACCACCTTCACACGTGATTACCGCATTTCCACCAATTGTTAAGCCAACTGCAGAAAGCATTACAAAGCACACAGGCCGCTGACCTAAATGATTCAGAGAAAAGCAGCATCATGGCTTGGATTCTCAATATCACACATGACATAACATGTGTGGTTAAAATATGCATAAGAAGGTTAAAAATAAATAAAACACGTGCTCGAATGGTGAACAGTCAACAGTTAAAAAGATCCACGGGACGACAAGTGGTTTTGATAACACGCACCAGAATTACCACTGTTGCTTTAATCTGAGGCGTGCCATGATGGAAAGACAAACCCTCCATTATACCTGACAGCAAGCACATGTCAGGGATTTCTGGGCGTTCACAAGAGACAGGGATGCTGGAAAGAGTTTTATAGTGAAAGTGATTGTGAAACACTGCTCCACAGCATACGGTGCACAGAGTGAAACATGTCCTCTGCTTTTAACCATCACCCTTGGTGAGCAGTGGGCAGCCATGACAGGCGCCCGGGGAGCAGTGTGTGGGGACGGTGCTTTGCTCGGTGGCACCTCAGTGGCACCTTGGCGGATCGGGATTCAAACCGGCAACCTTCTGATTACGGGGCCACTTCCTTAACCGCTAGGCTGAGTTCTGCCCCTGAGTTCTGAGCTGAGTCTGTATTTTACAATCTAGTTCCGGGTGGGTTTGTTTTCATCTTTCGAGACCAGAATGAAGTACGTTCATGTGTAACAGAATCGATTGTAATCTCATTGGTTAAAAAAAAAATCCTCCCTCTCTGCACATACTGTAGACTTTGCCAAAATATTCTTAAGTAAACAAATATGACCAGTATGCCTTCGGATTTACATTGACATTGATGTAATGAAACTCATCAGATTCATCTTATAAAATGCTATGGATCTGATTTGGCCAAAATTGTTGCCGCTTTGTTCTTTATGCAAGATGAGTGCACACACCTATCCGATCTAGAACATTCCAAATGATAGCATTTCTGGGTAGCCAGCTTGTGCATGTTGTAAAGCGAGTGCAGTTGCATATGAGATCGGTAACATAGCACAAAGTGTAGACGTTAACACGCTTCAACAGCAGTTCTGTTTGCGTTGTAGGACTGATTTACATTGCCCATATGATTTACATTTATGCTTCTTTGTCAAATCTCTGTCTGGGAGAGGATGGACTAATGATTAATGCTATTTTTATACACACAGTTCAAAAAGGGGAGGAGCCTGTAGGCATGACTGACAGCTCTACACACCCACGTCACTACGCTGTAGGATTTAAACCCCCTTCCTGTCGACACACGCCCAGGTGTAGCACAGTGTCCGTCTCACCATGCTTTCACCTCGGTTTCCCTCCGTTCTATAGACTCCTAATATCCTCAGTGGACGTCATGGACAGTAGACTGCTCAGGACCTCACCCACCATTCAAATTGTGAATTGATCTTACATATCAAAAGAATGGGCCCTGCATAGTTGACTCCCATTTACATTTACATTTACATTTAAATTTACGGCATTTATCAGAAGTCCTTATCCAGAGTGACTTACAGTCAGTAGTTACAGGGACAGTCCCCCCCTGGAGACACTTTAGGTTAAGTGTCTTGCTCAGGGACAAAATGGTAGTAAGTGGGATTTGAACCTGGGTCTCCTGGTTCACAGGCGAGTGTCCTACCCACTAGGCTACCACCACCCTCCCTGAGAAGAAAAGTCCAGGGTTTTAATACGTAACTATTACTGTGAGGGGACGTTGCCGCTAAAACGAAGACCTAAACTGAATGGGTGGCCGACGGGTGGCATTCCCGTCTCTCTCGATCTGAGAGAGACCCCGCTTGAAATTCAGCTGTGAAATTCCAGCAGATGCTTGTCAGTGGGGAAGTGTGGCATGATGGGTTTTAATGAACAACTAATTAGCAATGGGGGGGGGGTCAAAAACAGCCTGTAAGATTTATTTTTTCTGCTGACCACCGCGCTACTCAGTAAAGTTGTTATATTTACTTCTCTTAATACTATCAGTGTGAATATTCACTAGACGCTACGCTTGATAAACCGTAACGCAGCTGCCTCCCACGAAGTGACCTCCAACGGTAAAATCGAGTGCTCCACCAAATGGGCCCTCCGGGGCCTTGTGGGTTCCTGCTCTAATTTAGGTCTCCTGATGATTGTCTGCTAAATCGGGCGGCATCTAGGAACAGAAGAGATTGGAGCGGAACTGTTATAAATGCGTATAAATTCTGATCGGATGCCGTTTCGCTGCCGAGTGTGGTTGAGCAAGTCTCGTTGAAATTAGAAAAATTCGAATCAAATGTCCCTCCAAAGCAGTGGGATGCGGGTTAGGTAGCGTGGTTAGGTAGCTGATCACAGAAGACTCCAGGGCACAGATGAGTGGAAATGTTCTTCAGGAGGATAATAAACATCACGTGACCACAGCAGGTGCTGTCCAAATCCTTTTAATAGGGAAGGCATATGAAAGACTTAGGAAATATGCGATTTAATTTAGAAGCGCTGAAGGTTGCGCCGTGCGATACCAACTGGCAGCGCGGACGAGAGGACTGATGGTATGGTGTATAAAAAGCTTCAACTCCGTTTTTCCATAGGTCTCGGGTTTCACTCGTCGCAAAGCCATCCTGACTAGGGGTGTGCGCTGTGCCCCACCGCGAAGGTCGTGCGCTAAAGGCCTCGATGGGGCTGTGCAGTCGTCCTGAAATACGAATAACTGTCAATAACCCTGCGAATAGCCACCAGTGAAATGGGATACACTGCTTTACTGTTACGAAGAACATGTAGGAGATTTGCGGCTCTAATCCACAGTGATGAAATTTACTTTTTTTTTTTTTGTGGGGGATCCAGATATATTATATATATCAGCAATACAAATGTAATTTGTGAAGATTCATTTTGATTCAGTTTCAAGTAAAGTTACAGTCAAAAGATTTAACACACGTTTAGAACAAAGCAGAATAAGACTCACAGCTATGAAACAACATGTGGGTATATATAGTAATGTGTTTCCTGCATTAGATTCGCAGCCTCTATAGAGTATGTGTGTCCTAGCTTTTTATTCCAAATGTTCGAAAATATATATATATATTTTTGTATGACATTCCTGTTGCAGGTGTGAATCTACCAGGTTTATCACAATATCTTTTTCCTTCTTTTAGGTTTTTTGGAAGTCTGGGGGCAGGATCATGGTCGTTTGTGTTGTAAATTCTATTGGCTGATGACTGTTGATTTTGTGATTGTCTGTTGTCTACATCATGTTATCTGACAAAAGTAAGGCATTCATCAACAAACAGATATGATCACATACCTAAGCTACCCCTGTGTCAAAAAGTGGACATTTTTTTTACATTAAATTTTTTTGTATGTAATCACAAACCTAAGCCACCCCTGTGTCAAAACTTGAGAGTGGAAAATTCACTTTTTTTACATTAAAAAATATGTTTTTACATCCACTTGAGAGTGGAAAATTCACTTTTTTTTAACATTTAAAAATAATTGCTTAGCATTGCAGATTTTTTTCTAAGTGGAATTCTATATATATATATATATACATGAATGCGTTTTTTTGTTTTTCTTTAGGTAATATTTTCGTGGTGAGTCTTGCGGTCGCTGACCTGGTGGTGGCGCTTTACCCGTACCCCCTCGTCCTCGTCTCCATTTTTCACAACGGCTGGAACCTGGGCTTCGTCCACTGCCAAATCAGCGGATTCCTGATGGGACTGAGCGTCATCGGGTCCATCTTCAACATCACCGGCATCGCCATCAACCGCTACTGCTACATCTGCCACAGCCTCAAATACGACAAGCTGTACAGTGACAAGAACTCGCTTTGCTACGTGCTCCTCATCTGGGTGCTGACTGTGTTGGCAATCGTGCCCAACTTCTACGTGGGCTCGCTGCAGTACGACCCCCGGGTTTTCTCGTGCACCTTCGCCCAGTCGGCCAGCCCCGTCTACACCATCGCGGTGGTCTTCTTCCACTTCATCCTTCCCATCATGATTGTAACCTACTGTTACCTGCGGATCTGGGTCCTGGTGATCCAGGTGAGGAGGCGGGTCAAGCCGGAGCTCCGGCCCAAGCTCACGCCGCATGACGTGAGGAACTTTGTCACCATGTTTGTGGTCTTTGTCCTGTTCGCCGTCTGCTGGGCGCCCCTCAACTTCATCGGCCTGGCCGTGGCCCTGGACCCCGCTCGCATAGTGCCGCTCATCCCAGAGTGGTTCTTCGTGTCGAGTTACTTCATGGCCTACTTCAACAGCTGCCTTAATGCCATCGTCTACGGACTGCTGAACCAGAACTTCAGACGAGAGTACAAAAAAATAATTGTCTCGCTTTGCACGGCGAGGATGTTCTTCCCCGACAGTTCCAACGATGCTGCTGACAGGATCAAAAGCAAGCCGTCCCCATTAATGACAAACAACAACCAAGTCAAAGTCGACTCTGTATAAACGCTCAAAGCTAACGGGGTGCTGTGGAAAAGAGAAAATAGCGAAGACATAAATGAAACATACCAAAAAAAAATAACCCGTCTCAGACGCCTCCAGCTGGCACACTGTTTAAGTACAGCGCCGTTTTTTTTTTTTCTCACAGGATTCCAGTCGAGTACATTATGTCTCAGTACGTCTCAATGTTTACAATAAATAGCAATTTCTTGGGATTCCTTATTGATTTTTCTTGTTACAGTCGCGCGCATGGCGGTCTTCTGTAAGTGACGAATGCGGTAGGAATGGTGTGAAATCCCATCAGGCTGTCGTGGGTTTTCGGCAGCCCGTAAAAGCTGGATGGACGCAGGGAATGCAGGGATGGCTTCCTCCGGAACGAACATGGCGCGGTTAAGGGGACTTTATACCTCACTGACAATACAGCGTTATTTTCGTGCTTTTGAACGTGGCCTCACATCTGCAGCGCACTAGACTTCATAAGCATGTATGACTTGTTATAAGCATATGTTTTCTTTTCTTTGCAGGAACAAATGTTGAACACGTGTCAAACAAGTCGTTGTAATGACATCATGACATTATTCTATTATTATAAGTGTGAAAGGTTGGCCGAGTGCATTTGCGAGGCAATATATTACATCCGGATGCAAATCAGGAGAATATTTCTGTTAACGGCGGCCATGTTCTCTGTGTGCGGTTCAGATATGCACTGAATCCGCTGGCTTCTTCCCAGTTGCTGCTAAAATATCTTAAGCAAGAAAGACTGAAAAAGAAATAAAATAAACCAACAAAAGCAATATATAAAAGGACTCGTTCAAAAAACCCACAGGAACTGTGAAATTTGTCATTGTTGTTATTAATATTATTAAAATGACTGACCTGGCTGTGAGTGGAAAAAAACAAAAAAACATGAAGATGTCATATAATTGTCATACTTTTTTTTAAATATTATTATTAAATGAAAGTATTGTTTACAAAAAAAAATATTATAAGTCTTGGCTTGTTTGTCTTGAAGCTGTGAAACATAAATGGACTGAAACTAACTGAGAAGAGAACTTGTCATGGATGACGTCCAAAATTTGTGGTAAAACGCTGACTGGAGGGTTTTGTATTCTTCATGACAATCATATATTTTTTTTTCGTACAGGTTACCGATCAAATAAAAAAATGTTACAAATAAACCCCACTCTCTCTCCACAAGCAATGCATCGTGTCATCGCACCGTTTCGTTCTTGTTGGGAGTAATGCGCTCTTCTTCTCACTTGTGTCATTAAATGACCTGTTGTCCACGTTTTGTGAAAATGGTGAGTGGCCAGATGAACTATTTTTAAACAGCAGGACATAAGCTCTCCAAACTGACCTGCTTCCAAGCCCACGGCAGGCTATTTCTGGGGCGTGCAGCTGAACGTGTCTGTAAAGCTTAGGCCGCTGGAGTCATTGTGTTTGTCTGCAAACAGGCTCCACGAAGGACCGGCGTCCCACCGGTTAGCTCAAATCAATGTGTTTCACTGCAACTGACAGTCCTCATATATTTCAATCATCGCTAGTCATCTTTGCACAAAGACCCTTCCAAGTATGCGGAGATCAATTATATCTGGAAATAAGTGTACAGATGCATTCGACGTGCAATGTGTGAATGATTGTTTTAGACGAGCGAACAAGAACTTCTCTGTAGACCCCATCAAACCTTCATGTGTTTATAATGAGGATCGAGATGTTCAGCAAAAAAATACTCTGCGATGTGGAGCGCTGCCTCCCATTCCAATCATGACTGTAGACAAGCTGTGAGCATTAGTAATTATCATTAGTCGGGACAGATGAAAGGTGGCGCGGCGCTGCACTGCCTTCCCCCTGTGGACCGGGAGAGTAGTCATGCATGTTCGCGCCACAAAGTGCTCTCGGAATTTCTGGGATTTCCAGACGAGGCGAGGTGGCGTGCGGCCTGGCCCCGGTGTGTCTCTGGGAAAGGTTGTCCTGTGGTCCCCACGGGGTTCTCTGCAGCAGGGATCCACCACGCCGCTCCAGATTGGCTGCGTTCGCTGCCGCGTGCACTGGGCTGGGAGTAATGGGCTCCTGCGAGCGTGTGTATTGGAGTTTGTGTTTGAGTGCATGTGGGTGATAAAGAAGCTGCTATCGCCGGGTTTATCTTAATTCCCTAGTGTTTGCCAGCCTTACAAATACAAACTTAGCACTGTTTATGTTCAGAAATCTAAATAGAATCTTTATTTTATTTATTTTATTGTCACATTGGAAATCATAAAACTCTTGATATTTGCATAAATTCCAATTAGATAACTAACATGTTCGTTGTTGATTAGTATCGTTTGCAATAACAATATATGGTGTATGTGTGAACTTTGTATGTAGATGTGTGAGGAATATATGGTGTATGTGTGAGGTTTGTATGAAGATGCATGAGGAATATATGGTGCATGAGTGAGGTTTGTATGGAGATGCGTGAGGAATATATGGTGTATGTGTGAGGTTTGTATGTTGATGCGTGAGGAATATATGGTGTATGTGCGAGGTTTGAGAATCTAGCCTCTTTTTCACCTCCTCAGTGTCCATTTTCGCATCTCTCTTGCGATAATTATAACGCATCGCCTGATGACGGTAGCCAAGAATTGCAAATGAAATTAACATTACAATGTTCCATACAAATGAACATTTACTAAAACAATTTTACATCATGTGAAAGCCTTTTATCAAGCACCAAAACAAGTTTACAAGTGCGAGTCATATGGATAGACTGGAAGTTTGTCTTTACGACTGCTCATTTACAGATTAAGGGCTCTCTTGCCTCCCACAATGGTTGTATGGTCCTTAGTAATGGACAATGGCTGGTTAGGGATACTCATGGATGAGGTGATACTTTTTTACACCAGCAATGAGAGTTGTCGTGGATTTCAAGGTGGTTGAGAAGCAGTAATTAAGAGTTTCGGGTCACTGTCTTTGGCTGTGTTTTTGACTGACTTCTTCACAATATAGAACAGCAGATAGCATGTCATGCAAGACATTTCTTGATTTCATCATTGGTCAGTCGTAGGGCTTGTGTAAAATTGCTTTTCTGACCTTCCTCAGAATGGCTGAATACAATATGAATCCATCGGATTTGTAAGATGGACGTGTCAAATTTGATTTTCTCTGTATCATTACCACTTGTCACTGTCAGACTGGAGCTGAGACCAAATTGGTTCCTTCTTTTACTTCTTTTTTAAGTTTTACTTTTGAATTCTGCCTTTATTCAGCAATCATCTTAAAACAGTGAGCCTTATCATCAACAGAGGTCAACAGAGGAGCTTGTAAAAAAAAAGAACACTCAGCACATGCAGCTTCTCTAAAATGACCCTAAATGCTTCTAAAGACCAGGACTTCGCTGGATGCATTTTCACCTGCGAAACAGCGTGGTCCTTTGCCTCAGAGGTGATAAATACAGCCAGTACCGAGAAATGAGCTGGAGGAGCTGAAGAACCTGCCACAGGGCGAACCCCGGGGGTGATGTCAAGCACTACTGGTAGATTTTGTGGTTCTGGAAAGTTTACTTGAGGCTGTCTTTAGAAAAAAAAAAAAAAAGTGTGACCTTACATACTACCCGAGCTAAAATCAAATCTCCCTTATGCTTTTAGCACATACAAAAAAAAAAAAAAAAACAACTAATATGAATTTTGGGGAATGTTTGAAGTCCTCGGGCGAACTCTGAGCATTAGCGCAGCGATACCGAGGCTACCGGTTCTAGAGCCTCGCGGTCTTTGATGAATGTGCCTTCGCACACAATGCGGCAACTAATTTTATGTTTGGCAAGATCCATTAGGAGTCATTTAGATGTGCTCTCCTTTAAGCAGATATTGCATTATTTAGCTTTAACTGTGGTCATATTTCATTCATCAGGCTGTATTTTTAGCCCTGTGCAAAAAGCCTGCATGACGGGTTAATTGGGTCACGCTGAATGTGATTCCAACTCTACATTCAATATATCCGTATACTCTTCTATATACAAAATTCTGCTGCATAGTGTTCAGCTGACAAAGCACCATGTATGACTTAAATTGTATATACACACACACACACACATACACACACACACACAAAGCCAATTTTTCTGATGATTTGAAGTCTTTGGTGCGACTCATAATGAGTTTGCACTTATATGTATATGTACAGTGTGTGTGTATGTATGTATGTATATATATATATATATGTGTTTATATATATATATATGCGCAAACTCATTATATCGGTTCAGGAAAATGAGCAGGCGAGTCACTGGAGGTTCTTCAGATTAGCTTCCGTGCACGCTCCACCAGCCTACAAGCAGCATTCAAACACGCACTCATTATAGGGTGGCAATTTGCATGAGCTTTAAATTAAATGGCAAAACTAATTAGCCAATCCAAGTTTAAACCGGCTCCAGAATGAGTTCAGAGCCTGAGTTGCCCCAGAGACTTCAAATCAACAGAAAAATTGGCTTTGTGCATGTAATTAACGCGCCAAAAGAGCTCCTCACGCGCCCTGTTTGGGACTCTATTAAGAAAGTGTGTCAACAGACGAGAAACAATTCGACCCCGGTGTGACCAAAACAAATGTTCGCCATGGGCTTTCGGAGTTTTATTTTTTTTATTTTTTGCCTTGTCCCCCCTCCAGGTCCTCATAAATATCGCATAGTGGCTGTGTTGCAACCGTGCTGCCGCTGAAGATGAAGAATTTGTTTATTTGCCGGCGGAAACGCGGCAGCCTGTTACGAACTCAGCTGAATGGGCGGGAAACGGGGAATGTATGGGACTTTTTTACGGCAGGCTGCAGGTCTCGGGCGGTGAAATGAAAAAAAATAAAAAACTGAATCGACGCGGCCATTTTGGCAATTTTCCCGCCCGTGAGCCGCCACGCCACTCCCGTTTCACCTGTTGTAACGTCCTGATGCTCTTTTAAATGCACCTGCACTCGAACCGGTGCGGCGGCGGCACTTACTGCTCCAGCTCCTCCGCGGGGGTCCGGCTCTAAAAGCCTCATTTCTGAGGCAGGGGGGAATCGGAGAGTGGCGAAACATCAAGTCCAAATCATGCCCCTGGAGATCAAATCCCTGACAGATGGGGGTAGGAAGGATGAGGAAAAAGAGGGGGGGGGGGGTGAACTTGCGTGACACGGTAGAAGCGCTTGCCGGTTCTGAGGGGCAATATATAGATTTCAGCCTTCGTCGTGGGACCAAAAGAAAAGAGAATAAAAAAAAAAAAAAAAGAGTTAATTTGCGAGGCGGAGCCGACGAGGTTCAGTCGAGCATGAGCGCCGTGAATCATCGGCGAGAGACTGAGCGAGGACGGGGACACGGGGAGGGAGAGAGGGACCAGGGGCCGGGGATAAGAATAAAACCCGACGCTGCTCCGATTGTACGTTCGTCTGCAGTCAGCATTGTGAGCCGCGGGGTGTCACCTCGCCACCTCCCAGGATGGAAAGAGAATGACAGGCCTTGTACGTTCTGTCCCTAACCTCACCTTTAGACCAAGGTGTCCACAGGGTTTTCTTGGGCCATTTCTGGACAATTTGGACACTCCACATTTCTGCATGTGTTGTTTTAAGAGGAATTGCTTTACATCGTCCCGAATGAGGAGGGAAAAAACGATTCTTGCTTTTTACCTTTTGTGTTGTGTTGTCTAATAATTTTGTGTTGTGAAATATTTGAGCACAGTGCGCATTTATTATGAAACCGTACTGTTAAATTGTTCATTTTGTTTCATCATTGGTGAAACATTCGAGTAGAACCCGAGACCCAGGCAGGACATCATTGTTGGGATGCGTCGTAACACCGACCAGGCGAATTGGGAAGGCGCGGCCCGCCCCTGACTCTCTGGGCCGCATCCTTGCGCGGCCACATTAATATTAAATATGCGGAGTGGAACTCTGACATGCTGGTGGGGAGGCACCCTACAGCATCTGGTAATCGTATGCCTCTTTTCAACAGTCCATCTTCCTATGCGCTTTGACAACGCTGACCTTTCAGCGCGCTCTCTCATTAGCGAATCCATTCTTCCAGTCTTGCACTTAGCATGAAATATCGTCTGCGATGTGTCTTCATCGCCGTACTTCCTCGCAGGCCGTACTGTACGTGCGCGATGAGGACAGGCAACAAATAACTTAATGAACACATCGGTATGAGGAAGGTATGTCAGGACTCCTGTCTCCTTAATCAAACTCTTAAAGGCATTATGCATAATGCATAAGGCAATATCTTACCTTTAATAACTGCAGCTTATGATTTGCAGGTATAGAATAAAAAAAAAAAAAAAAAAAAAGAGATGAGTCAAGGAAGGAGTCAAACATTCCCGGCACTTCAGAAGTTAAGTCCTGAGGAGCTATTTATAGCCCACAGTTGCCAGATCTGGCAACGCGTGCAGCCTAAACGTTCAGGATGGAACTCAATGGGTAATCGGCTGGAGAGAATGAACTGTCACCAGTGATGAACTGCAGCGTGAATTCATGAGAACCTTCAACATCCACCACTTAGCACAACAAATTATTGAACTAATCACTGTTTGATATTGGAAGCCATTTGCAGGCAAAGTTGTTCGTTTAGCTGGCCTGCAGGGGTGGAGTGACAAATGTCGAAAACTGTGAACTGTTTAATAAGCATATTCATCACGTATCGGCTTTCACTCAGCAGATCTCGGTGTCATTCGTTTCGGACAGCATTCGTTCTTCTTCAAGGATTCCAAGTGAGCGTTGCCCCCCAAAAATTATGTTCATCAAGCTGAAGAGCAAATGTGTTAAACTGAGAAAACAACGGCAAGCTGTACTTTATTTCACCGAGGACGCCCCCCAGGACCTATCCCGGAATCCGCGACCCAGAAGTAGAGGAGGCCCGGGTCAGTGAGGGTTATAGAGGCCGGCCGCCATCTTGAATGCAACGCCCGCTCATTACCTGTGGCTCATCTCCCGGTGTTGCTGCTCGCCCGAACCTCTTTTCGCCTGTTTCCGACCTCCTCCGACCGGATTGCCCCTTGCCTGTACACTTCGCCTGACCCGGACCCCCATCACTCCTGCCGACCGCCTGCTCTTGACGACGGTACTGACCGCTCCACCGAAGGCTAACAACGCTGGCCGGTTCATCCCCGCGTCACAGTCTTGAATGCCGGAACGTTCCTTTCCCGGCCCCAGCGCGCCCCATCAGACGTTACTGCCTCCTCCTCCACCCAAGACTGTACTTGTATCCCTGACAGATATATTCCCGGCGCTAAATGTGCGAGGGGCCTGTTTGTTAATGTCGGCCGTAGCTTTAAACTCCGTAACATATTTCATATGGTCATGCAAGCTGCTATTATGTTGTCGCATCCGATCCACTACCTGTGTGAAATGCATTCTGGGACATTTGACCACCCGCGTCCATGCATACTCAGTAATGAGGAATTACTGCACATGACCGAATGTGAACTTTGTATTGGAACAGTGTCTTGCTCGTGGCCAATGATGTTTCACAAGTTGACTTGTGGAACTGTAGCTCCAGAAGCTCTGTTTTATCTGAACACTGTAGTGCAGCTTCTGCCGTGATTATCATGGCCTCGATCTTTTTAATGAGGCAGAATTTATTCTCTACATTTTTAATGAATTTCAAGAAGAAAAAAAAAAAAAAACTCCACCAAGGGATGATGGGATGGAGGGAGGAATGAATTGTACATTTTTCTTAAAGAGTTTGAACAGTTTCAGCTCCTCAAGATGTTCAGAGTGCTTGGACGAACACGTGAACGGGTTCTAGTTACACTTTAATAAGGAGAACGCCATTGAAGCTGCGGAGCCGGTCGCGAAGTCTTGGATCCACTGTTTAATCAATCATTCAGCAGCATCGGGGGGCTGACTGTGTAGCTACCCGCCTTAATGCTCACAGCCAGACCTGTACATTTCCTTTTACATGAAAATACGTGAACACACTTTGCGGATGTATGATCTCCAGCCTAATAAAGATTTATTTAAGTGGGTAACTAAAAAAAAACAACTGCTGCATATGTCAACATTTGCCCAGTACTGCAGTGTTCATGCACTGACTTTGGCTCACATGTTGCACAGGTAAGGTTCCAATCGGGTGCTAGTAGCCAAGTGGGTAACACACTCGCCTATGAACCAGACGGCCCAGGTTCAAACCCCACTTACTACCATCGTGTCCCTGAACAAGACACTTAACCCTAAATTGCTCCAGGGGGGGACTGTCCCTGTAACTACTGATTGTAAGTCGCTGATTGTAAGGGCGTAAATGTAAAATATAAATGAAATCGGTGCATATGTGAGCAGCCTCTGGTTTTTGGACGTTTATACGAAAATGGAATGCGATTCGTTGGGTGGGCAAAGAGTTCCTGTAATTGTCCTGTCAGCGGGGACGCCAATAGGCTTTGGAGGAAAGCCAAAGTAAAGGGTACGTTCGCAAGTTAGAGGCCGGAAAAGTGCTGCTTTGCTGAATTTTGTTTGCACAGGTTCCCACCATGCCGAGACGCATTCTTTTTTTCTGTTCTTTGTTTTGCATTGCAAACCTTGGCAAAGCGCACCGAGTCACGGCCGGAAGTTGCGCCCATGTAGGCAGCCTGAGCCAGCTTGCCGCATCCCAGCAGCCACCTCGAGGGTGTGCGAGAGATGGAAAGCCACATTAACGGCGAGAACAATTTCTCAGAAGGAAAAAAAAAAAACGGAAATTGAGTAACTTAACGAGTAAATTCGCACAATGCCGCTCCCCCTGGTCCGAGGTTCAGTAATGAGCGTTACTGCCGCTGGCTCTGATGCCGCGGACGTAACTCACGGTGGTCGGGGAGATGCATGGGCTTTGTGGACTGATTCTGTGCGAGGAATCGAATGTGTTCAAAGCCGCAACAAAAATCAAATGCATCCCATGCATCACGTTTGTGTGCTCATTGTGTTAACTGTGTCTGTGTCAGTATTCATACCGGATTGTTCCACTGGCCCGTTATTGCGCATATTACATTGTGCTTTTAGATCTGTAAGGCCCATTCAAAAGAGCCAAGACTGGGCTGTCTGTCACGTTTTTTTTTTAAACCCTGGAGGCTGGAGTCCGCTCTCCGCATCACGTGCGTCCCCTGACCTGCCACGGCCGATTGTGCTTTATGTGAGGAGAACGCATATCAGCGCTCATTCAGTCTTCACGGGCGCGCAGAAGTGCTAAAGGCAAAGAGACAAACCGATTCATATAATTTATAAATGTATGAATGTAAAAGGGCCCAAAAATAGACTTGTTTTTCCCCACCAAAAAGCATTCATCTGAGGCGTGCTCCTTTCTTTGGGGATGCTCTATATTTAGCCGAGCCTCTTTCTCTCGTGCAGGAATATTCCCCGTGCGGTGGATTAGCCGTGGGTCTCTTTCTTATTTTTTTAATAAACACCTTGCCTTCCACGGTAATTTTACCATTTATTTTCACATTTCCACATTGTTTGGGGTGAGAGAGGATTGAATTGCTGGCTGTTCACATTCTGGCTGGTTGTTAAAAAGAATGAATGCGTAAACAGCCAGATGATATGTGTCCAGAAGAGGATTTGAGCCTCATTGCACTGTGTGTGTGTGTATGCATGCTATTTTAATGAGGCAAGTATTTCATAATAATATGTGCATTTTCTTATTTAACCACAAAAAAATAAAATCTTCTGTTGCAGGAATGACAAAAAAATAATCATTAATAAACTGCACAGTGGTATTTTACTACGTTGAATGCAGTCATCACTGCAGCTTGTTCACTATGAAATTAGAGTCCATTAATGCTGCACTAGGTGTTAATAAGCTGTTCTCGGCGCACATTACCAACAATTATTCAGCAGTATGCTGTACAGTTAAGTGTGTTTTGCCCTGGCCTTTAACCCTCTGACGTCCAGATTTTCTGGAATGAACGACAGGTTTCACATGCGTTGACAAGCCAGTGTGTGGAAGTGAGAGGCTGGGTGGACGGTATTGATTTGGCTTCGTTACGCTGAACGCTGTTTGTGGCGCCGTCAAAAGGAGGTGAATTTTGTTGGCTCGGCGGGACGGAGCTTCATTTAATCACATTAGTGCACTCTTCCTCTGTTGACATTTTTTTCCTTGTCACAATTAATGCAATTCATAATTTGAAGTAAAACGTATAACTTGTGATTTAATGTGATTTAATTCCTTTATATACCATATATGAACATATACGTTTTACTGCAGATGGTCAAACTAGGAAACACAAGGAAAATAGTGGCCTTAACATACTTTAATAATTATTAACAAGTATAGCATGACAAACCGTTCTAATGATAAACATACCAACAAGTTGCAAAATTTCCCTCAAAGTCAATAATCTAAGACCTTCAATCAATCCTTTACATACATACAAATTCTGATGCTCCTACGTTCCAGATTTTGCCACGCCTACGCCGCTTGGTTCTTTTGCTCTTACGTTCATCCCAGAGGCCACATTTGAAATGGTGCATTTGCACTTTGCTGGAAATGTCCCATCACCCACACGCATTTTGTTGTCATGCAATAGATTATTATGGCCAAAATAGTATGCCATGAAGAATCGCAATCTCATGGTGCAACAAGGCGAAAGGTGGCTGAGCAAAGATGCAGGATGTTGCAGGAAGGAAAACGTATTAACTTATTTCTGGATGAATAAAATGGGATGTTGCATACATTCAAATAGTATTTACGAAACAATTCATCTTTAGGTTGCACCTTATATTTTGTTGGCTCCAGATTATCTGTCTCGTTCTTCCCTGATGACCCTGTTCACTGATGTTCTTCCCGCCAGGTTCCCAGAATTTATATTCTGTCCTCAGCGCCCTGCTCTCCGTGTTGACTTTATTATATGGACATATGGCCGTTTCTCGCCTCTTGATGCTTGATCTCGCACACACGGCACGGCACACACATTTCTTTATAAAAATTACCATTACAGAGCATTTACTTCCCACTGTTGCACAGCCGTCGTGCCGGTTCCTTGTCCCAAAGTGCCGTGGGCAGGAGACCAGGTCCACAGATACAAGGATTGCGTTTGGGGTCTGGGGATCTCTCAGCTAAATATGAAGCGATTTGTCCCCCATTCACCATTCAGAGAGTGGCCTGCGCAGCCCACCTGTACGGCGAGCAGGACAATGAGCACAATATTCTTGTCAGTGAGACAGATGGGGTCCATCTGGACAAAAAGGTGCAATACAACTCATGCGGGCAACTATTATGGTCCAGTCTGGACAAAATTTTCATTATGGACCTTCGTTTGTGTGTCACGTGCGTGTGGGCAAACCTCCTTCCAGACGTTTCTGGAACATTGATACAAGGAACCAATGGTAAATGTGCCTTGTTTAGAAGTCCAAAGGCGATGTAGTTCTGCTCAACCACTGGACAACTTAATAAAAAAAACAGTTTGTAGTTTTAGAACTTTCTGCTCAGCAGCCGTCTGAGGCAAATGTTCCTCATGGCGGCTGAAATAAAGCTTCCGCATTCAGAAGACACTGTTTCATTTGTCACACAAGCGCCAACTGATATTTACAACCAGATGTGCCATTTTTATTATTATAACCATGCAAATATGTGATGAGTGTAGCTGGCATAATGCATTACCCAATGTTGGTATTGAGTGATTTATTCATCCGCGCCGCTGCTTGTTTTGACAGTAAAGTAATTACTTTGGTGAGGAAAGAAGCCACTGCTGTAATTAATGTGATTCATTTGGTAACATTTGCCCACAAATTATGTAAATTAATTGGCACCTTATGATTACGCCTTACAGTTTGGTTCCATGAAACTGCTTTGTTTTCATGGCTTGTCATGGAAAATTATTCTAATTACACAATCTTACCTATGTTATTTCATAGATATTAAAATTTTTGATGTCAAACAAATATTGATTTCGCTCCATTTTAATTGTTATATTTTTAACAAGTTGACTTTATATCACAGTTGGAATGAGGCAGTCTGATTGGGTGAGATGTATCTGGGGAGAGATGATATCTCGCTCTGATGCATCCCTTTAAATGGGGCAGTGGTGGCCTAGCGGTTAAGGAAGTGGCCCCGTAATCAGAAGGTTGCCGGTTCGATTCCCGATCCACCAAGGGGCCACTGAGGTGCCACTGAGCAAAGCACCGTCCCCACACGCTGCTCCCCGAGCTTGTCATGGCTGCCCACTGCTCACTCAGGGTGATGGGTTAAATGCAGAGGACAAATTTCACTGTGTGCACTGTGTGCTGTGCTGCTGTGTATCACAAGTGACAATCACTTCACTTTCACTTTTCACTTTCAAATATCAATTACTCGCTCGCTGTCCACAACCGCTTAGTCCTGTTACTCAGGAGCCCAACTGGGAACACACACCATTCACTCACACCTACAAACTATTCAGAGTCTACAATCCATCTAGTTTGCATGCCTTTGGACGGTAGGAGGAAACCGGAGAACTCAGAGGAAAACCTGCGCCAACACGGGGAGAGCATGCAAAAAACTCCGCCCACACAAGGGCAGAACCGGGATTCAAACTCACGACCTCAGAGGATCTCTTACAGTTCAGCTGCTACTGAAAAAAAAAGAGAATAAATCTGTAGTTCATGTTTTTTGAAGGGTAATTGTGCTCTGGCATGCAGTATAGACTCGGGTCAATGTCTGATGAACAAAAAAAGTTTCACTGAGGTGCTGATCACATGACGGAAGATGGCTGCCATTAAAAGAGAGAACAGCATTCATCCTAAAAATTCCAGATGTGGTTTAACCGATTCTATGTCTTTATTCCACGCCGTTACTGCTTTAATTGAATAATAAATCATAGAGGTCTATGGTGCTGATTCCCGAGGTTTATGGGGGTTTAACGATGGTAAATGTCGTTGTCGTTGCATTTTTGGCCGGTGCACACCGACATTCTCCGGTGGCCTGATGCAGGTTTATGGCTGCTCTCTCCAGATCATGACTGCTCGCGTTGTCCTCTTCCAATTTACCCGTTTGTATGAAATGTGCGAGCGGTCCCTCAGGAGAGTCAATAACATTTTTCAGTATCTGAGAAGATAGAACGGCAACATTAAATTCGGATTTAGCCTGGCCCCAGTTTCCCAAATGCATTATGGCGCTAAGTTCCGAGCTGCCTGACAGAAAGAGTATGAGTTTGAATAGCCTGCTCCAGAGTTCTAATGATATAAATGCTAGGAATCTCTGGGGAGCGTGGACCCTGCTTCATTCAGGAGGCCCAGCGGTGAGAATTCAATCATGGGGGAATTGATATTGTTGCTGTAAAAGTGAACGAGAAGGCCATCTGAGGGTTGCTTGCCCTCGTGTATATATATAACACACCAAACACTGCAGCACACCTGGCTACGCTCCAGGTTTTTGTGGGTGAGTGCGTGTGTGTGTTCCAGATCCTCTCCTCGAATCAATAATTATTATTAGCCAGACAAATGAGTAATGAAATCTTTTTTTAAAATATTGTCATGTGCATAAACACACATACGCGGTCGTAATTTACTGATGCCAGATGTTTAAATACATAATATATTTGAAATCATATGCATAATCTGCTTTGTGACATTGTTTAAAAAACTCGGAAAATACAGTAAAAAAATCTAAATATAAGAAGTTTTTTGTACATTTGTTTTTATTGGTAGAATTGTAGGCAATTATGCAAATTCAGACTAGATCTTGAGGTTCACTTACAACATTTGTTGCAAAATAGCGTGAACTTTAACATTAGGGCCAATTTGGCATATAAATTCACATTATCCAGGATAAAAAAGTACAGTGAAGTGATGGTGAAACACTGCAGCGCAGCACACGATGACACAGTGAAACGTGTCCTCTGCTTTTAACCGCCACCCTTGGTGAGCAGTGGGCAGCCATGACAGGCGCCCAAGGAGCAGTGGTGGCGGATCGGTATTCGAACCGGCAACCTTCTGATTACAGGGCCGCTTCCTAAAGCTAGGTGTATCTGAGCATCGCCAGTATACACCAAACCCGCATGTCTCTGATCGCTGGCGCCAACAAAGCACCAGTGCCACGAAAGGCCATTAGCACAAGACGAGGTGGAATGTGCTGGATCTTTTTACTCCGAATTTCGGTTTAATGCACAAGTTCTTATCCTTCCCTTAGGCAGCTGCCAACCTATTCATGTGTGATATTTCCTACTTATCTGCAGCTCTAACAAGCTTAATAACTTTCCGGGCCAGGATACGTCTGGATCAATTGCCGGTTTTTAAGGGCACGCTTTTTTCTTCTTCTTCTTTTTTTTTACTTTCACCGCAGCGTAACGGCCTTCAGTTCATCGAGAGCTGATCATTCAGCGTCCCTCCCAGCCTCGCGCAACCTCCGGATCCACCCCAGCGCAAACAGGATTAGAGTGCACCGTTATTGCCGCGGCACGAGTGGGTTTGGGGGTGGCTAAAGCTGTTTGCTTTGAGATTTGCATGATGCGAGGGTCTGTCCCCTTCCTACGGATTCATCGATAATGCAGACGAGGCGGCGCGTTCACGCCACCGGCTTTTTTAACCCAACAGTTGTTCTGTGTAGCGAAGGAACTTTAGAGAAAAATCTCGTTTAGTCATGCTTTTAGTGCTGTGCAGTGTCATAATTTAGCAAGAACGTAGGCCAAGCCGCACCCGTGTGTGTGTGTGTGTGTGTGTGTGTGTGTGTAAATGAATTTGGTTGAGTGAAGTCACTGTATCAGTATTTTAGAAATAAAAAATAAAAGGATTTTAATCTGACATTTGTGCACTGTCCAAAACAGTCCTCTCGGGTTGACAGGACCCTTATCTTTTCTGTACAGCTCATATTTTAAGGTCCGTTATCTGTCATCCTTCGGCATGGAAATAACACGAGTTTAAGATGCAACCTTTTATTCCCGCCGCCCACCCCACCCGCCTCCCCGACTAATGTACCTCAAATCTCTCCTCCCCGGGGCCGAGTCCTCTGTCAGAGAGTCGCGCTCGGGTCGACATTGGCAGGCGAATCAGATATGCCGAGACAGGAAGGGGAGTGAAGCCAAAAGTGACTTCCCCGCTAATTCCCGACAAGAGGCTTAAACGACATTTAAGCCCAATTAAAGTGACACTCACTCCCACAGTGTACGAGCAACCTATCACATAACTTTCCACCCCCGCGACCTCTGCATCCTGAAGCCTGATAAACATGAACCAAACTGCAATGCAAAAGATCATATGCAGCGTCACATTCGCTTTATTCTAAACTGTATAAATAGAGTATTTTGTCGTAAAAATGCGGTTTTAGGGCATATGTCATAAATGATATGCAGGACAATGCAGGTAATGATAGTCTCTGGCAGCCACGACCCCGGTTGGGAGTAAGTGGTTGAGGATAGCAAGTGAGGGGGGAATAATATGTGTGTTCTATACATATAGACAGTTGTTCTTGCTTCTGGAGACTCTGTTGGTACCAGCATCTCCACACCGACAGACGCAAGAATTGCACCATGACAGAGACATGCGGGGGATCCAGGGTAATTGTTTTAAAAGCCTTGACGACTCTATTATTGTCCCTTGGAGCTGATATATTGCAGCCAGTGGAAGCAGGCCGATGTCTCTCAGTCTTACCTGCCTGTCGGCCCCCATCGCATCAGGTGAGTAAATCAGGTGATGAAGCTCCTCAGAAATGTCAATTCAATTCAATTCCGAATAGTGAGTGAAGTGATTGTGATACACAGCAGCAGCACATGGTGCACACAGTGAAACATGTCCTCTGCATTTAACCCATCACCCTTGGTGAGCAGTGGGCAGCCATGACAGGCGCCCGGGGAGCAGTGTGTGGGGGCGGTGCTTTGCTCAGTGACGCCTCAGTGGCACCTTGGTGGATCGGGATTCGAACCGGCAACCTTCTGATTACGGGGCCGCTTCCTTAACCGCTAGGCCACCACTGCACCCACTAGGCCACCACGGACCATTTCGTACCACTTCAGCATACTCAGATCAACCCCTAATCCTCTTTATTCTGCCCTAACGACATGGATTAAATCCATTATATCCTGGATATTTTGTATGGCTAATCTAATAATCAATCATTTTTTTTACTTTATGAAGTACTGCTTAAAATTGTTAGTTTTAACATGTGGAGTAAACATGGTTCCGGGACATTTTTTGTAGACTTTAGGGATGTTCTGCCAAAGTAGTTTTCAGGAATGTACTTTCAAAAGAACATTGCTTCGGAAACTAAGTCAGGGAAAACAGGAACAAACGAAGAAACGAAAAAGAGCCTTGCCTTCCCACTGGTTTCTGGTGCACATGCTCAGAACGTTGCGAGAACAAGTGTAACATGCAAAAAAAGAACTGTACAAACACAGGGAAGCGAAGCGTGAGCTGCTAGCTCACCCACTGTTTTTCACAGGGTTAAAAACAGATTAAACTCCACTACGAAGGCGCAATCCCTCCACGGAAGCACGGCTATTTTTAGGCCCGGAGACAGGAGAAGTCAACGAAACTTCGAAGGCAGATGGTCCCATTGAAGATAACGCAAGGCTTCTTTTTTTTTTTTTTTCGGAGCTTGCAATTGCGAAGCAAGGTGTCTCTTAACACCCGAATGCGGCTGCTGCAGGTTACACAAACATTTTGATATTAAGAATTTGATGCTCTGGTGTTATATTATGTTGGTGCATTTAAAGGAGTGAATTTGTCCCAGGCTGTATGCCACCAAGTCCTGGAGGAAGTGTAAATATCTGTGCGCCGGCACACTTTAGCGTACGACCCATGATGGTGGATGTGGAGATTGTGATAAAGGAAGAGGAAGATAACATAACTTATGCAGCCTCGCCTCAGTAAAAAAGTTTGTCCAAGTATTAATTTGAGGGAATATTTACTCCATATTAGGTCAGGTTGGTGTCAGTTTAATTTCGTACCCTTTAAAGTGCAGTTATTTCTGTATGGAATGACCCGGATTCCACCTTTCTTAATATAATTTGACAATGAATTTCTAAAATTACCTAATCCCTTACCCCATCATCTTGGCCTATTGTACTCTGGAGACGTTTTGGCATAATTCTTCACTCACTATTGGCTATAACCAGCAGCTATAAGAGACCTGATCTTGCTTTTATTTTAACCTGATCTTAATAATAAAGCAATACTGTATGAGAATGCTTCAACAACATAAGAGTCTTTCTAAAACTGAATCCATGAGTCAGTGGAGATATACTATAATACTACAGATATGGGAAATTAAGCAGAACTATATACATATATTGAGGAAACGGTAAGGAAATGTTAATGTTTAAATGATTCATGCATAGTTCATAGATAGTTTTACTGTCTTTGGCTGATCACCTGGTGCATTAGTGTCGCACCGTGACTGACTCCCTGATCCCGACCCTGCCTGTTCTGATCCCTCTGCCTGCCTGACCCCGACCCCAGCCACCGCGGCATCGCGAGCCAAATCGCGTCGGCCGCCCTCGGCCTCTCTCACTGCGCGCTCACCTGTCACAAGGGCAGCCCTTCACCCTCCACCGTGCCCTGCTCCCCACGCTCCCAGCCTCAGCTCTTCACGCCTGTCTGCAGCTGCGCGTTCCCCTTTCCCCCCTGACATAACATCAATATATTGCATGTGTCTTAAGGTGTCTTACGCATAGAAAGCACTTTGTACAAGTTCAAAGAGGTGCAAAACCTCTTGTGGGAACCTAGCACTATACTGTCCTCAATATAAAAATTTTTTTATGGCGCTGGTCACGACTGTTGCACTATTTGCACTGTACATGGATTAATAATTGTATATGGATAAATACAATTTGAGTTGCAGGACATTTGTTCCTTCTCTTGCCCACTGCTTTACATCAGTTGCCCAAAGCCCAAACTGTTGGGCTGAATGAGGCCCATTGGCGAGCTGGGCTTCAGTCCATTCGAGCTCTTTTTTTCCACCTTCTCAGTCAAGCTCTTTTGTCAACAGATGTCATTAGAACCAATTTTCATAATCTTCTGGCACAGGGAGTACATCGGAATGAGGGGTCCCGCTGTGGAGAGAGGTCTTTACTGTAAACATGAAGCCATTGGGTCTCGCTCAGGAAAAAATAACCGGAGGTTGGAATACCCCTGCGGGTTGCCACACTAATCTGCTGCGTCCTTCAGGGTTCGCTAATGGCATAGATAATATAATATGAGACCGGATCATTTTTCATGATGGATTAGGTGACGGAATTATGTGGGCCACCTCTATGTGAGTCTTTTTCACATTGACAGAGGAGGCACAACCATTGCTTTCATGGTTGGAACATAATAATGGTGGTGTCATTAATGACGGTGCCTTCATTTAATGGTGGCGTCCTAAAAAATTCTATGATCTTGGGCACTATTTCACACCATGGATTTTGTGTCAGGCAAGGTTTTTGGCATAAATTCACATGAAATCTGATCTTGATTAAATCGAATTGGCCAGGGACAGAATGGATCTCAGTAGTTCTTTGAGAGTGTGATATTTAGCTTGGTAGTTGATAGTACTTTGCAATTTTTAGAAGTATTAATCTCTCATGAACTCTCACACAGAAAGTTTTAGAAAGTCTTTGAGTGTTGTGGAACCCATCACCTGGGTGTTCGGCTGCACTGATAGCAAATCATTACCTTCATCACCTCCACATAGGGGCAGTGGTGGCCTAGCGGTTAAGGAAGCGGCCCCGTAATCAGAAGGTCGCCGGTTCGAATCCCGATCCGTCAAGGTGCCACTGAGGTGCCACTGAGCAAAGCACCGTCCCCACACACTGCTCCCCGGGCGCCTGTCATGGCTGCCCACTGCTCACTCAGGGTGATGGGATAAATGCAGAGGACAAATTTCACTGTGTGCACCGTGTGCTGTGCTGCTGTGTATCACATGTGACAATCACTACACTTAAAAAACATGGACCTCCTCATCACTACCACCCTGGTAAGACTCATTTTGTGATATGATATGATTTACTTACCTCTTGATTCTATACTAGTTGATTCATGTGAAACCTTGTCCCTTCAGTTGCTTCTGGTTTTCTCTCCTGACCTCACAGGCTCCACAGGAATATTTTGTGTGATTTAAGGAAGGTGGCGCTGTCTAATTGATTTTGTGTCAAAGAGCTGTCTACTGATCAAGGTGCCTTAAAGACCTCTGAGTGCTCCATGACTCCCGACTACTGAATTGGAAATTGGATACATAATGTACTAATACATCATTCACATATTCACAATTTATGAAATCTATGTCTACGCAAGGCCACTTATTGGAACACAGATTGGTTTTGGTGTACATTCATAACGGATGAACCAAAATGTAGTTTTGCAGGATAAACAACATATTGAATTATATTCTTTTCACCTTTATGTATGTAAACTAAGATCTGTTGCAAGCATCTAAAACAGTAGAGCACCTGATTACATCACAACGACAGATATTATAGCGTTTTTCTCGCAACAAGAAATGCACACATAACTTGAGGACACTGAGGGAGCATTCTGCAGAAATTAATGGGTTTCTTCGAGGATCCTGGCTGCACATCAGGCCCAGATGAAGAGGAGTGATGTTTGATGTCACAGCAAAGCGAGCCCCTCATTAGACTCCCTGGCCCACACCTCCTGGGTTCTGGCTCAACCAGTCGCTGATTCCGAAAGGAGGTAATGGATAATTGCACCAAACACCCGAATGCATTCTCTCTCCCTTTTTTACTTCCTCTCTTCTCCTTCAGCGCTCTTTGTTCCTCGCTCACGGACTCGGCTGACAGCGGTTATGCAACGCAGCAGGTCAAGCGGCCGTGCGCAGAATCGCTTTACGGCGGAGAGCCTGCATCTGCACACGTGCGTCGCGCTCAATTAGCATGTGAATCCTGACCTCCTGCACATTTGCCCAGGGGAGAAACCGTGGAATTTCACCAGCCATGACTTCTCCTTTCCCCGCCCCCCCCCTTCGCAGGAGCTCTCCTCTCAGCTCATCCCTTGACGGTAGACTGTAGACGAACAAAAATCTGATAAATACATTTTTTTATTTTAAATGTCTGCTGCTGATATGCTTCTTAGCATTTTAATTTATTTCTGGTGAGAAAAATTTCATTCATGAGGCCTAGATCCTATCTGCAATGATATCTCCAGGACGATAAGATAGAGTTTGAGTAATAGCCTAATTAAATCCTGAATATATCAGCCATCGTTACCAACAAAAAAAAAAGTGTCAGAGCAGTGCTGAAGCTTGCATTTTTTGGATTTTTTTTTTTGTGTGTCTTCCCGCTTTGTGAAGAGGTTAAACTTGGCTGCTCTCTGTGCATCCTTCAAGCAAGAAATTCCAAAAAAAAACAATGGGATCCCAACAAATTCCGGCCTACGCGTGTCAGACCAGTGAACCTCTTTCCAAAATTACAGGGCTGCTTCCCCCCTTTAGCCAACCTCCCGATATTCTCAGCATGTTTCTGTGTGTATTGCTGTATAAAAAAAAAACGTACAGCTGGGTCTTTCACACAGTGGTAGATTTGTCTAGTTTTGTTTTCCGTCTCATTGGAAAGACCCAGACGAGCACCGATTATTTTAACAAATAATTAATATTGCTCTCTAGTCCACTGACATGGAAAATGATTTTTTTTATGGTTGACACACAGTCCAAATGAACCATCATTTAACAATGATGCAGCAGAATGTAAAGAGAGAGAACAAGTAAAGCAAATAGGTCTTCACCATTCTGAAGCCTTTATAAGCACATTCATAGTTATGACACTCTTAATAAACAGGCATGCATAGCTCTCAACTCCCTTAAAGTATCTCAATGCAATTATTTTTTACAGATTTACACAGGTGTAGAAATACATAGGCAAAAGTATAAATTTAATAATGAATTAACAATTACAATTTATATTCTGTGCACACACCACTTCCTGTACAATGTTTGCTGCTGCCATTTTATGAGCAGTTACAAAAGCTTTTTGCATGTAAAGCATTGGCCTTAAGGCCATGAACCGTCAATGTCTTTATCTTCAGGTAAAAAATCTCAGTCTGTCAGTCATCATTCAGCCTTTTGAATTATTTATTACAAGGTATTACAGCACTTACCAAACATTAGTTTAATTAAAGAGGTGTTTAAAGGTGACATTACCCCCTTACTTAAAAGGCAAACGCGTTTATCCAAAATGACTTACAAAATTAAGCTTAAGGACAAAGGGTGACAAATGCAGGAAGCAAAAAATTGAAAGTTCACCCACAACTACAGCTGGGACCCAAAAGTATGTGCACAAGCACTGAACCTCTCGCTGCAACCGCTCCCCTTTAATTAAACATGGCTGATACTGGCAGGCAGCGTTGGACGGTTCCGGGGCGCTCAGCCACCGTCCCCAAATTTTTTATTTTTTTTTTATAAATCCTCATCAGAAAATTCAAACTTTGTTAAGTCACAGACGGCAGCCCACTGTAGCAGCGCACCTGGCAGGATTTTCGCACGCCGGTCCCGGGCACCTGGCAGAAGGCCGTCGTTTGCATTTTTCTTCATTTGTCAGAAGGGAGCGGTGGCATCGGGGTCTGCTGAGGGAATGGATCAGTCGCAGAACTTTTCCCAAAAGTAATGCTGTCATGGGTGGAAAAGAGTGCCCGGGGGGGGTATTGGCAGGGCTCGGATACTCTTCAGAACTGTTAAAAGGGGTTAGGGGGCCCTGAAAATTGATGCCTCAGCACACGAGTGCGCTCATGGAGCCAGAAAAAGCTCGAAAAAGGTGGAGCACTAATCTGATTAACTGTGGACGATCCAGGGCCCCTTCTCTGCACCGCTTATTAGAAAATCTCCCCCAAACTCCCAGATGAGCAGAACTTTTCCTTTTCAACCAAAGCATTGGGAGTCAAGAAATGCGACGGATGTTCCCCCCGAATTTATCACTTCGCATTAACCGCAGACAAGTCGCTCTCAGTCACCCGGCGAATAATGTGAGGACCACCGACGCGATCAGAAGAGTCATCTGGCGGCACGGTGATTTACATGTTAATTATGTATGTTGAGGAAGGCCAGTGGAGCAGCGAAGAGCCAGATCCCTGCCAGCCGGCTCCGCGAACATATGGAGGCTCGCTTTAGCGGGGTACCTGGAAGTGTGTTTAGGCTCGAGCCGAGAAGCTGCACAGCTGCGAAATCGTGTTTGCTGCGCACACACGTGTCACTCAAACTGGCAGTAATTACATTCCGTGGGACCTGAGTTCAGCGTAGCTCCAACCCACAACAGGTACAAACTGGGCCGAAACAAGTTAAAAGTGTCTGAAGGGCAGAGAGCATAAAAATATCCTGCTATTGCGGACCTTACAGGAAATATATTTGTAATTCTTTGCAAATTTCATGTACAATGTGTTTGCAGGTTCAGTGCACGCATGTTTAATGAACTTTTATGATTGCATAGTTCATCATCAAGAGATTGTCAACTTGCGTTTAGTAACAGTGGAATAAACTGATAATTTAATGAGATATTGCGATTGTCAATCAGCCTGATATCATGGTCCTCATTTATCATGAGATCATTTTGAGATCCATACTGAATTTTTTTTTTTTATAGATGTCATGGCCAACGCGCCTCCTGCCCGCCAGAGGGCGCTGGACCAGCCTGGGAAGACAACGACCTGGAAGAGGAAATGGAAGCGGGCTGCGACGAGTATAAAAGTGAGGTGACCCTGAGGAGACACGCCCGCTCTTTGAATGAGATTACTCACCAGAGACACTAGCTCTCTCACCCACGACCAAGATACTTTTGACCCATGAAATGCGACCTTCGCCTGCCCAAGACTTCGAGAATTGCCTGACCCCCTTGAAACCACGAAAGAACCCTGACTGGAGCTTCCTGGCCACGACCTCTGCCTGCCCCTGACCTTGAGCCTGCCTGATCCTCTGGTTAAGACGTCCAGTCCACGCTCCCGGACCATCCTGAAACCCGCGTCTTCCGGTTCTCCCACAGATCCCGAACTCACTCCCCAGCTCGTCCAGTGTCCTCTCCCGGTACGACGGCTTGTCCCCCCGCCCACAGTATGTCTGCAAGTGCGTCACCGGATTCCCATTGTGACAATAGAACTTAATAATGGACATTGTTTCCACATGATTCATGGGCAGTGGTGGCCTAGCGGGAAAGGAAGCCGACCCATAATCAGAAGGTTGCCAGTTCAAATCCCCAAACTGTCAATCATTTTCTTTTAACTCTGAAGCATTCTGTTGGAAACATTGAAATATTAAAAATATTCCATGTGATTAATTTAAGCTAAAAAAGGGAAAAGCCAGTTATCATGACAAATTATAAATGAGCTCCTTTTGTGGAAAACTAAAGTACGACTAACATCAATCATAATTTGTTGATAAAATAACTATAACTGTCGACCCGAAAGTAAAAGTGAGGAGCGAAGCGAAGTCTGATGACTGCGAACGGCAGAACGAGGCCCTAAATGTCGAAAGTCCAGCCACTCTGACATTTTCTCCTTGACCCGCGTGTTAGTATGCAGCCCGCGTCCCCCGGCTTGTACGTGTTCGGCGAAACTTTGTCACGTTGAGTGACTCGCCGCCGACACTCTCCTCCGCAGCCCGCGGAGCGATTCCACCTTCGGTGTCACCCACGTGTCAACTGTTGGGTTTCATTGACAGCGGCCCTACCTCATCAGCCTAATCTTCCTCGCTATCTGCTCCAAGTGCCTCCACGGGAAAAAAAAAAAAACTCTTCCTGGTTGTAAGTCTATTCCCCCCCCACCCATCCCGTCTCTCTCCCTCCCGGTGGAAGGAGATCGAATTCTGTGGCGGCAGCGGTGAGAAGTGGTGCTTGAGGAGAGACTGAAGTTAAAGTCCCACGGCGGAGCGATAAAGGGCGGCGTTTCGGAGGCCGGATGCTTTGCACGCCTCCTTACATCCCACCACGAGACGCGAGAAGCACATTTCCGAGCCACGTGCGGAGCGCTTTTTACTCGCGCGGCGTTATTTTTCCCGCGCAGATCAGCCAGGGACGCTGGGCGTCTTTGATTTAACACCAAAATGAATTCTCGCATCTCGATTTTCTAAAGTCTCCCTCCCCACGGGCCTGTTTGGGTTTGAGTGGAGAGCAATTAAAAATCAGTCTTTAGATTCACCAGAGTTTGTTTGCACCCCTGTCGTCGTGACATCACAGCAGCTTAAAATCTTCACCACATCAAAAGTTGCCCAATACGGAAGCCGCAAGTGAACGTGAAGTGATTCTGATACACTGCAGCACATCACACGGTGACGCAACGAAATGTGTCTATTAACCATCGCCCTTGGTGAGCAGTGGGCAGCCATGACAGGCGCCCGGGGAGCAGCGTGTTTTGGGGGACGGTGCTTTGCTCAGTGACACCTCGGTGGCACCTTGGCAGATCGGATTTGAACCGGCAACCTTCTGATTACAGGGACGCATCCTTAACCGCTAGGCCACCACTGCCTCAAAGGCCACCACCTAGTGGTGCCTTACAAGCACCTTACTATATTCAGCTATATATATATATATATATATACACACACACACACACACACACACACACACACGTGTTAGACGGTACATAGTGAAACGAAATAACATTTGAACGATTAGACAAAGTTACACACTGACATAAAGTGCACATGTGTGACACAGACAAACTGGGCTACAAAAAGTGCAAACAGGGGACACAGGCAGTACGAGAGAATTTAGAATTTAACAAAAAAAAAAACATGTAGACATGTAGATAAGACAGACAGCGCTAGACATGTGAAATGAATAAATGTTTTTTTGTTATCAGTTTGTATAACTATTCTTAACTGACCACATATTTGTGCATGATCGATTTTTTGGGGGGAATAGAACCGATGCTGGAACCTTATTGTATCGCGTTTTTCTTTTTCTTCTGCATTAAAACTATACAACCAAAGAGCAAAGATAGTAAGTATTCTATTGTAAGTACAATGGTTGAATGTTGCCGTCAAACCAGCATAATTTCATATCAGTACAATTGCACATAGGCAAGGATTTTCTGGGATTATATTCAGGTCCAACTGGTCATCAATTTCACAGTCATTTACCACTGTGAAAGCACTGCGTGGGAAGCTTAAAACGTTTTGGGGATCGACCAAACTGCTACCAAAGTGAAGTTGCGGAAGACCGTTTCCAGACGCGGTGCCACGCACCATGGCAAGAACGAACACAGCAACAAGCATCAGCAAGGGCTATGTTGTCACGAGCAAGAAACAAGGACTGGCTGAGACTTCGGGCGTAAACAGTTACGGGCCCGACCAGACAGCTTCATTAAAAAAATGTATGTTTAATCAAACCCATTTACAACATGCAAAACCCTTTTACCACTCGTTGAAATAAATTTACACGCAGCGATTTACACGTAAAGGGTAGGTACTATAGACTGGAGGTTCGTGGTTACTGTACCCAACCAAGTCTCACTTGGCTCGGGCCAAGACTTCTGATCCCTGCATTACAGACACAAATGAACAGTAAAGGTTGTTAATTCGTTGTAACTATTTTATATGTTATTTTTGCATTGTTGCGATGGAGTCTGTTTCATTGTAGGATGTGCTTGACGGTGAAATATCTCTGCCGAGCGTTGTTTCGCGGGCCTTGTTATCCCTCCTGTGGATTGTGTGTTTGAAAAGCGCTGCTGTTGTTATCCTTCAGACCCCTGACGGGCTCCGGTGGGAGGCTGGCCTACTGCGCTTCTCTTTCAACCGTGGCTGCAGCAGTCAGCGAGTGCAACTTTCCACTTCACTCACAACGTCTCCCTCGCACTCGTCGTCCCTGTTGGATTCGCTGCAACTGTACACAGTGGCGCTGAAACATTTAGTTGCGTTCTTTTGGTGAAAATGGGGCAGTGGAAATTACAGTATGGATCTCTGATCTCTGTCAGACTCCATTTTTTTTTTTCTAGCTCCAGTTCTCCATCCTCTGCATTTTGCTACAAAGTCAAATGCTCCGCAGCACGTTCTCAAATGGCAACTTTGCCCCGTCTCACATTCTGCGCCCCAGACTCTCTCTTTTCCATTTAAAATTGCCTCACCCTCCCCATCCTCGCTTCTTCATCCTCCCAAAGACGCTATGGTAGAGCTGCAATGCTGAAATTGCATTGTTGGGGGTCCCTCTGTTATCAGCGGCCATCTCTTATCTCCCACAGCCAGTGTCTAGACTCACTCAGCGCAGGACAGCTGATTATGCAGCGTGTATTTGTCTCAGTCACCCACCCATTCGTCCACGCCGACTCCTCTGGCTGACCTTGGTCCAAGGGGACTGTGGCCGTGACACCCTCTCTCCTGCAGTACGCCTGGACTTTGGCGGGGTTTGCTCACCTCGTTCAACTATCGCATTCACATAATAAATCAATCAATGTCAAAAAAAAGATACTGTGGGTTCATTTTGAGATGTGACAAAACCTGACACGTGTGACTAAATGTGGTTTTTACCTTCCAACGTACTGAGCACTTTTCTTAGAAAGTTCATTGATAGGATTTTAAAAATAATGCATTTAAGCAATAATACCAGTTCCATTTTGCAGCAAGTATGGAATTTAATGATGACTAATCCCAAATTATTAGGCAAACAGGTAATTAGCGACCCTTAAATGAATCAAATAAATGAGCTGAATTAATATAATCCGATGAGGGTGTCATCGCGTTTCAGAAGCCAGGTCTACACGACGGGTCCCACCGAATCTTTTTAATGCAGATCCTGCATGTGAACCCCAGTGTGGAAGGCAGCCAGAGGCCAATCGATCGCCTCTCAAGGTTGTACTGTTCAGGTCACTCGCTGGTCCGGTCAGGTGCAGGAGCAGTTCCAGTTCCTCTGGACCTCCGTCTGCTTTTCCTGCGCAACCTCCTCCACGGTAACTGTTCGCTATGGGGAAAGGCTTCGCCGTTTATTCCGAACAAGGTTTTAAGACGCTTTTAGAGGGCCGATGAGGCAGAAAGCGTTGCAGATTTCACTTTCTCATTATTATCTCTTGATCACAGAGGACGGGATCATCTTCTCCAGCATCAGCACCGTGGAGGAATGCCTTTGGTCTTTCTCCCGCCGCCGTTCGCGCAATCCTCCAAGGACATGTTCAAAGCCGGGGGAAGGGAGTGTGTGTGGGCTGCGGCGGTGGGTGGCTTCTGTTCCACCGCGCAGGCCTCTCTTCAACTCTCCGCTGCTTTCGCTTCCACCGCCACTCCCGTCCTCTCGTTTTTCTGTTTGCAGACACTCCGTCAGGGGTCCTTTTTCGCCACCAAAGTGCCGCCACCGGGGGCAGAGTGTCGGATGTCGCGTTACCGAAACGTTAATATCTGACTGCGGCACCTGCCTTTCCTGACACCACTCCACTCCACTCCTGCTGTTATAAATACATCCGTACTGTGCCGAGCAAATCCCATCGTCGCCCTCTTCAGCCAATCGCCACGTGGCCTAGCTGTGCTACACCGACAGTACACCCTCCTATGGGTGTTTCTTTTCATCCTGTTTTTATTTTAGACAAAAAAAAACTCCCAACTGACCGGTTACATACAGTACAGGCAAAAAAGTCTGGACACACCTTCTCATTCAATGTGTTTTCTTTATTTTCATGACCATTTACGTTGGTAGATTCTCACTGAAGGCATCAAAACTATGAATGAACACATGTGGAGTTATGTACTTAACAAAAAGTGGAGACCTGGCCTCCACAGTCACCGGACCTGAACCCAGTCCAGATGGTTTGGGGTGAGCTGGACCAACAAGTGCTAAACACCTCTGGGAACTCCTTCAAGACTGTTGGAGAAGCATTTCAGGTGACGACCTCTTGAAGCTCATCGAGAGAATGCCAAGAGTGTGCAAAGCAGTAATCAGAGCAAAGAAACTAGAATATAAAACATTTTGTCACTTATTTCACCTTTTTGTGTTAAGTACATAACTCCACATGTGTTCATTCATCGTTTTGATGCCTTCAGTGAGAATCTACCAACGTAAATGGTCATGAAAATAAAGAAAAACACGATGAATGAGAAACTTTTGGCCTGTACTGTTTATCTGTCAAGGTAAAGATATTCCTGTGTTCATGTCTGTTGCCTGAGGGTTAAAGTGATTAATTAGGGTGGCTTGCTAGCCTGTCTGTTACTATGGAATTTGGTTGGTTCGATTTTTACTAATATAACAAGGTGTGGCTGTGCACTGGTTTGTTGGAAAGTGCAAAAAGTAGCACTTTGGTGTACTTTTACACAGAAAACTGTTTTTATTGAGGGATCTAAAAACAGAAACAATAAATATTCTAATGCAAATCGAGGACAGGTTAACTCATAAGAAGTCTTATGAATCTCAGGGGGACAGATGTCATTAGAATATTTTCAGCTCATGGTTTTGATGTGTAAATGCAACTCTCCTTTTTGTTGTTTATTTCTTTTCTTTTTTTTTGTCTTCAGTGAAATGTAATTAGAAAGGTGCATTATGCACTTAAACGCATTATGCACCGGTGGAATAGGTGATAAATGAGACTTCATTAATCACGAAGCCACAGAAATGCTTGTCTAAATCTTTGCACAGGCTGTATACAGATAAAAGCAATCAAGAATTAAAAAAAAATCAGCACATTAATTATTTGATGTAATTTTGGTCTGCAGGAGCGAGCACTAATTTGTAACAAAGTTTGGTTTGCTAAAGAACTTTATAGAATCTACCTTTCAAATAACATAATATTAACGAATAACAAAGTCATATAACTTCAATACACTGAAAAAAGTGAAGTCTGTCTAAACTTTAAATTTTTTTTTAATTTAATCTGTCACCCTAATATTTTAGCATTGACGTAAATAAACAGGCTACAGCTGGTTTGGTTGGTTTATTTACATTACATCAATTCTAAAATATTATGTGTGACGGTTTACTTTCAGTGCGCTCATTGCCACGGTCTATCAGTGTTTACCAATGATAGGCCAGTAAGAAGGTCTACGTCAATAAGAGACTGTACAGCCGGGAGCGCGGGAAGGGATTAAATATTCAACTCATGAAAACCAGACTGCAGAAAATCAATTTCCCCCCGCTTTCATGTTGAAGATCTTTGCCGATCAGCCACATTGAGGCCCAAATGAAGGTTTAAACCAAGTGCATCCACTTCGCTCCCAGGCAGTCTGCACCGCGCTCGCTTCGGCAAGCATGACCTGAAGTCTTATTCTAATCAGCACCAGAGGATTTGATTTATATTGCAGTGTTAGCTTTTTAGGCAGGGATTTAATGACAGCAAGTCATAATGATTTTTTTTTTTTTTTTTTTTTGCTTCCACACACACACAGAGCTAACAGTCAGTGTCATTTCTTCCAAAAACTTCTCTGGCATCTGTCATCTATTTTTTTATGATTTATATCCTTGTTTTACATTTAAAAAAATAATGAAAAGAAAGAATGTATCAGTTGCCTGATAGGTCATGTTCTTATAGGCCAGTCATAGTACAGTTATGGTTTTATTGTAGCATATTTCTTTGCTGTTCACCTCACATCCACTTGGATCCACGTTGTTCTCCCTCCTACCTCTGCCGGCCTGTGATGCACCGAGGTCGATACAGGCGACATTCCCGCAAGCACTGTCACTACCACAAAAAGTGACCTTTACAACAAGCCACGTGAAGTATTCATTTTCCACCCCGCGATGTCTGCTGTCCATGTGTGTTGGTGACGATATCCTGGGCCGACAGCCAGACAGCGAGAGAAGAGCGAATCTCGGACAACAGGCGCTCGGAATTTCACATCCGAGGATTCCGTGTAATTTTCACCGCCCACTTTTTCAAAAATGGAAAAGCGCGCACCTTCTGCGACGGGAAAAACAATATTTCAGCCCCGAATGGCAGGTTCAAATGCTCAAGTCAGCAAGATCTTTGCCTATTTGTGTATTTTCACCCGAAAGCAGGGTGACACACACGATGTGACACATTTGACTCGAGGCGAAACCCATGAAAAGCAAAGTGCGTGACACCCACAGAGAAAATTGGCCACAACTTAATAATTAATCACGTCGCACAAAGAATTAATCGTTGGAGCACAGTTTATTTCATGTTTCTTCTGTATTTAAAGGCATTGCAGTCAAACGGCAGCCGGGTAATGGGAGAAAAGAGGCGTGTGCATTTTTTCTGCTTTATGTTTTGGACGCCACCGATCTTCCTCATATCCTTGGCATTCGGCGAGGCTCGCTCTTTGAAGAGCGGGGTACTTAAGATCCAGCATTATCTCCAGTAATCTCTGACTGCTGTAATGGCTGCCTTCCATCCGAAAACCTAGCAGGGTGACCTTCACTCTGAATGTTGCAAGCAGCTGCCACCCCAGATTGCTTATGTGCTCCCGCCCACGCCCTTTTAAGGGGGGAGAAAGTCCACCGTCTGTCACAGAAGGAACTTTTTACTCCTGTTCCTGCTTATTACAGATCCAATTAGGTCATTACAATTTTTATCGTACCTCTTGGAACCACAAAGACTGACGGGGGGAATATTTTGAATAAACATGGTGGGATTGCGCCGAGACAGGAATGGAAAATTGGTGTTCTCATTTTCATCTTAGCTTGAGAAATATAGACAGAAAGCTATGTGGCTTTCTGCAGCATTTACCAGGCGCCCTTATCCAGAGCGACTTGCAATCAGTGGTTACAGGGACAGTCCCCCCCTGGAGACACTCAGGGTTAAGTGTCTTGCTCAGGGACACAATGGTAATAAGTGGGCTTTGAACCTGGGACTTCTGGTTCATAGGCGAGTGTGTTACCCACTAGGCTACTACCACCCCGTTGTAACTGGCATAACTGGATACCATTTGGTGAAGCCATATGATAGAAAACTGGCTGGAGAAGGCACTTGTCAAGTTGATTTTTGACCATCACGTTATGGTCAGCCTGCCAGCGTTTGGTGTGAAAATGAGAGTGAGAGAGTGAGAGTCTATGCATGAAGGCCAATGAATGAGGAGAAGAAGGAACCGTACCACCCTCATCAAGCTGCAACACAGTTCTGCTGGGTAACTTAGTGGAAGCGGTGATTGCAGAGAAAGCAGTAGGTCAGGATGCACCAACCAGGTACAATGAGGCTTCATCCTGAAAGCCACCCATACAGATTTGTTGCCCTGAAAGAAGATCTTGACCTCATGCTTTCCTTACCACCTTCTGACATTTGGCCAAACATCTAATTCACACCATCAGATGAACTGGTGGAGCAGGTGGGTACGAGTTATCGCCACGTATTCTGTTCCGCCAGAGAGCATAGGAGCTGCTTTTGACCTCCATCACTTCTACCACCATAATCTCGCCCTGCTCATCTGTCTGCTTGAATTGTTTTCATCATCTGTTGGTCTGCCTGCCAGGAATGCTCGTGGCAGAATATACTGTAATAGGGTTGGTATCTGGTGTTTAGAATTTAAAATGTTAGTTTTGATTTATTGAAAGAAGAACATTTGAAGGTCTCTTTGAGGCCAAATTTTGTCAAATTAATGACATTTTGACTAGACTATTTTGGCATAATGCTGGCAAATGTACTCCATTGTTAAAACATTTTCTATTGTATTTTGTTCAAAAATGTTTATGCATATTACTGAATTTCATTTTACATTTACAGCATTTACCAGACGCCCTTATCCAGAGCAACTTACAATCAGTAGTTACAGGGACAGTCCCCCCCTGGAGACACTCAGGGTTAAGTGTCATGCTCAGGGACACAATGGTAGTAAGTGGGGTTTGAACCTGGGTCTTCTGGTTCATAGTCGTGCGTGTTACCCTCTAGTCTACTACCACCCATGAAATGCACAGGATAATAAAAACTTTTTTGCTCCCAAGTTGTTGTACATCAATGTCCATTATTCCTTTCCCCCGCTGGATTAGCGACGACCCGACGAAACAAATGCTTCTTCTCTCTCGGCGCCGCAAAAGTTTTCGCGTGAACTCTGTCCTATTGGATTAAAAAAAAAAAAAAAAAAAAAACGTCGCCATCCACGGCGCTCCTCTACTTTCACGCTGCCTGGCCTCATCCCCGGGACGCTTCAGCCGCCCCAGGACCGCCGGCAGACTGACAGCGGAGCAGCTGGGAGGTCAGATAATAGCCAAACGCCACACCGCGCCTTCCTCTTCGGCACCACCCTCCTCGGCCAGCGGTTTGACCCGCTGCTGTTAACGGGCGCTCAGTCACCCACACAGTCCGGGGGGAAAGGAGGAGAGAGAGGCTGCTGGCACAAAGGAAAGCACCTCCGCCCCCTCTCCCCCTCGCCGAATATTCGCGATGCTAGCCGTTCGGTTGGTCAAAGTCGAGCGTTAATCTCGCTTTGGCCGCCCGGGCGTTGGGGCTTGGCACAGCTCACCTGCCCGTCCCGTCGGCTCGGCGCCCTCGCTTGCCCCCACGCCCCCCTTGCGCTTCCCGGGGCCGCGGAGATGCTGATGAGGAGCAATGCTGCCTCTCCGTGGAAGTGGCGGACTGATTGCCGGCCATTTGTCTGGAGCGGCGCGACCGGGGGGGGGTCACTTCTGACATGCGACTCGACGCGAGGGCCCTGCGATGATGGAAATTTCCACCGCGGAGCGTTCGCACTCCGGCGTCTAGCCCTCAGACAATCACGCCGTGTCGGATAATTAAGCCGTAAAAGAGCGAGATATCAGGCGTGAGGTCGAAGGCCAAGAAAAGTTGATTAGAGATGAAAAAAGCCGAGAATAAATCCACACATGCCGACAATTGCCTGTTCTTCTTCCATATTCATGCGCTGTGAATACTCAACCCTGCTCATATTAAAAATGCCAACGACTCTTCATATCACTCTGTATGCTTTTTAAAATTTCCGTATTTAAACATGGCTGCTTTACACAAAGTTCAATGTTTGCGTTGCTGTTTGATCGCTTTATTATTGTGTACCTTATGAACCTTAGTACATAGTTCCATGATCCGACGGTTGGATTTGTTGCTCAGCGAGCTGCTTTTTGGACAACGTGATCGTGAAAATGTAATAATGCGGAACGATACCATATTTAAAGAGGGCAAATTATGCGTATTATGTCCTCTCAGCCAATTAGAATGGCCGGCCAGAGCGAGCTGTTTTATAAGATGTAACAGAACAGACTACGAATGAGGGACACAGAGTGGCACGGCAGTTAGCGACGTGCCCTCACGCCTCCAGGTTTGTGAGTTTGAGTCTGGTTTCCTCTGGGTTCTCCAGTTTCCTCCCGCAGTCCAGTAGGGGGTTGGCGACTCGGAATGCTCTCCATAGGTGGGAGTTTGTGAGCGAATGTCACGCGCGTGACATGTGCCCTGTGACACTGTAGGGTGTCGATGTGCTTCGATGGCGTGATAAAAAATGTCCTCCCCGAGAGACTTGTTGAGACATTTACCAGACGCCCTTATCCAGAACGACTTACAGTTAGTAGTTACAGGGACAGTCCCCCCCCCTGGAGACACTCAGGGTTAAGTGTCTTGCTCAGGGACATGATGGTAGTAAGTGGGATTTGAACCTGGGTCTTCTGGTTCATAGGCGAGTGTGTTACCCGCTAGGCTACTACCGCTACTACATCATCATCGGTGAAGCTGGGAGGTGGTTGTGTAAATAAATAAATAAAAGAAAGAAAGTTCACATTGACATGACAGCCATATCTGTTTTGAACTTGGCGGCGAGAGGCGTAATCTTTTTGCTCGGTGTGGCTTCCGGCGAACGGCACATCTGGCCACTTATTGAAATGGAAACGCACACTTACTGGTTTAAGTCGCTTATTATTCCGCCCGTGATGTGGCTTCACAGCGGCCGTCAAAAAGACCCCCAAAAATAACCCAATTTGCACCGATTTTTTTCCTCCAATCACGCGATTTTAAAGGGCTGCACGGGACAACGGCGAGTGATTATGTTAATTCTTGTCGCTTTGTGTGAATTTCAATATTTTTGTCACGCTCTCGAATTTTGGCAACAGTACAGGCATTTTTTCATATCGTTCCGCACATGAACGTGTTCCTTAAACACATGAAGGGAGAAGTAATTAGAACGTTCTATAAACCCGCATTGTTTAGGGCCGACATTAAAGGAAGTTTCCGTTTAATATTTTGTGCGGCTGTCTGTGCCAGCGCGTTATCGCTTGAAGCCGATCCACGCTGGGACCTCGGCGAGGCCTGAGAGCCGAACAAATGCTGCGGCGGCCTCCTTTATTGCTTGGACACTTTACAAATTGTTTCGGAGACGACGAGGGCGCCGCGCCGGGCGGCTTAGCACGCGGCCGCCGCCGCCTGAAACTCTCGCGCTGGAACGCGGTCAAAGCAGCGAATGAAAACTCGAACCAGAGTGACGCTTGAAGGGAGAACTGATCAAAAGTGGCGTTTCCGTCATGTGTTGACAATTAAAAGCAGAAAGTGCAATATTTCGCCGTCGATATTTTGGAAAATTCCTCACACATCCCGCTCTGCCCAAATGAGGGCTCACAGTGAACACACGAGCTTGTTAAGTGCCGTAAGTCCCCCGTCTGCATATCAATAAGGTAAAAGTACCAAAAGAACCGAAACTGCTGCAAACGAATGTTAATGGGCTATTTTTACCTCTGCGTTTATTCAACGATGAGGAAACGATGTTTTTTGCACCGTGTGCTCGCGTCGTGGCTCGCGTCGCAGCCGCCTGAAAACATTCACATTTGCAGCATTTAGTGAAAGTGAACTGATTGTCACATGTGATACACTGCAGCACAGCACACGGTGCACACAGTGAAATTTGTCCTCTGGTTTTAACCGTCACCCTTGGTGAGCAGTGGGCGGCCATGACAGGCGCCCGGGGAGCAGCGTGTGGGGACGGCGCTTTGCTCAGTGGCACCTCGGTGGCACCCTGGCGGATCGGGATTCGAACCGGCAACCTTCTGATCACGGGGCCTCTTCCTTAACCGCTACGCCCTTATCCAGAGCGACTTACAATCAGCAGTTACAGGGACAGCCCCCCCCCGGGGGACACAATGGTAGTAAGTGGCAGTTGGGTCTTCTGTTTTTTAGCCCTAGACTACTACCACCCATATCACACATGGACCAAAAGTTTGGAAAAGTTTTATTTGGCACATTGAATGACAATTAAGCTTCAACATCCAAATCAAAGTGTTGTTTGATCAGGAGAGATCTGTGAGAGGGAAGCATATTTACAACATTGACCCATTTATCGTGATGTATAGGTATATACATATTGATAAGCGGGAGCATTTGAAGTGTTTTTTTTTTTTTTTTTGGCGGACTCTAGTGTGTCCGCTCCTGCAGCTTGATCCAGATTCCCTTCTCCGGCCGCAGGATCAACTCCCCGAGGGGCTGCACCTCCTGGCGGCCCTGCAAGGCCTCCACGCTGAAGTGACGCAACACCGTGGCGAGGATCACCTTCTCCTCCATCATGGCGAAACGCTGGCCTGCATGCACACACGCATTTATTTTAACGAGCCTCGCGCCACGCCCCATGCGCCGCGCGGTGGATCCAGAGCCCTGGCATTGGCAAAACGGCTAATTTCTCTTTGTATTGACCTCTCATTATATTCTGCTCTGAACGCCGGCGAGCAGACGCCACCTTCCAGCACCACACACAGGCAGACAATCTGTCTCATTCAGCGGCTGGAGACAGGCTAGCGCTCTCTAGAGACCAATGTGGGGGAGAAAATGTTAGCGGCGCTCCAGTCTGTCGGCCCAAGAAGTTAAACGGATGATTGATTCGGGCGGCAGAGCAGACGGCGCTGAGGAATTGGGACGGTAATAGCAGAGGGGGTGGTGCCACACCATAACAAGTGGGGTCAGTAATGTGATGTGACCCCTGCTGATATGACTATGAAATCTGGGCCCCGCATATAACTTTTCAAATGGTTTTTTTTTTGTTTTGTGAAGTTTTCGTGAAACTATGTTTCCTGCGCTCGCAGGGAAGTCCGCAGAAAATAAAAACAACAACATAACCATTCAATCCTGTGTATTTTTCTCATTTTTTCCTATAATCTAAAGCCCAGTGTGTTGTGTTACTGTAAATCAGCAACTTTTCTCACTTGGTCTCACTCACCGATGCAGTTTCTCGGGCCGGCGGAAAAAGGGATGTAAGCGTACGGGTGTCTCCCGACGCTGTTTTCAGGCAGGAAACGCTCCGGCCGAAACTCCTCCGGATCGGGAAAGTAACGCGGGTCTCTGTGCAGTGCGTACGGTATAATCACCGCATTCACGCCTTTGGGAACTTTGAATCCGTCTAAAACAAATTACAAACGCAATACTGTAGTTACATGGCAATGTATTAATAATAATTACTAACGCTGTATTCACCGCTAGCCGATATTTATTTCCGCAATATAAGGAAGCACCACTAGATGGCGTCTGATCTGGTTGAGTTTTCAACAGAGAGACGACTGAATTCATTAACTTTACGCCATATTTAGTTAACAGTTTCCCGTATGCTGATATCGGAATAAATAGACGCAAGGCGCCATGTTGCCGCACAAATACACCTGATGCAGGTGCGTCTGGACTCTAATTTCAGATCCCAAAGCTGCTCGCATTGTGACACGGTGGATAAAAATAGAAGCCCGACGTCTGCTGTTTCACTGAGATGCAAATAGCGGAAGTGACTTCAAATGTCTGGGAGCCTTTGTGATCTCTGCGTCGCGGCACAATGCTGAATGGCGGCGCAGCGCGAGTCGACTGCCACTTACTCATTTGACAGTCCTCGCCGATGCTGCGCGCGAACAGGGGCACGGAGGGAAAGATGCGCAGCGTCTCCTTGATGACGCACTCGAGGTAACGAAGCTTCTTCATATCCTCCGTGGTCACATGGCGATCAGACAATCCTGGCGGGCACATTGGTAGCCACCAAAAGTAAGTCATATAGCAAGTACAAAACGGACCAAATGATCAGACGGGTGATTGATTGAAGGAAGAAGCCGGGAAGATTTACCGAACACCTCCTGAAGCTCCTGCTGAAGCTTCTTCTGGACATCAGGATGAGAGCCAATTAAATAAAGAGCCCAGTTCATGGACGCTGCTGTAGTGTCGTGACCCTAAAATGAGCCAGATAGATTAGCCAGAACCCTTTAGGACTGCTTTGTTCCGGAAGGAAGTTGTGAGGAACATCAGGGTTCTCTACCTCAAACATGAAGGTGTCCACCTCCTCCCGGATGTCCTCGTGGCTCAGGTAATTCCCCTCATCATCTGTGCTTTTCAACAGCATGTCCAGGAAAGCTCTCCTCTTTTTCTTGCCATGATCAGACTCGCTGTCTGAATCGACGCCCGCCATTCGCTCCGCTCTTTCTTTGATCACCTGTGAAAAAAAAACAAAAAACATTTAGCTGATGCTATAAAATGATTACATTAGTAATAGTAATAATTTCAACACTCCTGGAGCAACTATGGGTAAGGTAGGGTGCCCCGATTTGAGGTTGTGAAAAAAACTGACTCCTGATCAGGGGGTGAGCGTGCCTGCGTAGGGTTGCCACGCTTCCATTAACGACACTTCGATTACCGAGTTTCTAGCGGTACTTCGGCTACCACGATTGGAAGTCAATAGGCGTGTATGATCCAGGCGTGTCTAAAGACTTCCAGGTCTTAAAAAAAGGGGTGGCAGTAGCCTAGTGGGTAACACACTCGCCTATGAACCAGAAGACCCAGGTTCAAACCCCACTTACTACCATCGTGTCCCTGAGCAAGACACTTAACCCTGAGTGTCTCCAGGGGGGGACTGTCCCTGTAACTACTGATTGTAAGTTGCTCTGGATAAGGGCATTTGATAAATGCTCTAAATGTAAATGTATAAAAAGGACATGTCCAGGGGAAAGAGGTCATCTGATCACCCAAAGTAAGGGTATTGCTCTGATAATACAAAGGTTTATAACAATGGGATTTACATGTCGGTTTGCAATAGAGGATTAAATGTAGTGTCATGTCCACTAGATGTGACAGTCACTGATTGGTTGATGTGCATGAAAGGGATGTCAATGATCTCGGTTGCCAGATGTTGACCCAACTCAACATCTATTGAGATTTTTGTCCAACGTCTTAGTGTGTCCACCACCAATGCAAATGAGTCAATTTCTCCAGCATGATGGAGGACACAATTCATGACATGACATTAATGTGCTCACACTTTCAGTGAATGAGTGGAGGATCCTCAGTCTTTTCTGATGCTCCTTGCCCTCTCCCAGTAAATTATAGATCCAGTCCGGCCAAAACCAGGGCATTCTCTGTCTGCGCGTTATGATGTCGCTCATCCTGAGAGAGACAAGAGATGTCGACCAACAAGCGAGCATCACACCTGTGCTACAACACCGCCGTCATATCCATCTAACAGTCTTTCACACTTCATTTATCTACTTTCAGAGCCTCGGTCTTAGATCAGTCGGTCATCGTAATCGTAAACTGTTCACGCAAGGTTCAATATTAATTGTATATAGATTACAGCATAATTAAGAACATTAGCAAACATGAATGCCCGTGCTGAAGGTGTGAAACCCAGGCTCTAACCCTCAGCATTATTCGCATGATTATTTCCACGTTTGTTAGCACGCTGACAACGCAGGCAATTTTGGGCTGCGTGCATATCCACCGAGAATAATGGAAACGCTTTGGGATTTCACTTACTTGTAAACACTGCGTACATACTCAGAATCTGAGTTGCTCTGTGCATAGATGTTCCTACCCATTGCTGTCTCTGAGGGAGAAAATGAACTAGAAATGTAAATTTTTTTATTTATTTCAAGTAAACCACATTTCATTCAGATTGCATGGATGGGTTTCTTGTTTAAGCCTGGTAATTTAATTGTGGTGCATTGTATTTTTAATGCACTTCACTTCATCCTACCTTTGTGCAGCTGTATGTTATACATAATACATAATGATGCACTGGAAGTTTATTAAAGTCGTAAGTAAGAAAGTGTCTTTTGCAGAGAAGAAAATGTTAATGGTTTTGTGCGTCTCAATCACAGAAGACATGCAGACAGACCCACCACAGATAATGTCCAGGGCACACAGAGTAATGAGGCTGAAGCAGTCAAAGGCCTCGCCTCCCGCATGATTCTTCAGTTTCTCCAACAGCACCTCAGCCTGTTCGTTCATAACTTCAAGGAAGTCAGAGAGGATGGAGAAGTGGAACGTTGGGGTTAACATCTTCCGTCGGCCACGCCACTTCTCTCCTGTGCTGCGAAATAAGACCTGATTGAATTTTGAGCCTTGAGACGGATGATCCTGTGGTCTTTTTTTTATTATTTTTATTCTAGGCATTGTAAGTTTTCCTTCTAAACAAACTCAGGCAATTCTGGCCTCCTTCCCATCTGTTAAAATGACCCAGTAACTATTCTAACCCAGTATCAAGCAAACATGTTATCATTCTTGGCCTCTATCCAGGGCCATCACCACATGACCAGTATCAAGGTCCTCAACCAGCCTTGCAAATGGGTGATGATGAACAGTCCCTGCCTGATAGAGCACATAAAGAACCCATTGTAATGTACTTATGGTCTGTACAAACCTTGACCAAAAAAGTTCAATAGCGATCACAAGCTGTTTTTGATTGTGGGTTACACAAGAAATGAGTTGTGTTGCTGTGTCACAGTTGTCATGCAACAATGTTGGCTGGGTTCTGAGCCATACCTGGTGAGCAGCCCTGTGCCAAGCCAAGGCTCCAGAAACTTGTAGGAGAAAGACTTATCATTGTGTCTGGAAGTGCTCAGTATCACCTAGAGGCAACAACAAATCCAATGGGTACATGGAATGTATAAGCTATAACATTTCACCCATGCTTTTCACACTTAACCCTCAACTGTCAGAAATTTGTCAAAACTAGTCTAGTGCCCCTGCTGGCTGGCTGCAGTAACGTTTCTTAGCATCCCCAGGTGTTTCAAAGACAAATTATCCAGTTTTCCATGCCGCTTTTTTTTTTTTATAATTTATGTCAAACGTGAGTTTAGACGTGAGACAATGAGAGATGAAAGACCTCAACACCAACGATGTGACAGGTCACCGGACCAGTGAGATTTGGGTCAGTGGCACCACCTTGCTCAGATTCAAAAACACAGCCTGGGCTGGGCCATTTTCCGCTTCTATAAACCACATGGCAGCTCTTAGAGCCCGCAGCAGACTTCACAAAGGTGTTGACATCCTACTTATGCAAGCATTGTTGTTCCTCTGCAGCCCCCCAATTAGCCGCTTATTAGCAGCCGCTCCTTGAGCACACTGTGATCTTAATGCACTTGGTGGATTTACCTCAATGTTTTCCGCATGGTAGAGGATGAGGAAGGGTACGGGTCCAACCCAAACTTTGGCCAGTGGTAAGTGTCTGAACTCATTAGTGCCTTCAATCATTTGATTGAAGAATTCTTTAGATTGAAAAAAAACGGACAAACAAGAGTGGAAAGACGATTAAAAACGCAGTGTTATCAGTATGTGTGGACAAATGGTAGAGAGTTCCCTTACCCCCAGCGTTGACTTTGAACTGCAGCGCGTTGCCGATGATGGGAAACGCTCCCCCCTTTCCAGGGATCGGCCTCATTACAATCCATTTATATACATATTCCCGAAGCGGTTGATAGTCGAGGCATGCCAGCAGAATGACAGAAATGGCCAGAGCGACGATTCCCAGAGTGTACAGCCCCAGCTCAATGGCCATCTTTGCGCCGATGGATCGAGCAGCGCTGTGAAACGCACCGGTGGCTCAGCGTGAACTTTAGACCCCAACTCGGCCGTCCTGCTCAGGGGCGGCTGGCGTGAAGTTATTGGGCTATTTGCTTTATGATGCAGCAAATGTAGTTATCTGCAGGTGAACGGCCAGGTGGCTGCCAGAGGAGCCGGGATGAAGAGTGTTGTGTTTTTTCGGCTAGAGGACGGGCCCTGTTTATTTTCGTTTGGGCTCCGGCCGAATGCAACGCCTCCAGAAGCCGAGAAGAAGGCCAAATCTCAATAAATACTTAACATACACCCAGACCAAAAATTTCAGAGCTGCAGACAAATTTTAGAATAGCTCACCGTTGTTACCTTACGTCCATTTTATAGTCTCGACTATTTAGTATTGGCTTTTGCAAATAATAAAGCACAAAGCCAACATGGGTGGCATGAGTTGAGTTTTCACAGCTAAGACCTTGAAGTTTTCACACACTTTAGCTGTTTATATCAGCTCAGACCAGTAAAAATGTTGTTGTTTAAAGTTGATATAAAATTTTATTGAATACATGGCGCTCTATGTATTCAATACAATTTTACATCAACTGTAAACAACATTTGACTCACATCTCATGACTCATATCTCATTTATGAATCTGCTTTGATTGTGGTTATCTGTCTCTTATGAAGGTGTGTTAAGTAACTCTTATAGCTCTCTCTCTCTCTCTCTATTTTAACACACACACACAGCCGTTGGAGAATGTTATCAGTACAATATGCTCCCCTGATCATTTTACACGTCAAAATAAAATGTTATTGATATAGGATATTCCCACTTTTTTATGTTAACTTTACATTTAATTTTGTCCACTACACCTTCATCTAGTGCACATATATGTATATGTCCATATTTTTTTACTGAAAAAAGTAGTACTACTGATAACTACAGCATTCATTCAGCATATTTCAACACTGAAACTGTGTTCACCTTTGCACCACCTTCATTATTGTGCCTTCTATTGTCCCTTTGTCTAGACGCCACACTGCAGTGTCTTGTGGTAGTTGGGTGAAGTGTTGGGTTGTAGGACGGTGGTAGCCTTGTGGGTAACACATGCTCCAAGGGGGACTGACCTTGTAAATACTGACTGTAAAGTGCTGTAATGTAAAAGTGTTTATGTATCCTGTGTACACTCTCTGTGTCTGTCTATCTACATAGTCAACTTTTTCCCCCATGTATTAAAGAAAACTCACTTTTCCTTATTTAACGTGCAAAGAAAGACATGAAATTGACGACGTGCAAACGTGTGTTTATTCAGTAAAATACTCAGCACGGGTTTGGCATTTATTTCTTGTAAAAGTTAAGAAACACCATTATCCAAAAAAAAAACAGTATCCAATCCTCAGTCCATTCAGGGAAGATCTGCACTTGTAAACTCATAAATTTTCATAAAGATACACGGTATTTTCTACATTCATACAAACTCTCATTTCTGCATTTATAAAGTGTAACATTGACTTCAAATGTTGAAGATGTCTTTCTTCATAACAAATAGTAGCATGACATTTTAATAAGAAAAATATGACATTTTTTCAATATAAAAAATCATTTTTTTCATTGTAATGAGAAAGTACTACAGAAAAACTTTTAAACTCTGATTGGCTGAGAGCATGTAAACATCATGGTGCCTTTTTACAATGTTTAGGGTTATGACAACGCAACATGACCTGATGCTGCCTGAACGACGTTGCTTAGCAACAGCTGATAACAGATGGAACTACTTCGTTGCAGAAGATAAATCTTGTGGCTTTTTTGATCACTGCAAGAACTAAATATTGACAGTTACACTGTAGTATAAGTCACAGTAGCACCAGTTCTGACGTCCCACTGTTCAATACTGTTTTTATTGCTGACTTACTCTCAATTTTAAATATAATAATTCTTGAATATTTCATTTAAGTTTAATTTCAGAAATATATGGTATGGACGCAAAATGCACAGTTAGTTAATAAACGTGCTGTACTTGCATGTGACAGCCACCTCATACCTTCATGGAATTAGTGAAAAAGCTCAAGTGAATTGTACAAGAAGTCATTTGGCCGCATCACAAGGCGAAGTGATGACGATGTGGTGGTTTATTTCGTCGGCATATTGGAGCCTCTGAATTCGCCCTGGGAAAAACACATCAGCCAAGGATTGTCGATCAACAAAGCCCAGTGTGCAGGGATCTTTAAGTCATTAGGACCTTCTTCCTCCCGTTCCCAGGGAAGCGGCTGAAGGCTTTCCGCTGATGCTGTGGACCTACCAAATCAGCAGACACAATGTCTGTTTTTTACATGCAAAATTGTTTCAAGTCCTCAAATATAAATCCAGCATAGATTTTTCCCATGGGCCTGTTCCACTGTGAGTCATGTGACACACGCTCTGTGGCAGAATCCCAACAACCCACGTAGTCATGAATCACTTTCAAAGCACGGCGACGGAATGTAAAAATAAAACGTGAGCTGCGTCAGGGTAGAATGAAGACATATTTACCCTCGGCCTCAGCGGGAGGCGGGGCGAGGGCTCGTCGGCGGGGTGGGGTGGCGCACTCGGAGAAGCCGCTGGACATGGAGGAGGTGATGCCCATGCTGAAGCCGGTGACACCCATGCGTGAACAGTCCCCTGTGGTTGTGACGCAGTTTGAGTAATGTGACCCACAGGCGTTCACCTGAGTGCCTCTGCGTCCAGAGAAAGGCGCCGGCAGAGTTGAGGTCAGACCGTCTACTATCTGTGACTCGGGGAGCTTGGATTTCAACATTATTAATAGCAGCTCTAAAGCCATACTTGCTGCAGCCGCCGCATTCAGCTACCCAGAATGCAATGCTTTTCGGTCATCAGCAAGTCATATTCAACCCCATTCAGTCAGGAGGTACAAAAAGCCTTTGCACTCTAAAGTAATCCCCCTACTCCGCATGCCGGGTGTGTAGCGCGTGGGCTCCGTGTTTCGGTGCAGAAACAAACAAATAAATAAATAATCGGCCGAGTGCGCAAGCTGGGCCAAAAATTATTCAAGAGGCGGGATTCAATATCTAATCAGAAGTGCTTCATCGGCCCAGATAAGTGCACTGCTGAAGGCCTCCAGTGAAAGGCAGCCACGATGTAGCATCCACATCATTTAAGGGAAATGAGTCGTCATTTCTGCTGTCATTTTTTGCGATTTTTATATCAATTTTTTATGTGACGCGAGCAAATAAATGCCAAACACAAGGCTACACAAGGACAGCACGTCATTGTTAATTTTAATGCAGGGTTTTTTCAGTGAACAGGGTTTTTCAGTGCGAACCTTCAGCTATGTTTGTCCTTGGTGGGCGTTTGAAGGAACGTTCAGGTCGGTGCTCATATTGCAACGTGAATGCAGCTTTTGAAGGATTGAGATGAAGCTGGCATCTAAACTTCGTGTAACACCTTGTGTCCAAGCCACGCCCGAAGTCGCTAGCTGTCTGACAGGAGGACTTACCTGGAAGTGGAGCTCTCAGCCCCCTCACACTGCTGGCGAAGTCTGCCGGACTGAAAGAGCTCTTCATGAGCGAGTCTGACTGAAGGACAAGAAACAGCTAAATGAACACATGCATACATACCGAATTTTTATTTCTTTTCTCTATAATTCTTAAGATATTTATAATGGAATATTGGTTGATTCAAATTCTGGTCACGTACGATCACATTTGATATTTTTATTCTATTACTCTTAATAATAATGTTTATCCTAATGTATTTTTTTTTTGCATCTGTTCACTTTCCACTGTAGCTATAAGGCCTAAAAGACATAATGTCACTTGACTGACAATGAAAGAGAGACGTTTGATTGGCTTAGCCACATGCCAGCCTTGATTTTTCTCTAAATAAAAAATAGCACAGAAATGTGAAGACGTGACTTCTAATGGCACGGACAAGTCAGATATAAGAGCCAGGTGAGGGTGTGCTGAAGACGCCTCACCCAGAACGTGTGAGTCGTGTTGGGCCTGGACTCCAGCATCTGCGTGGGCTCCCTCAGAGGAGGCAGGGTGGAGCTGGGGTGCACGGCGCTTACCACCCCGCCCCGCAAGAACCTCAGCCTGGGCTGCAGGAGATGAGAGTGTGGTCAGTGCATCCTAACCAACTCAATGGAATTCTGGGATTTCTTCATAAACAAGAACATTTTGCACAAAGACAACACTGAGGTCTCGGTCTTTGTTGAGTCTTCGCTGGCTCTGCTCACGTCGCGTTTTAGAAGCAATCATTTCATTCTGCCCCGCGAGCCGTATTTAAACAATGACGCGAGACGAAGGCTTTGTGAAAATACGCCGCGAAAGACAAATAAGGGATTTGAGGATTGCAATCTATTACCGGGGAAAGTTGTTCCATAAAATGTATCCCCATGATGGAATGAGCCTGGCCTCGCACTTACAGACAAAACATACACACAGAGAGCACCATATAAATTCTGGTTTAATTATCTCATTCCACAAGTGTAATGGAACCAGATACAGACGCCTTCCAATATGCCCAGGGGTTCCTGTAACCCCATCATTTCCGGGGAAAGATTTGCATGCTTCATCATATCTCGTGGATGAGACACACATCTTTGAACCAGAAGGCCACAAGGTCACAGGTTCAAACCCCACTCACTACCACTGTGTCCCTGAGCAAGACACTTAACACTGTGTGTCTCCAGGGGGACTGTCCCTGTAACTGCTGAAGTTACTCTGGATAAGGGCGTCTGTCACAATGGTTGGACATGGCGAGGAAGGACGGCGTCACGAGACAGGAGTTTATTACATGGTAACAGGACAGGGGAGACGTCACATAACAACGACCTGACGGCGAACAGACACGAACAGGGCAGCTTTATACAAACAGACAGAGGTGAAGACAACCAGGAAATATAATGACAAAGGACCAACATGAAACATCAAAATCCCGACCCAGAGTAGCCATTTCCAGACGGATCCTGACATCATCTGATAAATTATATACATATACATTGCTGAACCCACAATTTCTGAACCCACAGTTGAGTTGTGGGATGTCTGCAACTATACCACAAGGTGCATAACTTTTGATCACCTCTCCATAGCTAATGCATGCTTGAAAATCAAAAGATTCAATAAAGTACAAGTAGAAAGCGTGCTAAACTGAATGCGGATCATTCCGTCTCGGATATAACACTGAGATCTGGGAGACACCGAGGCCTGAAGTTAGCATCTTGAACATTCCTTGAAAAATTCTGCAGTCTGGCAGTGCACATTGTCCAGCAGAAATGGAAAAACCAGGACCTATGGTTCCCCAGGGCCTAAAGTCCCCAAGCTGAACATAGCTCTGCCATCTCTCACTCAGGTAAATGACACTCAAGTGCCCGTTCTAAATGCTCCCCTGGCGCCTTTCATGGCTGCCCACTGTTCCTTCAGGGGATGGGATAAATGCAGAGGCATCTTGCATGTGACAACTAGTCACTTTCACTAGTTTCACCTATTTTTTTTCACCACACTTTCACCATTTTATCATAAATCCCACACAGTGTGGCAACTATGTGCCATAGTAACATGGTAGTAAGCAACACTCAATATCGTACCAATATACTCTCTACCAGAGTCTAAAATCAGATGAATTATTGATCCTTGCAGTAATATAAATGAACATTGTAAGTGCAGAGCAGGGACTGTAGATGGTGAACAGGCCTCCACAGCACCAGGGCAAACAGAACCACCGAATGAACGAAGGAAAAGCAAAGCCGTTCGGAAACTTGGCAGCCCGTACCTGTGCTTGCCTGGGGGGCTGCGTGGCGGCGCCGTCCTGGAGCTCCACAGCCTCCGATTGGACGTGAGGAAACCTCTGCTTGAGTGCGGCAGTGGCCGGCGGCAACAACAGGCCCTCGCTCACCATGCATCTGCGGCGTGGAGGAAGTGGGCTGCGTTAGGCAAATTAGCATGTTTGTTTGTGCGCGGTTACGCCCGGCGGCGCCGTTCTAATCATCTTCACCCCACTTCGTACGGCGGTGGGGACGGCACGCCTGCAGCGGAATCTGCTGCGTCCTAGCATGTGATTGACAGGGCTTTAGCTATAATTGTACTGCGCCACTCCAGGGGCCAAGTTAACAAGATTCACGAAAAAACAAGAATTAGACGAACAGTCTGCTTTGTCTGCAATTTTCTCAAGTCTGATTATACGGTAAAAAAGCGAAACGTTTAATATTTCATATCAGCAGCCCTTCAGACCCCCAACCACCTTTTTCCTCTCATTATTCATCCATAGCCCTTCACATTTATGCTGTTTAGCAGATGTGCTTACGAGGGGGACTAATGTGTGGATGGATTGGGGTGCTGAAATGAATCTCGTAATCGATTAATCGCGATGCAGATGTGAGTGATTCTGCATCGATGCAGTGCAGAACATAATAGATTATAGCATAATGACGTTGCTTGGTGATTTTAGGATTATAAATTCTAGATAAAAAGTAGTTCCTGATCTGACTGCAGCGGCACTGTAGGATTCAACTTCGTCCAGAAGGACATTTGAAATGAACGTTCTCTGAACGCCATACATGTTTTGGCTGCACTTTGTAGCTGTAGCAGATGTCCATGTGAACAAGGCCTTAACTCTCCTCACACTGATGTATTTAAAAATGTCATATGAAGTATTGTAAAAAAATGTATGCGATGCATCGACAATTGAGCCATTGACAATCGTAATCGAATCGAATCGTGACACCAGTGAATGTTCACACCTCTACCCTGAAAGCCAGTGAGCACCACAAGATGCCAGGGAATGAAGCATCTATTAGCGAAAGGGAGTAAACCTCACATGGGAAGACAAATGTTTCTTTCTAGCATGAGGAAGAACAACTCTTGATCTGCAGTGGCCTTTCTATGTGACCCAGAATTCATAAAATATGCCCCAAAAAATGACTTTTTCTTTTGGTATTTGTCTAGTGACAGTACATAGCGTTCAACAGTCACAATGTTTACATCTCGCTATGACCCCGAGAGTAACAGCATGAATTGAGCTGCAGACCTGGTTTTCCATGCAAAATAAGAGCTGGGTCCTTTTTTGTTGGGTTCGGGTTGGGGGGTGTTGTGGGGTCTACGGCGATGCCACCTACTGTATAATCTCACGCTGGACGTAGCACATCAAATATTAAATATCAAGCATTGATAGCACAAGAAGTCCCTGGCCCATGTCGCGAGTCTGATTGCATTTTTTTAAGGCCGCCACGGGGTGACCCTACACGATTCCCCCCGTATTGTGCGGAGGGTCCCTTTGTAATGAAATGACGGGTGCGTTTTCATTGGCGCGCGGCTTTGATCGCGATCGAGGGGGGCGGCTCACAGTCTGGTTCCTCGCAGGACCTCGCCCGGGTCCACGGGCCGGCGGTGGAGGAGCCTGGCCCGGCTGCTGAGACAGAGGAGCCGGCGCTGCCGGGGGGGCTTGTGCGAGAGCGCACACGCGGCCCTCTGACCCAGCGGCCTGCCGCAGAGCGTCGCACTGGGCCTGTCGTCTGGGTCGGACCTGCAAAACAACAAGCGGAACCCCATCGGATCACAGCAGCCAGCAGTGATTTATATCATGCTGCAAGTTCTGCTGGTTCCTAATAAAGTTCTTCGAAAAGTTGTCAAATATCCACACAGAGCCTTGTATAGTAGTAAATATGGTAGGTTCATGCATGTAAATTAAGCAAAGGGGACTACTGTTTCCTGTTACTGAGATGATGTCACTGTTTACACTGTTTTCATATTTAATTATGACTATCGTGACAATAAGCAAAACCATACAGAGTGACTATAGGTGCAGCGTCTACAGTGAAACATTTCCATTTCAAATCCTGCTGTTCCTAAGCAACGTGACCCCAGCATGATAAGCTTTAAACTTATGAAGTGATATTATTGTCAAAAAATTACATTTTGAAGACTTACAAAGACTTCTCCGTAAAACTCGGCGTCCTCTGTTGAAGCGGTTTTGCCTGGATTGTCATAACGCCGTTCAAATTGACTTTAAATGTACCCGAGTCCTGCAGTTGGGCAAAAAGAGAGATAGAATTCGGCACATATTTAGGAAAATCCGCTGAGTTCACAGCACAGACCTGCGTAAAGCTGCAGTTTGCGCCGGGGAGGAAGTTGCCGTTGGACCCCCTGGAGCTGGGCACTTGGCGAGCTCGGGAGTGGAGCTGAGACGGGGGCTCGTGCAGGCTGCATTTCTCCAGGGTTCCTCTGGGAGGTCCTCCTTTTGAAAGGGGGGGGGCGATTTTGGCACGCTTAATCGGTGTCACTTATCATGTACAGGAATTACTCGTCTTAAAAAAAATTGTAAAGAGAACCTGTGCTCGGCCCCTCCCACTGTTTGTGCAGCAGCCGCTCCAGAGCGCTCACCACCGCTTGCCACACGTCATCGAAGAGCTCGCCAGACACGGCGTCCTTAATGCATTCGTTGGGGGACACGGGCGGGACCCCGCCCCGGAGCGCCACACCCAAAGCAGCACAGACCTTCCTCTGTTCCGCCCCCTCGTCCTCCCTGTGGGGGACACGCGAGCAAGCGAAATTACGATTGGCCTCTAAACAATAACTGCCATCTACGGTTGCACATTTTCATTATGACAATGCATAACACTGAACTACTTTAATGAGCTCAATGGACAATGTTCTCTTCTACACTCAACATCAGACTTTCAAATCCAAGGAAAGGGGCTCGTTGAGGTATGAATTTGCATAAGATTTTGTGTAGCTTTTTTTTTACTCCTTTATTTGCTTCAGAACCTGACTGAGCCCAACGTGGCACATGAGACGTGAGAGAGAAAGGAGTTGACTCACGTCTCCTTGACATCGTAGGCGAGGAACTCCTCGATTCTCCCCTCCGACTCGAACACCTCTTCATCTAGGATGGAGGGCAGGCCGGGTTTGGAGAGCGTGAAGCTGGCGCTGAAGGCCGCATGCGATGCTGTGCACCCCAGGGCCAGTCTGTAGCCCTCAACACACAACCTGAAAAGTGAAAGAGAAGTGATTGTCATTGTGATACACAGCACAGCATACGGTGACACAATGAAAGTGTCCTCTGCATTTAACCCATCACCCTTGGTGAGCAGTGGGCAGCCATGACAGGCGCCCGGGGAGCAGTGTGTGGGGACGGTGCTTTGCTCAGTGGCAACTCAGTGGCACTTTGGCAGTTTGGGATTTGAATCGGCAACCTTCTGATTACGGGGCCGATTCCTTAACTGCTAGGGCCACCACTGCCCCTATTTTTTTTAAAGAAGGGACTGGCCGGTAATTGAAAGGTCACCTCCAGGATTTAGAGACTAATGTTTTGCTAACAGGCCACCTTCGGTCGACTAAATTATCGCTATATTGTCCCCAAAATGACCAGAACAAACTGAGTTGAATCCAGGAGGAAAGTTGGGCTAAACTGACTGAGGACAATGATTAACATTAATATCTTAGCCGAGGGCAAAGGTACATCAATTACAAAACATCGATCATAAAGGAACACGCTTTATAGCCCCTGCTTTAATTTTTCATAAAAACAGTATTAATAATAGATGCCACGATAGAATTCATAACATCAGTTTTGGTCCGATGTAGAAGCAAAGCGGTGATTCAAATCAATTTATCTCTCATTAAGTTGGGAATTAAGAGCACATTAGAGCAAACACAATGGCATTACAATGACGCGGGGCGGAGCTGTTTTAATAACTCGCTGTTCCAGGAGCTTCCTTCAGACCCGGAGACGAGCCGGAGTGTCGATGGGAAATTAGCAATCAAATTACTGGCAGCGGCGCTCAGAGACCGGCTGTCTGATGAGTTTAATCTCAATCCTCCCAGCTCAGTGCCACGCTACTCACTCTGCCAGCTGCAACACACACACACACACACACACACACACATACTTTATCGCACTCACAGACGTGCCTCAGCACACACAACAGGGAAGAGACACGCCTTATCTTGCGCACACAGACATACGCACATCAGCAGCACACACACATGCATTTCACAACACAAGCGCCATACACACTATATTTATACATATAAATATATGTAAATATAGGCATGCAGTAATGCAGCTGGCTACCAAGGTGTTACGCGTTTAGGATGACTTTAAATCCAGCTTTAATTATCATGCGCGTTGGTGCGAGGTGTGGAGGTGTGTAGCGGGGGGGCTCACTCGCTTTGCTCCTCCCTCTTCTCCGTACGCAGGGCCACACCCCTGCTGCTGAGAGTTCGGCGGATGTACTGGAATCCCTCCTGCTTGGGCGGCTCCAGCTGATTCCCCAGGATCCTGTGACAGAAACGAGAATAAAATAAAAGAATTGAAAACTAAAGCAAAAAACTGTGTTGCAGCGGAATTGTGGGGGGGGGGGGGGGGTAAAAAAAAAAAAAAAAAGCTTTTCCCGAAAAGACGGTTTTCCTTTGTGGGTCATTTATTCACCTATTGATTGTCCACTGTTCACTGCAGACCAATAGAATTGGCCTGTTAGCTTTTCGTCAATGTTTCTATTCTGGTGGGAAGACACGCGTGTCACTGGATGGTTGACTGGTGTGAAACTGGTCCTGCCAGTGGGGGGACTCAGGCTCTGAAGCGGCTCTGGAGATGTCGCAGCTGCTTGGTTTTTGACTTTTTTTATTGTCTCTCCGGTGGCAGAGCGGAAATGCACTTCGGGTACCTGAGGTGAGGCGAGTGACCGTTCCATTCCTGGCACTCCGTCCACAGCCCCTCAGAGTGGCTGCTCACCTTCCCCTCGTACAACAGCTCGTCCACATCGCAGAAGAGCTGCCGTACATGCTGTGTGTTTGCTCTGTCAAACTCCTGCAAGAACACACACGCACACACACACTTTAATAACTACACCGAATACAATGGCTTATATTCCTAAAGGGGTTAAGGAATATTTAGGAAAATAAGTTTGGGCAATCTTTGTGTAATTCTCAGTAATTAACTGGGTTGAACAGAGTTTTTTTCAAGCCTGTTCCCAGAGGACCCCAGTCAGAGTCCTAATTAGGCTCGGGATCTGCTCAATGGCCATATAATGAATGTGGCTGGTTGAATGAAAATATTGTGGCCAGGGAGCTTGAAGAAAAGATAGAACCCGATTACATGGAGGTGCTGGCCCAGGTTCAGGTCCAGCTTGCTACATAAAGCATAAAGCGAAAGATTAAACTTGTCTGCACAATGTAATAAAGTTTCAATTTTAACCCACAAAGTTCACTAAACTCAGAACATAGCAAAGGACCAAACCTGTACAAACCTGAACAAGTCAAGTGACCATAAGCCTGAAATAGACTGTCTGGGTCAAATTAAACTCGATTGTGCATTTGGCTTGATTTGCTACCAGGAACAGATACAATCATCGAAACTCTGCAGACATCAAATGAGCCCTGAATATAAGATGGCCCAAGGATCTCAGAGAACTCGAGGCCTTTTGCTGGGGGGAATGGGCTAAAACAGTTCCCTCAAAAAGATCTGAAACAATTAGAGCTGTGATCATTTCCAAAGATGGTCTTGTAAAGTAACAACTAAAATTATCTAAAAAGAATTTATTTTTGGAAGTCAGTAATTTCTTAGACATTCAAAGTCACCAGGGGGGGACAAAGGGTAGAGCGCAGAAGATGCATGATGATGTTAAAATATCATCCCGTGTGTTCGGTGGAGTCAGTCTCACGTCGTATCTCCAGGAGTAGATGGAACTGTGCTCTGTGGACAGGCCAGTAGCGCAACCCGGGCTCCCCGAGGATGAGGTCGGCCGACTTGCCGGAGCTGCAGCGTCCACTACAGACCAGAGACCAGGGCTCCCGCTGACAGGAGAGAGAGAGAGAGAGACATTCTGATCAGAGCACCATCTGCAACAGGGGCTCCAGGAACACTGTCACATCAAGAATAAGTGGTACCTGAGGTCAGAGGTTATAATCCTGCAAATGCTCTGGGGCAAATGAGCTGGGACGTGGCAGATGTGGCCTCCAGGCTCTTTGAGCTTCTTCCTGGAATTGAGTCAAACAAGAGCCCAGTGTATTGTGCTCTATGGGGACAAACACAATGGCCAGAACAATAACACAATTTTTCACAGTAGTATATTTGCACTTTTTCAATACTCTTGGTGCAAAAGTAATAAACATTTAATTGTCTTTATATTGTCTAATATATTTAAAAGACATTCTGAAGACATTTTTGAAAAAGTGATTCTGAGGACTCCTTTTAAAAGACATACCGAGGACATTTTTAAAAAGACATTCTGAGAACACTTTTAAAGAACTCTGCATTCAAGCTCACAGCTGCTTTTGCTTCTTATGTGCAATACAGCAGTGGCACAGACAAATGTTGCATCCTTTCTGAACTTTAAATCTAACGCAATGCATGACATTTAACTGCCCATTCTGGAAAAATGAGTTAGTTGTACATAGAGTAACACCTAAAATCAATGGCCACACAAACTTCTTGTGTGGAGATCACTAAATGCTTCTTTCCACAGCCCAACAGACACCTGAACACTCAGGAACTTTCCACTCTGGACTGACACACATACACACACATACACACACCGCCTCTCTTATTTTGAATAACATTCATGGTCTATAAGACCATCTATTATTGCACTGTTCCATTTTGCACAGCAATATTTGCACTATTTTACTTTGCACATTTATTATTAATTTCACATGTTTAGCGCTGTCTGTCTCATTGTTGTCTATATGTTTTTGTTAAATGTTATTCTTGCCCAGTTTGTCTGTGTCGCAAACGTGCACTTTATGTCACGTTTATGTAACTTTGTTTAATTGTTCAAATGCTACATGTAGCACCAGGTTCTGGAGAAACGTTATTTTGTTTCACTATGGACTGTCTAACATATATATATATGTTAGAAATATATGTATATAATGACAATAAAGCTCAACTTTAACTTCATAGCTGCATTACAGACAGTGTCTAATGACGTTTTTGTATTTTGTAGTGGCTGTTCAGATAAAATGAAATAAGCCTTTATTGGTCCCACAAGTGGGAAATTTGCATGGTCACAACAGAAAGTGGACCGGTAGGAGAGCACCAAAAAACTAGAATAAAAACGTTTACAGTATGAAAAAGTACACTATACAAACAATCTGGGATGCGTGGATGTGTGTCTTGTTAGTCTATGTAGTCTGTGTAAGTGCGGTCAGCTGCATGGACTTTGTTGTATCTTATCAGATAGTTCCAGCTGTGTGTTTCAGCAAATTTAGGATTATTTAAAGATTAATCCATCCAGGATCTGGCAACACCAGGGGGGTCGTCTCACTGACAAATCTCTTATTGAAAATAATATTGTATTCATTACCTCCTACAAGTATCCCACTTTCTCTAGACCCCCATATGTAAGATGACAAATGCATTTTGAGAATAGAAAAAAATCTTATACTAGGTGAAATGAGCATGTACTACCAGTGAAAACACAGGATGTCACTACCCAGACATGTGTCCCTGTGCATCCAGAAGAGCCTGGAAACTTCGCCAAAATCTCTCCTCAGTAGACTGACTGCAGCACCTGGATCAGCAGGTGGGGTGAACCAGGATTTCTTGTTCAGGATCCAAATCTGGCAACATGTCGAGACCTATGTTTTGGCCAAATTAATACTACCCTAAACATTTAAACTTTTTAAAATGCAAAATGATTGTATTATTATAGACTTAAGAACTGCTAAATTAAGGACTATCATGATGATTACAAATAAACTAAAATATTACTTTACATGTCACAGCCCTTTGCCTCATGCTCCACTTACCCAAAATTCTGACAAGATCTTGGACTGTCTCATGCCTCGCTGCCTGCTCCGACTGTCTGCGCTTGTTTTTCTCTGTATTTTAGCTGCCCTTTTGTGTCACGTCAGGGACTGTCCTCCTTCAACTTCTCTTGAGCTCGAGTTCATCTCTGTATTTTGTTTTTGGCCACTGAGCCCTTGAGCCTCATTTTCATTCACAGCACTGAATGACACTGAAACTTTCATATGCATTAAATCTCATGGTTTTTATGTCTATTTATTATAACTTTTATTTCTATTATTATGTGTATTTTACTTCCATTAGGCCTGAGTACATCTCAGATGCCGAGCACTTTGCCAGTGGACTTGCTGAAATGTAAATGAGTGAGAGACGACCCTGGACTTACCCGATGACGATGAGTCCCGCATCTCTGCCGACCGACCCTAACCTGCAGCGGTCACAGACGCGCCTTGGCCGTGGTGCCACGCCTAGCAGAGCCGGGCTGCCCAGAGACGCGATCATCGGCGCTCTGCCCCCACCAAAGGTACATTTTCATCCGCCTGTAAGCCCCGCCCCTGGCACCGCCCACTCCCTGCTTGCCCTTCCAACTAAAGGTCTGAGGCCTTCCACGGTCGCTCCTATGCCGCCGATGCCTGTTGTGCAGGTGTCTTCTGGGAAAGCCCTGCCCTTCACGATCACGTTCATCCATGCAGCATGTGGCACCATCTCCTTTGCCACCGCATCCCAGCAACCAGTGAGCACTGGGATGTCACCTGCACGAACAGGGCGGTCACAAGGGCCTCCTGCGCTCACGGGAAACCGCCAGCATTTTATTATGGAATGCATCGCGATCCCGTGCAGAAAAAAAGTAAAAGTGGAGGCGCGAGCGACGCCGCACGAGGCTCTGCAGAGTGAGCTCAGCTGTTACGCTGTGCGCAGAGAAAGGAAAACTAATTAGCTGAAGACTGATGGCCTGAACGGTCTGTGGAGATCAAAGACGTCTCGCGTTTCCACTCACAGAGCAAACGGCAGCTAACTTCGGCGAGCCGCCCCGCCGCGGCCTCATTAAACATGCATCGACGGCAGGGGAAGACGCGGGCGTATGAAATGGACTCCTTTGCCCTCATCTGCCATTCATGAGTGGCCACAACGGAACAGTGATTTCACTGCGACGCCTGGTGTCACCTACGGTCCTGCTTGACTGCCACGGCCAGGCCTTCTCACGCCGACCAAGAACGTCCGATCCCGGTGAGCGTACTGACAAGTTTATTTTGGGTCCATGTTAATATTGAATTAGGAAGGCGTGCTGTTAACTTACTCCTGGTACGTTTTACTACGGCGCAATACTCCAAACTGCCCGCTAGAGGTCGCCCCGCCCCAATATTTCAAGAACGCGTTTACTCTGCATGAAAATAAACGTCATTAACGTCAATCTAACGTGCAACCTCACATTCGTTTGCTGTTCATGCTTTCATGCTTTGCAGGCATGCACAGGAAATGCAATACCCACGATGACGCGTGTGTGACGGGAAGAGACACTACGCAGATGGGAAAGTGATACCGTGGTTCCTCGACATCAGCAGGGAAGCATCGCTTCTGTATTTTGTCACCAGCTGATCGGTTATTCACTTCACCATAAAAACCAACAAAAGTTTTTTTTATTAAAAAGAACTCTCTGACACGACTCGATCCACACAGCACTGTCTTCAGCATTCTTCAGTAAAAGAATTTGTTTTAAAAAATATTACAAATGTGTTGCATTTATTGTTGCACAGGATAAAATTCAATATATTCATTATGTACATATCTGATGAGGGTGCTTAAAGAGAGTGTAAAATGCAGTGTATTAAAATCTACATGCCTAGCCTATAATGCCTATAATGAAGGTGCATAAATATAGTAAATAACGCCCTACATTACAGTAATGATAACCTTTTTAATTATGGTGCTTAATAACGGCATAAAATGCAATACATTAATCATATTCAAATCTTGTCTTTATAATTAGGGTGCTTAAAGACAGTATACAATGCAGTATATTAAAATATCCATGCCTGGCCTATAATTGAGAGTGGTTCATTATAGCATCTAATGCAATGCAGTAAAATATGCATGCTTGGGCTTTATAATGAAGGAGTTTGAATACAGTAAATTGCGTAGCATGGTAATAACATGCATCACGGTATATACATATAATGCAAAATATGAATCATATGCGTGGTTCACCCACCTCTACTCTAAGTGACCCCTTACTTTTGGCGCTCATCCGGGTCTCGGGGTGCGTTCAGGTCTTCGTGCACCGGCGGGTGGCGTCGGCCCGCCCTCCTCCACGGGCCGTCAGGGTCCGGGTTCGGGTCGACGTTCCTGCCCGTCAGACCCGGCTGCTTCGCGGCGCCCTTGCCGACTCTCGGTCGGTCGGGAGCCGCGGACAGCGTCGCCTCCTTCACCCCCAGGAGCGCCGCGGCCGCGGGCATCGTGGGCTCCGGCGCGACGCCGCCGAGCGCTGAGCCGAGCACCGGGAGCTGCATGTCTGCGAGTCCCAAGACGTTCCGCGGTTTCGTTTACAGCGCGACGTGATACTTCTGCCGGCGTTTTCGTTCATATTGTATTACAGATTTAGATCTCCGTCCTGCGAACAATGGAGGGCCGTCATGCGGAGAGCAGCTCCGGCCACAAGAGTTGCCGCAGGTGCAGAAGTTCGGTTGCCATGTCAAACACGCAGGCAAGGAGCTGGAAAAGATCTCGAAATTCACGCAATATATATAATTGATCAAATTCACGTAAATATATCTATATTTCCTGCGCGTATGTTCATTAAAAAAGAGACGTTAATCTTTGCATGCTGGAAGAAAGATTTTATTCGATGAGTCTGTCCGTAAATTGCAAACGAAGACTGTGGAAGGCGGCGGTGGCCGCCAGGTGGCGGTGCGGCACAAGAAATACGAGACGGGCTGGGTGACGCTGGGGGCTACAGGTCAAAGATCACGGGGCTGGGCAGGAGCCCACAATGCTTCATTTATAAACCAGCATCCTCCTCCTTAGTAACATGTTTATAAATTGCATGCAAATATCTGATCAAAAATGCATTCATTTATTTGCATACAAGACTGAAAATAGCTGCTAAATATCGTATATAGGCCCACTTCATACAAAACAACTGTCCGGTATCAATGTGTTAGAAAATTGTAGATCCTGATGGCCCACGTTCTCCAGGTGAACGACGCAGAAGCGCCTGGTTGCCCCGCTGGTCGTCTGACCAGGACGCATTTGCTCAGCCGTCCAGTTCTGGTGTCCGTGTGTCCATTAAGGGTGCTCTAGGTAGTGTTTAAGGGTCAGCGTGGCTTGCAGAATTTAAAAGACCTTCTATCACAGCTTGTGTTGCAGGAGCTACTGAAATCCCTTGCAGCAGGAACCAGGTTTTTTCTTGCATTTTTGTTCCGACATGGACTGAGTGATTAGTGATTTTATTCACACGGGCATTTTTGCAGAGCTTTGAGGTGTACTGAACGTTATTATTATTGTATTATGTTTAGTTTCAGCACATTACCATGCTACAGAAGTCATTTGAAATTTGAGAAAGAAACACAGAAAAGTTATTTACTAGTATAGCGAGGAGATGTTTCTATAGTAGACATACAGTACTTTATCTTATCAAAAACAGTTCAATGTGAAATTATCTTACCACAGTAAATCATTTAAGAATCCCGCTTTTAATGTGACCCTCTACAATTCAGTAGGAAAGAGGAATTATTTTTACTACTGTTGTAGGTACAGCACATCCGGAAAGTATTCACAGTGTGTCACTTTTTCCACATTTTGTTATGTTACAGCCTGATTCAAAAGTAGATTAAATTACATTTTTTCCTCAGAATTCACGCCAAAGATGAGTGAATTTTGTATCTCATGGTCTGAGAGTCCTTCAGGTATCTTTAGAGTGGCTCCATCTGGCCACTCTACCATACAGGACTGATTGGTTGATTGCTTCAGAGTGGTTGTCCTTCTAGAAGGTTCTCCTCTGTCCACAGTGGACCTCTGGAGCTCTGACAGAATGACCATCAGTTTCCTGGTCACCTCCCTGACTAAGGCCCTTCTCAATGATCGCTCAGTTTAGGTGCCGGCCAGATCTAGAGTCCTGGTCGTTTTGAACTTCTTCCACTTATGGATGATGGAGGTCACTGTATCCCCATATTTGTGCCTCGAGACAATCCTGTTCTCGGAGGTTTGTGCTCTGACATGAACTGTTAACTGTGGGACCTTATACAGAGAGGTGTTATCCACAGGCGGACTCCAATTATGCTGCAGAAACATCTCAAGGATGTGAATACTTATGTACGTGAGCTTTCTCAGTTTTGCACATGTGCTTTCTTTCTTTTTCTCGGTGTCGTTATGGAGTGTTGTGAGAATTCTGAGGAAAACATGAGTCCTATCTATTTTAGAATAAGGCTGTAACATAATAAAATGTGGAAAAGGGGATGCGCTGTGAATACTTTCCAGAGGCATGTACAGTACAGCACCTTCTCATTCAATGTGTTTTCTTTATTTTCATGACCATTTACTCTCTGAAGGCATCAAAACTATGAATATGTATTGTCTTCAATATTTTCTGGCTTGTTAAGAGCTCATAACCTGCTGTGCAGTTATTGCTGCTGACATACTAAAACCTTGTTAAACAACCCACACACACTCAACTCATCTCCACAGAGCTCCCAGTGGACAAAAGTCAGTCCAACGTCCCCACCAGGGGTCAGTGTGGGGAGCCCGTGTTCCACAACGGCAGGCTTATTTATGACCGGCGCGTATAAATAGGCGCGAGCGTATACTGTTCGGCCGGGGTGACGGGGTCAGGAGCTGTGAATCGTCGGAGGTGGAGAGAGGAGATAGCTGGTGTCGCCCTGGGAGGGACCGTGATGAGAGGTAGTGAAAGGTCAGGCCGTAAGCGATATGGTCATAACTCATGACCGCGCGACCGGCCCCTGCCCGCCCCCCCGTAGGTGCTGCTCCGTCTCTGAGTATGTCTTTGTTAAAGCCCGTTGGGAGAGGTGTAGGCCTGTTCCATTTATGAAGGCGGACCTAACCAGACATGCATTGGTTATTGTATGCATTTGAGTTGATTTTCTTGGCAGCTTAAACATCGCTCATTAAAACGTGAAGCGTTTTAGGAATGCTCATAAACGGCCATATATTTGCTTGATGCTATCTAAGACATAGCATGTGGGGAATCTTTACTAGTGTCACATTCACCAGTCCACCCGTCAGAACGCCCTGCAAATAAGGTGTGTTACTCTTTTAGGCTGAAATGACCAATGGCAGTGCAGGATGAGGGAAAAAGTGCAGGCTGTTACTGTCAAGGTGCAGGAATAATTGCACACAAAACAAACCAGACACCGTTGTTGTTGTTGTTGTTACACATTTTACGCCAAGATCAAGGTTAGCCAGAGGTCATGACTTTCTTTAAAAAAGAAAAACGCATCTGCTAGAATTAAGGGCAGAGGTCACGCCGCATGTCTCACGCCACATCTGCAGCGCCGGAAACAGCTTCTTCCGAATAACGGTGACCGGGTATTTCGCGCGAGGGTGTCCGCAGAATGGATTACGCCGCACCTCAGCCGCGGCGGCTAATATCCTCCCCCGATACGGGCACTCCCATCTGCTCGTTTAATGCCGATCACCCGGCCTCCTCCTGCTCCCTGATTGGTTCGTCGTCGCTCTAAGCCGAGTCAGCTTATAGTATTTGTAAAAAAAAAAAAAGTGAGACACAAAGGGACACATTGGTGCTGCGGTGTGACACGTGCCGCGGTGGGTGGCTCTGTTCGGAGACGCGCCCCGAGGCTCCGTAGACACTCCATCACTGGACCAGCCCCGGTGGCCTGACGGGGCAGATCATTGGCAATTAGGTCTGGCGCCCTGTGGGAAATATGTGAGGGTTAAATGCAGAAGGAGGACGGGGGACGGGGAAAAGGGAAGGGGAGCGGGAGGAGGGGAGGCGGCGCTGCGTTGCGAGCGAGGACTGAAACGCGCGTCTGGTGCACCTTCTGGCGGCCGCTTACCTGCGCTACGCGCGGCTGATGTGGACCTCTGCGGTGCTGCCGCCACCATGCCTGCCCGCGACGGTAAGCTGCTGCATTAGAGCATCAGCGCGCTTACACATGTGGTTATTATGCGCTTATTACACGGTAACGAGGTAGCATCATTTTCGGGTCCTTTATCCATCGGACTGTGAGAACAGTCTTCTGGCGTGTGAGGAGTTTATTTTAATCTTAAACCAGTGTCATAATTGGATTGGGATCAGGACTCGGACTGGGCCACCGTTCGTTTTACCTTGTTATCTTGTTAGCGGCCTGAGGTAAACGTTGCAGTGTTATTTTCGTAGCTCTCTGCTACCACCTTCGCGCATGGCGCCTTCAGTACATTGCCAGACATTGCAGGTGGTAGTAACCTAGCGGGTAACACGCTCGCATATGAACCAGAAGACCCAGGTTCAAACCCCACTTACTACCATCGTGTCCCTGAGCAAGACACTTAACCCTGAGTGTCTCCAGGGGGGGACTGTCCCTGTAGCTACTGATTGTAAGTCGCTCTGTATAAGGGCGTCTGGTAAATGCTGTAAATGTAAATGTAAAAAGGCACCGGACAGTGGCAGGCTGGGATTGCTATTAGAAATTACTGAGGCCACTACCGTGTGACCCCCCTAGACTTCTCACTGGGGACATGTGACGTTCACTTTGGAACAATACGGCTGATTATTATGTGCCGTTGATCCTCTGCAAGTGGCAGTTGTGGAGGCTTCAATACAACACACAACAGAACCAGGGCTTCCGGAAAGCATATCACCCCAAATTCAAGAAGACAGCTGTGAAGGGTCAGTACACACTTTCCACCTTCGACGACCGACGTTTCCTGAATATGTGCTCATCCGCGCCGTATAATGCATGTTGTAGACCACAGTGATTAGTGATTATTGTTCACTACCCGACCCTCTGGACTGACTCCCACTTTCTTGCTGGGCTTAATAATCATTTTGTTCTGTTTTTTCATTATGCAACCGCACATAAAAAGCAGCGCTTCGGTTTTCACGCGTAGCGCGCTGCATGTTCCTCATTGGGAAGAAATGGCCCCGGGCGGTATTTTGGACACTAATGTCAATGCAGAGGAGAACACTTGTGCAAGGATCAGACTACATGATATTTTCGTCTTTAGCGATGGTCACCGTGTCAGATTGGGCAATCGCAGTGCCAATAACTCTTGGCTCTTGTTTAACGACGGGCCAGCCACCCACGGTGTAGTCTTATTCTACAAAAAAAACGAGACGTTTCTTCTTTCGTCCTCATTTTCCCCGATACAATGCAGGACACAAACTTGAGGTAACATTAGCAAGCTTGTCCCGACATTCAAGTGGAGAGAACAAGAGGACCCAGCATTCATCACCTCGGATCTATTGTTGCTCGTTAGTTTCGTGGAATCTGAAGGAATGCTCGCAAGTGGCGAAAAGCCATGTGCGCACACACACACACACACACACAAACAAACAAACATAACACTCAAGCGAGAGAGGACTTCCGCACACCCTGAAAAAGGCCGAAAAGGTGCTGGAGCCGTGAAACGTTAGCCCCTCGGTGTAGAGTTACGGGAGATTTCACCGTCTCTGGTTTCCTGCGAACTCCCGGGCGCAGCGGGGCCGGGGGGGCCATTGTTCGCGGGGTTTTCATAGGGAAGGTATGACCTGCTTTTTTGCCAGACCGCGGCTCTTGAAGGTAGCGCACTCCTCTTCTCCCCCCGCCCGGGCATTGTGGCCGGCCAGCGTCCCGTTACAGGCGAGGCGGGGTGTGTACGCCGGGCAAGGAAGCCAGCGTGAAGTGGACAGAGGACTCTCTGTCTGGAGGTAAGTCTATCCGTGGCGTGGTCTCTCCCCCCCACCACCCCCCCCAGCCTCGGTTTATGGAAGCGGTGTCGTTCTCACAGGCGTGGCGGGGGGGACTGGAAGGGTGAGAACCATCCGAGTTGGCCAGGAAGGCCTTTGTCGCCTTTGACAGAACACAACAACGCTAGGAATTCTGCAGGAAAAAGCACCGGCGCTATCTTGCGTACAATCTGTTCAAAGTGGCTTTGAGGTCCGGGACGTCACCGAATGGCTAATGGGCCGCTAGCACGTCTGCCATGTTGGCCTTTAAGCCAAAACTGCAATAACAAAATTTGACCTTGAGAAATCTGGAATTTGTATGTGTAACATGCAACGCAATTACCCGTCATAAGTTATGACTATTTTCCTGCTCCTTGACCCTTTCACGCTTCAAATTCACAATGTCTAATGGCTCATGGGCTTTGACAATTTGCCATAAATTATGCTTAACGTGATCTTAACATGACATGAGTGTTTGGGAGCCATGAAGTCATTATTAATCATTAACGTTCATCACAATGCCACCCCAATGATGCCAAATGCCTCTTCGTAGACATACGCGACTATGCAAACGCGTCCGCAAACACCCACATGGACTTCCAGTGGAATATGAATAAAATGCAAACTCTTCACTGAGTCAATGCCGACCCCAAAAGAACCGTATTTGTTCTGCAGAATGGCGGCGTGTGTTTGCCTGCTGTTTTCCATACCCTGATACGGGCCGCGAGACGAAGGCGTATCGGCTAGGCCCGCTGCTCCGTCTGCCGACACTGATTTGAACACCAAACCTGAACATTTCTCCTCATTTATGGCATTTATCAGACACCCTTATCCAGAGCGACTTACAATCAGTATTTACAGATTCAGTCCCCCCCTGGAGCAACTCAGGGTTAAGTGTCTTGCTCAGGGACACAATGGTAGTAAGTGGGGTTTGAACCTGGGTCTTCTGGTTCATAGGCGAGTGTCTTACCCACTAGGCTACTACCACCCCGCTACTACTGCCCCTCTGCTCTCCTCGGCACTCCCTCGCCCAGTCCCTGATGGACCCGGCTGCCCACTAATGGGCGGGGTTTGCAACCCATGTTCCTGCAGCAGCAATGCATGCCGATATCTGATAAGAAAAAAAGACCACAAAGTCAGAGGTTCAAAGCTCACTTGCTACCATTGTTACTTACTTCCATTACTACCAAAGCACTGAACCCTGAGTGTCTCCAGGGGGACTGTCCCCGTAACTACGCTCTGGACAAGGGCGTCTGATAAATGCCAGAAACGTAAATGCATTCGGACGCTGAGTAAAGTGTCTTGATGAGCTTCTATGCATCACGTTATAGATTCCGAGATCCTGAGATCTACTTTTTTGACCGTCCCAGGCCGACAAGCATGAAAACATACGCGCAGGTTCGTCCGCAGCGAACAGCGAAACACCGAACTTGTAGGAATGCGCGTGTTTTCCCTCGAGCGCCTTAGCCGCGTCAGGTGACTTTGTAAATCAGGGGAAAGGAAATCAAAGTATTTCGCATGAAACACATTAACGCCACTGGAATGTCGGAAGCTCGCGAGGAATGCGTTAAAGCTTTTTAAGCCCGATTCGGGGGGAGCGACCGGGTCGCTGCAGGGCAGGCTTTTCCTCCTGTAATATAACCCGTCCCGCGAACGGCCTGAGCCGCCGCCATATTTCAAATGCGAGCGCCGATGCCAATGTGCCCGGCAGGCTCCCGTAGTTAAGTGGGCTTTACTCTCTCTCTTTCTCCCCCGCCGATAATCAATATCTTCGCTGAAATGCAGGTCAAGGGGGCCACTGCCGTGGACCGGTGCTCCGTGACGACTGAGATTGTGCTCGACTCTAAAATCATACAGCTAAAGAGCTCAAAAGATCTTCTAAATGAATTCTAAATTCTAATTCTAAACGCTCATTTTGCATATTGTGCTGGATTTTAATGGTGATAATTAAGGCTCTGCACATGCACCATGACGGTCAAAAAAAAAGGTTTGGACACGATGGACACCTGTAATCGGAAGGCTGCCGGTTGAAATCCCGAACTGCCACTGAGCAAAGTACCCTCCCCACACACTGCTCCCTCAGTGGATGGGGTGAATACACATTTCACCGCCTGTTCTTTCCCTCATTACTGGTCTGCACGTCATTCATAACACGACCATTGATACGGGCGAAGGAAAAGTAGCAACAAGGGCTCAACAGATAGCAACTCCACATCAGGGTTGTTGGAAAAACGATCTCCATTGCTTAACTTGGTTGAGAGTAGCCAAGAGTGCGAAATGCCATCATTGCAGCATTTATGGCATTTACCAGATGCCCTTATCCAGAGCAACTTACAATCAGTAGTAACAGGGACAGCCCCCCCCTGGAGACACTCAGGTTTAAGTGTCTTGCTCAGGGACATGATGGTAGTAAGTGGGATTTGAACCTGGGCCTTCTGGTTCATAGGCGAGTGTGTTACCCACTAGGCTACTACTTTTATAAGTTTAGAATCTTAAATCTTCACTGCAAAAGTGCTCCAGTGAATGAGTAGGTGTCAGGTTAATCACGACACTCCTGATAATTTGCTCTGATGCTAAGGAAACACTGAGAACCTGATAAGCCCGCGGTCTCGCGCCACGTGTCTCTGTTTGCCTTTCCGCAGCTATTCAGAGGTGGTCCATTTTCCTCAGGTTGTATTTTTGACCCGGTGATTAACGAGAGGCAGGACTTCACACCTCAGCGCCCGTGTGGAGCAGATAAGGGCTAACCAGCGACAGCGCGGGACCTGTCAGCCGGCCAAGGCCGGGCCCACCGGGGGCTGGGGACAAAGTGGCAGCAGCCAGCTGCTGGAATTGCGTGCCTGCCACCTTCTTAAGGGATCTGAAACTTGTTTGGCTGGTGTGTACTAATCATGGTGTACGGTTACTTTTATTATTGTGGGTAGTTATGCTTTGTGACTTTACTTATCGAACCCAGACCACGAGGATAACTGGGCCTCACATTTCCTCTGCCCACCAAGGGTGACGGGTTAAAAGCAGGGGACACATTTCGTTCCCGTTCACATATTTCAGCTGCGTTGGGCCGCATTTTTCACGATGTTCACCCTCTGGTCCGCATGGATGATCAGGTCGAGCTTTGGTGCCGTTTATCTTCGGAGGGGGGTCCTGTGCAGATCCACGTTTAATTTTTTTCTTCAGATGTTGAAATGTTAATGCAACTGATTCAAGCTCTCTCACAAACTGTCTGGCACGTTCCAGATTTTTGGGGCAGTGGTGGCCCTAGTGGTTAAGGAAGCAGCCCCGTAATCAGAAGGTTGCCGGTTCGAATCCCAATCAGCCAAGGTGCCACTGAGGTGCCACTGAGCAAAGCACCATCCCCACACACTGCTCCCCAGGCGCCTGTCATGGCTGCCCACTACTCACTCAGGGTGATGGGTTAAATGCAGAGGACAAATTTCACTGTGTGCACCGTGTGCTGTGCTGGTGTGTATTTAGATATATTCCGAGGGCGCATGCGCAGAGCCGAGTCGCTGAACATCTGGTTTCATGTCTCCAGAAGCACCTAACGTCCAGGTTTTGACTCAGTCGTTCGTTTTTTTTCCACGTTCATCCTGCGCCATTCATCAGCACCCTCCGTCGCGTCTGTCGGCTGTTTCCATGGCGACCGAAACCGGCGCGGAACCAATGAGCGCAGCTCGACGGCGCTGAAAGGAGGCGCGGCGTCACACGTCGTCGCGCTGTTACTTGTTTTCTCGCGGCGGACTGTCGGGCCGGCGGATACTTGCCACGGAGAACTAAGAGGACCGGGAAGGACGCGCGTCCGTCCGGAGAGCGCGCGTCACCGAAGCCGGCGCGCTCCCGCGGCCACGGCGACGCGCACGTCTCCCACCTGCCGCGGCTCCGCGCGCGCCCTTCCGGGGGTTCCGGGGACCCGAATCGGTAAGCGCCCCCGCGCGTCGTGCGTGACATTGCGTTCCATCAGGACGCGCAGCGACCCGGTACCCGCGGTACCCGGTAGCGCAGGAGTACGTGACCGGAGTTTAAAGAGCCGTTTCCGGTCCAGAACAGGGTCACCGAGGTCGTCGCTACTGACACCTGACGAGTCCGGAGCAAAATCCCCTTTAAAAAAAAGGACAGAGGGGGTCAAACAGTCACTGTGGTCCTCTGAGGATGAAGATAGCAGTGATGATGGGGGACCCCATGTTGCTGGACCGGGTGGCCCCGCCTCTGTGGCGTCTAGACAGACCCTTGCCTCACTCGAGGGGTCCTTGAGACCCTCCTGGCGGCTGTTCCACGGCCCGCCTTTGTTGCCATTGTGGCGCCGGGGACCCCTGCAGCGTGTTTGGCTGTTCCAGATCGAGGGAACCCGCCCGGGCGGCACTGACTGGGGGACATTTAGAATGGGGCAGCGGTGGACTAGCGGGTAAGGTCGCCGGTTCGAATCCCGAGCCACTGAGGTCCCCTTGGCGAAGGTACCGTCCCCACACGCGGTACCTCCCCACCGCTCACCAAGGGTGATGGTTACATACAGAGGACGCTTTTCACCGTGTCACCGCGCGCTGTGCCGTGTTTCACACTGTCGGTCACTTCACTTTCAGAACGAGAAGATCCTGGCGGAATATGATGGGCTTGATCAGGAGGATACTTCACATTTGATTGTTTTGCGGGTTTTTTTTTTTTTTTTGTCCGCATTGTACAGGCAACAGTTTCCAAAGTTCAGGATTTGAACAGATCCAACAACCTGGACGCCCCTGAAAAGCGTATTTATCACGGCCCGGCAGAACCGGCAAACGCACGAGCTTCTGAGTGGTGGCCGCAAATTGAACAAAATGTCCCGTAAACTAGAGCAGGTCGTATTTTGACTCTGTAGACAAAGAGCATCCTGATTGGCTTTCTTAGCAAAATAAGTTTACTTAGCAAAACATCTCTATGATAAATTATATGATAACTGGTTCAGTGGAGCATCATGGCAGAGGAAGTTTTTTTTTTTACCAAAAATTTGGTAAAAACCTTTCGAAAAAATCGAGTAGTTCAATATGAGAATGTAGACCGTGATCAATTTTGATCGTGATCAAGCTTTACTCGGCCTCTAACGGTCTCACAATACTGGACTACGGTGCTTTTTCGGTTTTCTTTGCTTCACCGGTGTTCCTTATCTACAGAGACACATTCTGTTACCACCGTTTTAAATATCGGCATAACCTTGGGTTAAAAAAATTGATGAGCAATGCACTGCCCCTTAAAATGTTTATTACCATAAACCATCACTGCAGTGCCCCTTTTTTGGCAAATAAGTTGCCTTTTCATGCCTATTTCTGCGTTATTGAAGTGCTGAAAAGCAGCCAGTCATATTTAATGTAGTAGCCGCGTACGGTGTAGTATATACCGTAACGCTGTAATGCAGGGTGTCTCGCTGACACGACCGGGCCAAATGATGGTTTTAGGGCCTGAAAACGGAGAGCCTGACATAACGGCCCAGACATCTCCGGCATGGCAGCATGACTGATGTCCGCCTCGCCGGGTGGCTTCCTCTGGCTCCTGTTCGCGCTGACACCTTAAGTCTCGGCGCATTCTTTGAACCCCAGGGGGGGCGGGCGGGTGGTTGGGGGGGCAGTGGGGCGTCCTGCGTGCGGAAGGATTCTGTCGCGGCCGGCGAGGTTCTCCGGTGCCTCGCCTGCTGGACCTGTCATTCTCTCTCGAAGAAAGAGGAGAGAAATGGCGGGACGCTGGGTCCTCTTTTTCGTCCGCATGCTAAACATTTACATTTACAGCATTTACCAGACGCCCTCATCCAGAGCGACTTACAGTCAGTAGTTACAGGGACAGTCCCCCCCTGGAGACACTCAGGGTTAAGTGTCTTGCTCAGGGACACGATGGTGGTAAGTGGGATTTGAACCTGGGTCTTCTGGTTCATAGGCGAGTGTGTCACCCGCTAGGCCACTACCATCCTATCCCATCATCTGCTGACGGGTCTGAGCTCCTGTCATGGAGTCCTGTAGAAATGAGTCCTAATGGCCGCTTCGGGCCCGTTTTAGTGTGCCGCTGGTCCATTTGATCTATTTGCGTTTTTGAGGGGGTAGTAAAAGCCAGTGAAATCCGAGAGATTGCAGGGAAAGTCAGCTCGGCGAGTTAACTTTTAGCGGCCCCTCGCGGCTTCCGCCCCGCGTGGGGCGGGTGGAATCACGGCCTGGACATAGCTGGAATGCTTGTGGCGTCACACGCGGACTCCTCGGCGCGGAAAGGTGCCGCGCACCAGCCGCCGCTCCTCCGGCCCCTTCCAGACGTGCTCGCGTCTGCGTCTGAAAATAGCGGCCGGGCCCGGGCGAGGGCGGGCTCGGCTTCTCACGTCCTTGTGTCTTTTGCCTCCAGAAAGCAGATTCGGCGTGGCACGCTGAAGCCTGAGACGCCGCCCGGGCAGGACAGTGGACTTTAAGCGTTGCAGAAGATGTCTGCTTCTCCAGAGATGTAACCCGGTAAGAACGTTGCGCCTCTCGTCCCTTTCAAGCCTTATCTCCCTCGTTTGGCTTCATTATATAAAAAAAAAAGTTGTTATTACATGAAATAAGTCACATTTTTGCATTTCCGCATCAGACCGGCGTTTAAAAAGTTAATAAGAATAGACAAAACGTCGTATCTGACGTCTGTCAAGCGACAGTTGGAGAAGATAGACGAGGTTGGGGGGGGGGAAGTGGACGCGTAGATTAGTTATCTTCGGGGCCCCTGTGATTAGACGCCAGAAGGGCCTCCAGATCTGGACTACCGTAGAAAGGGATGGCTGAGGGACAGGTGACGTCCACCGGGACAGGTCTGTGACCAAGGCTGTAAAAATGCGTAGAATCACATGTTGTTTGTTACGCCGTGGCACGTTGTATTGAAAGGGCTCGGAATCCGTTAAAACATGGTCACGGCGCAGAGTTTCAACCTCGTGGTCATGCGGGCAGAATTATTCAGAGTACAATATATCATCTGACGAGAGAAGGAGGTCAGGAATAGCGTTTAGTAAAACTTTCGGGGCCGCTCACAGCTCACAGCTCGTGCGGAATCCGTCCTTGCGTCCAGTAATCATTAACCCCCGTGATACCGACCTCCCCGTGTTTTGTTTTGTTTTTTTGTCTCCTTCCTGTGAGGTTCCTGTTAACACAGCGGACCCAGTTATTTCCTGTCAGTAACAATACGGAGAGAACAAGAAGGTGCTCCTTCTCATGAGCTCATAGAAAAGCACCCATTGGATATTTGGAAGATGCACTGTCTTAAACCGTCCTTTACTCCTCAACCCCTAATGCAAAAAACCCCACATTCATCTGTAAATCAGATTTATAATAATAAAAATAAAAAAAATGTATATGATGTATGTATAAGAATCCCACAGACGTTTCTGGAGGTTGTCCTGCTTCTCCGTGTTACTTCAGGCTTTCGTGCTTTCCGAGGCATGAACTTTTACACGGCGACTGATGTGTGGCCGCTTCAGCGGCGTTCCACTCATTCCGGACGCCCGTCGTAGACCCCCCGCCTTCGTGGCGTGCAGCAGGACCGCATTATTTTTAACTTTTCGCATTAAGACGTCTGATCTCTGTTTCCCCTAAACCTTGTTATGCTTTATTTGTGACATTCGCGTGCAGATCAAGTGTGCAGTCTCCACATTCTTGCCTGCTATCGATTATTAATAGATTCATAACATGCCCATGTTAGTGTAATAAGGCATAATGACTAAAACACACATAGCTATGTCGCTAATGATCGTCTAATCTTGGCGGCGATCATCTCGATTAGTGGCGAGACCTACTGAACACGCGGAACTTGGCAACTCGCTAGGTTACCAAAGGTCAAGCACGTAATTAACAGATGGTTTCCTGAGCCTCGGGGTGGCCCCGGGCGGGCAGAGAGGGGCTCCGCTGCCGATGCCGTTCCGATAGTTGTCAGATCGGTCACGAGGGAAACATTAGGGGCTTCGGACGTTGAGTGGACGGCAAATCTTCCAGAATGTCCCAGGGTGCTAGTAGCCTAGTGGGTAACACACTCGCCTATGTACCAGAAGACCCAGGTTCAAATCCCACTTACTACCATCGTGTCCCTGAGCAAGACACTTAACCCTAAGTTGGTCCAGGGGGGGACTGTCCCTGTAACTACTGGTTGTAAGTCGCTCTGGATAAGGGCATCTGATAAACGCTGTAAATGTAATATGTAAATGTACCGGTTCCGGCTGTACTAAAGTTAAACTTAAAGGACACAATAATAATAATACATTAGAATACAAGAGTATATTTGTTGATTAGCCCATGATGCGAATGCTGTGCATCATTTTCTACCACCGACAGTGGATAGAATTTCCGGAATTTGCATTAATCCTTCAAACAAACACATTTTTGAGCGGCGTGTGTGCGGCGGACCCCCGTCTCCATCCACGAATCCCACCGCTCTTTGTTTGTAATTGCCCTAACGCTTTGCCACGTGCAAATGGACAATGAGGGCTTCCAGAGAAATCGCCGGTGCTCTGTTTATCTTTGTCCGCCGCGTGCGAGCGTCGGTTCAGCTCAGGTTCACAATCCAGGGCTTACAGGCGACCCCCGAGGTGCCCCGATAATTCAGGTGCCATTGCTGTTCTCGTAATAGCTGCATTACGACCATGAGCTTCATTAAAGTTTCTTTTTTTTATTTACGTTATTAGAGGTGTTAATACCATGATGAGATGTTAATAGACGAGACCCAGAGCGGGTCCAACACGCCCAGCAGGTGGTTTCAGGGGCGACTGACAAGGTGCGAAAAGTAGCACCGTTCGTGGCATCTTAGATACTACAGTGTTTTACAGTAATTGATTTTTATAAATAATATCAGGTGTAAACATTCCCAATATTCATAGGCCCGGTCCTTCATTTTGCCAATATATATCAGAATATCAGATACATATTTTTTTGACGATAATTTAAAAATGCATGCATGCAGTGATCATTGCGGCACCATGTGCATGGAGTGGGAAAAATAATATAATATTTAATACAGTATTGGGGTGATTCTCGTGAAAGATAAATAAAACCTGTATCCATGTTTATCCTGACATAATTACGTTTGTAATGATAATGAAACTGGATCATGGTGTCTCATAACATTATTACAGCATATAAATTGTTATATGTCTCTAAATCACTCCTCAAAACATGAAAAGTGAACAAGAATTCTAATAATATTCGATCGTTTTTTTTTTCCCAACGAGATGACTAAGGACAAGTTGCATTACTATGTTAGGATATGATGTTATAATAACTAGATAAATAATTACATTTTCACCATTTGTAAATTCAAGTTGCATTATACAAGTGTGGGTGGCGGTGTGAATTTATTTATAATTATGCTTTTTAATTTATTTTTGACCTCATAGTGTACTTTCTCTGCCTACTTTACATGCTATTAGAGGCTCATTGTCTCCCAGGACTGATTTTTTATTTTTTATTTTTTGTCCTCATTGGGCTCTTGTCCAGCGAGCCTGCTGCTTGGTGCACCACTGATCGATAAGTGCAACACCGTGGAAAGCGCTTGGCACCTTTTCAAATTGGATTTTGCCTGCCGGACACCACAGGGCCAATTACATAATTGCTTCAGGGCTGCAGATTTGGATGGTTCATACGTCATGCCGCGCGGACATGAATGCAGTGAATAGCCTCTGGGTCACAGACTTTTCAATCCGGTAATGTATGAGAGTAACGGGAATATATACTGCTTTGGTGTTCCTTTCATTTTTCACAAAGAGTGCATTTTTGTGTTGCAATGCATTTATATAATCATGGTGCTTCGCTTATATGATTTAGTTTTTCTTTTTGTAATAAGCACCATTGTTAGAATGCATTACCTGGGTTGAGGAAAAGACATTTACATGTGTTTTGCGTAGCAAAGTGAAGTAATACTATCCTTATTCGGAAGTCTAAAAGCAAAAGTGTTGCTCAAATGGGCTACAATTAAAATAACCTGTGGTGGGGGGGTTAAAACAACACAACTTCACAACAGACCGTCTAATGTAAATTTTGAAGACAAATTGGCCTTTTTAGTGGATGCGGGACTTGTTGTGCCCACATTCCTCACATGAACATGCAGTATAAATAGCCTGGCTGGAGTAATTTGTTATGAGTCAGGGAAATGGCTTAAAATAAGGGAGGGGAAGGGGGGGGGCAGCGTTCGCAACTTCCTCATAGCCTGAGTGTCTCCAAATCCTAGTCTGAAGACACAATAGCTCTCGTTTTTTGGGGTGGAAAGGCAGGTGCCTGAAGGCAGGGGAAAAGGGGGCAGGTAGGTAGGCCTTAACCGCAAAAATATGGACTTGGCAGCAGATGACCACCATAGGTTTTTCAGATCCTCACACTAATGCCGATATATAATGCAGATGTAGATTTTTTTATCTGACACAATACAACTAATTAATAATAAATTGAATGGTAAAAAACTTTTTACTTACTTAATGTTACATTTAACATGAAAGTAAATGAAAGTATGACTGACGATGCTGATTTTCTACTTGTCCAAGTAGTGGCTGCATATTTATATGCCGAGTGATATTGGCGGAGCTGGGGTGCGTCACGGATGGCCGTGTCGATAAGGGCCCGCCCATCGATTTGCTCGCACTCTTTGCTGCATAATTAACTTTGATTACGAGCGGCCGTGACCTTCACAGAACAACTGTTTGGCTCTTTAGTGTATCCGTTAGAGGTGTGGGTCTGCAACGGACGCACAAAATTAGAGCTTTAACCTTAACCTCTAGTCAATAAATATTTGTATTCATTTGTTACTATTTTATTATTTAAATTTTTTTTTGTAATTTATCTATTCCTGTTTTCTATTCACGCTGGCCTCTCAGGCTCAGTTTGGATGTCTGAGAAAAGTGTCACCGTCTTGGGACTTTAAGACACGGCCCCGTCTCCAAGGCGGCTGTTATTGCAGCGCCAAGCATGTGTTCCACCCCACGTCCTCTGCCAACAAGAGTTTGGCCCTGGGGAGCCCGAGGGGGGTCTCTGCCAGCATCACATCACAGGGCACAACAGGGCAGTAAGACGCTCAGCGTAAAAATAAACACAAACGCACATAGCGTTTCCCGGTTCGATCGACAGTGCGAGAAGCTGGTCACCGCTCGGGCACGGTGTGGGTGTGGAAGCCTGGGGGGCCCCGCCCCTTCCCTCACAGGGCCCACTGTCCGGCCCCTCGCCCCCCAGCTGTTGTGTCGCCGTCCGTCTGCCCGCCTGAAACCGAATATCATAATCTGCTCTTCATTTAATGCTGACAGGCCGCCACAACCTGTGATTTATCCAGGTCCGCTTGTGTTCCTGGGAAACGCGTCTTATCCTGGATTTACGGCGTGCGAAGGCCTGCGGGGATTTATTTTCAGGACGCACTTTTATTGGGTCCCTGCGAGAAGCGTGATTGGAGCATAAAGCGGGGTACAATTTTAGGCGCTTATTTCTGCACCGCCGGCGTATGCGAGGGTGTTTGTTTACATACTTTTATGCCCTCACAGCTAGCGGTATTAATGTGGCCCGGCCCCTGCGCCCCGTGCCGCCGGTTGTTGCCGGTGCCCGTTGCTCAGGTGCGTGGACAACATTCTGACACGCAAAATTCTCAAATCGTTGCCGTCTGTCCTCCTGCCCATATATGTTCCAAGCGAGACGCCGGCCCAGGGGCTGATATTTCAGTCCGCTATCTCGGATTTCCAACATGTTACCAACAGCACGTCGCAAGTGTTGCCATTGGCTGATGTTCCGTCAAACGGCCTGAAATAGTGACGCATTTCGTCTATATACAGTTCTAACTAGCTAGCTGGATCGCCGGACGTTATGCGCCTATTTCGGTCGCGGCGTGCTGGGTCGGGAGGGGTCGTAGTGTCTTGATACAACACCCACAAATGATCGCCCCGCAGTCCCATATATTTACCACGCCGCGTTCCACTTCCCATTTTAATACAGAAACACCTTGAGTGCTCACAAACTGTAAGGAATGCTGACTGGTTTGGGCCGAAAGCTCGGCCCATCAAGTATTAGTTCAAGCATTGTGCTGACGCATGCAACAATATTAATATCAGCTCTGGTATCTTTTGCAGGGTAGTGTGAGCGTTCCCAATACGACCTGCAGGCGCGGCCTTCAACATGTACACAGGTGTGTACATTTTCCTTTTTTTAGTTCATTTATATTGTGCAGCTTCTGCTTTATACAGCCGGTTTGCTTAAGCTTAGCCTTAATGGGACGAAGAAGAAGAAGAAGAAGGAAGAGCAGCCACGCCGTTGTGTGTGGGACCGCAGCACGATTTCCCACCCGTGCGCCTGAATCCACAAGCTGAAAAGGAGACAATGGGCGAATGCCGGCTCCTTCCTGAGTGTGCAGGAGTACAGGAAAGCGCCAGGGAACGTTTGTGCTCAAGTGAACCATGTTCAAGGTTTCCAGGTCGTGAATATTCCAAATATAAAATAGGTCTGATGGAACTGGACTGCAGCATCTTGCATCCTATGGATTCACTGTGACAAAGACTAAATAGTCATTTTGTGCTTTATTATTCACTATTCACTGCACTTATTCACTTTTGGAAGATATTATGTAAGAAATGTTTCTCAGATATAACATTAAAAGCAGTTTAGATTACAGATCTATGGTCCGGGATTTCTGCATGCGGAAGGCAGTGTTGATTTCAATGAAGTGCTTTGAGGCTGTGTGGCTGCATTTTAATGCCTGTGCTTTAATGGCCGCACACGGGGCCTGTGATTGCATGCTGCCACGCTTCCCGCAGACAGTGGAGGATGCATTCGCAAAAGCGCCACCCTCACTCTCACTCTAGCACCCATGAAGCGCGTCCAGAGCTCACCGAACTTGTGTGGGGTCACAGGTACTCACGCCACGACACAAAACCATCTACGTCTGCACTGCTGGCCAAAAGTCATAAACGAATGCTATTTGCATGTGGTTATAAATATATACTGCACGTGCATTTATATAAATAAAATATACTTATTGGTGAAATTCGGCAAATTCTGTCACTCAAGACTGAAAAAAAAAAAAAAAAAATTCTGTCTAAGGCTTTTGCACAGCACTGTACATGCCCTCCATTTCTCCTCTGCTTTCTTCTATCCCCATCCCAAATTCTGCACCCCCTCCCCTGGGAGTCGTCGTCTATTCCCTCTCATCCCACCCGCCCGTGCACATCCTTCAGAGGCTCATGCCTCTGAAGTCCTCTCCCTCCCCTAAACCTAAAAGGGCAACGGCGTATCGCATCAGCGGGATGGTTGCCACGGTTGTGCGGCGCCGTGGCAACGGTTGTGTGCATCAGTTCTCCCACCCCGCTGCTTCTCGGCCAGCGGACTTCAGTGGACTACGACCTCACACAAACATTTGGCAACCGGAGCAGCAAGCGATTCAATTGCAATCTATTCATCACTCCTCCTGTTCAATCTCTGTCCTTTCCGTTTCTTGATCTGAACTCAGATGCTACATCTGTTATTTTTAAAAGTTGTAATCATTTGTCGTATTGCCCTGATAGCATTTTTTTTTTGTTGTTCTTTAGGTACTGAGTCTTACTCCCCCGAGTCAGGTATGGAAAGTGATGCAGTTCATAGCATTATCCACCGAGTAGAGCTAAGAGCACTAATGTCTCATGATAAACTGCAAAATAACATTTAACATAAAAAAGCATGTTGGTTAACTCGTTAATTTTGTTCAGTAGAAGCACTACGTGTTTTTTTTCTTGAAAACCCATAATATGTACCTAATGGAATGTTAGCAAACATGCTAACTATAATCAGCCTCGTTTTGACTAACGCTGCTGTGGCAGAAGCTAGTTGTAAAAGCTAAAGAGGATTAAATATACTTCACATTTCGTACATTAGACATATGACTCTGTGCTCTTTTGCCTTACACCATGTAGATGTCTGGAGGTCCTGCAGCACAAGCGAGGGGCTCAGAAACGGAGATGCCATCAGCTCCTCATTGGCAGCTAAGGGCTTTAGAAGCGTCAGGCCAAACTTTCAGGAGAAGAAATCGCCAACGCTGGTAGGTGCAGCTACATTGTGCCGGCCGCCATTGACTCCCCATTGTCTCGAGAGCATTTCCTTTCCTCAGGAAATAGTTTTGATTAAGAGCTGGCGCACAATATTTCGTACTGGAACATGTTTTAGGAATTTCATGTGTACATTGCATTGTGTGGCCTTTAGCCAACGCTCTTATCCAGAACGATTTACAGCCAAGGGACTCAAGGGTCAAAGGGTCAAGGGTCCTCCTCAGGAACAAAATGGTGGTTGCGACCTTGTGCTCATCTGGCTCATAAACATGAACATCTTACCAACTCGATTTCTACTACGCTACGTTTATATCTCTTGTGTGACAAAGTAAAATTCTACTTATAAAGATATGAGTAGGAATTTTTGGTCTTTTGCTAATGTAACAGTATATACTAAATATATTTCTATACCAGAATGAAGTTTCTCCCTCGCCAGGTTACTACTGCTCAACGTTTATATATCTTGTTTTGTTAATGTAACTGGATCCTGCTCACTGTTTCCTTCACAGCAAAAAGAGATGAGCTGGTATAGAGCTATATACACACATAGCTCTATGTCCAGGATATGAGCATTTTCCTTTTTGCTCCAGATCATGGCAACTTAGGTCTCAACTGCCAACTCAAACTTATGCCTGAAAACAGGAACAAGGAACACTTGAGGACAGATTAGGCATCACAAATTTTGCCGTTGGGAAAAAATATTTCCCAAGGGATAAAATGAACTGAGCAAATATTATGGTTGGACTGATTCATTAGAAACTATTATCACCAATAATGCGTTCTATGTAATTATTTGCTTTGCCCCTATATTTATGGTATATAGTGCTGATCAGTATGTGCTTGATGACATGCTTTGTTTCCTAACGATCATTATATTTGGTTCTGTGTAATGCGAAAGACTGTGTGTGTGTTTCCAAGGACTCTCCTCCCCGGAGAGAAATTTTCTTATTTAGCTCTTATTTGCCTTCCTTTATTAGTGATACACCAGCACATACTCTCCCTCAAGCAGCTCACTGTGACCCAGTGATGTTCGCTCAGAGCGCATGCGACACAGTCTCCAGGCTCTGGAGCCTCAGACTGCAGACCAACGTGACATCAAAGCCCGCGGCGAGCTTTTAAATACATATTCACCGCGGGGATGGGGGCTTCATATCATCACCACCTGCTACACAGAGCTCTGATGCCCCATCAGCCCGTATAAATCATGAATCCAAGCAGCATTAGAGGCACGTCTCTCGTCTCTTTATCCGTATCAATGCCAGACATCGAGACTTGGCCCAGTTTATATCAGTTTTATTCCCTAGATACAAATGTTATCCCTGTGGCTCGGGGCGGCTTTTATAACTATGTCTGTTGTTATTAACTAGTTATGAAATTGTTTTCAGAAGTGTTAGTATTTTGAAGTGTTCAGAACACTAATTTTATGAAGTGTATATGTATGTTTATGCTGGCTTTTGTACCAAATTTTATCAGTAATCCAGAAAATCTGGGTTCAACATGTATCAACAGGTTATAAATATACACTGCTCAAAAAAATAAAGGGAACACTTAAACAACACAACATATCTCCAAGTCAATCACACGTCTGTGAAATCAGACTGTCGATTTCACATGCTGTTGTGCAAATAGAATAGACAACAGTTGGAAATTATAGACAAATAGCAAGATGTCCCCAATAAAGGCGTGGTCACTTCTCAGTTCCTATGCATTCTGGCTGATGTTTTGGTCACTTTTGAATGTTGGCGGTGCTTTCACTGTGGTGGTAGCATGAGATGGAGTCTAGAACCCACACAAGTGGCTCAGGTAGTGCAGCTCATCCAGGATGGCACATCAATATGAGCTGTGGCATCAGGAGACATCAAGGAGAACGTAGGAGGGCAACACACCCAGCAGCAGATTCCATGAGGGTGGTATAAGGGCCCGATGTCAGCAGATGAAAGCAGGTTCACGCTGAGCACATGTGACAGATGTGACAGAGTCTGGAGACGCCGTGGAGAACGTTCTGCTGCTTGCAGTTTGGCTGTGGGTCAGTAATGGAGTGGGGTGGCATTTCTTTGAGGGGCTGCACAGCCATTAGGTACCAAGATGAGATCCTCCAACCCCATATGATGGCGCGGTTGGCCCTGGGTTCCTCCTAATGCAAGACAATGCTAGACCTGTGTCAGCAGTTCCTGAAAGACGAAGGCATTGGTCGGCGTTGGTTGCCTAGCGGTTAATGAAGGGGCCTTTAGTCCAGGTCTGGGAGGAGATCCCTCAGGAGACCATCCGTATATATATAGACCAGTGTGCGTGTGTGTGTGTATATATATATATATATATATTGAGCTGTGTGTGTGTGTGTGTATATGTGTGTGTGAAAAAATGTCACTTATTTCCTTTCTCTTAGGATTGCGCTGTAGCCGATGCTTTACTTCATCCGGCCTTTCTTCTGCCATACGCCATAAAACTTTGCCACTCAGAACCATTCATCTTCAACACTTGTCTCATCCGCTCGTACTCTCTCTGTTATCCAGCCCGAGGCACCAGCAGCTTTCAGGTACTGGTCCCTCTCTGCCGGGGCAACACGGCCGTCGTTTAACGGCCGTCCCCAGAATTCATCTGCGCCGAGGCTGCCGACCTCTGGTTGAAGTGCCCCTGCCCAGCCCGTTATTTTGGTCATGTGCACTTTACGGACCAGGAGGGACAGAGAGCCCGGGCACCCTCCTGCTCCTACCTGCCTTAACCAAACCCACCATCACTAACCTGAGTTTTCTTCCAGACCCGCGCTAAAGCCAGGAAGGTCAGCGTGAACCCCAGCATTTTAGCGCGTGATGAACTACATCCTCAAAAATTCATGAAATGCTTCTTCTTCTCACATTGTTTGTGTGTCCCAGTAAACGTTGAATGCGTTGTTTAAATGGCATTGTCAGGTCACAGGGGTCTCACTGTTGCCGCTGCTGTCTGGTAATGATGTTTACACGGCTGCCTTACATTAGATGATGCTTTTTTGGATGATGGTGGCTGGACCTTCTCCCCCCAGTTTACACGATCGGTAACCTCCCTTGCGCTCCTGTGTCCTGCCCAGGGCCAGATGACGGTGAACGGCAACGGGAACCTGGGCGTGGCAGGAAGCTCCCTCGCGCATCTGCAGAGGCCGTTCTCCCCGTCCGCCTACCCGCCCCTGCCCTCTCTCAGCCCCAGCCTCGCGCTCATGCAGCCGCGCAAAGCCGCTGGTGAGTTCTCGCCGTCGCCGGACCAGGGCCGCGGGCCCGGCATTCTGGCCAGAAAGACTGCGGAGATGTCGCCGGTTCCCGTCACGTGGGGACGAAGGAGAGGACTTTGACTGAAACGCTGCCGTTCGCTGCACAAAATGATCCTTTTATATTCTGACTGAGATTTTAACTACGGTGTTTTTCTCAATGTAATAAGATCCGACTGGATTTATTGCATAACACAATAAAGCACTAATGAGTGTGAGTTCATAGGCCTGCACTTGGCAGCACTTTCTGCCAGACCTGCAGGTACCTTGCATCTGGACCAGTTCCGCCCGAGTCTGCATCCGTTCTAAGCCCCACGCAGCAAGTGACGGGGATTAAGAGCAAATCTGAGTGGCAGAGTGTCCTGGCGGGGGGGGTTGGGGGGAAGGGGCGCGGTGGGATTAGAGTGTCTGTGGGCAATTGCGTGTCGGGGGGGCATTTCATTGTTCGGGGATAAGAGCCACCAGCCATTTCAGACCTCAGACGAAGATGCCACTGCTCCGCGTTCGCGTGACACTAACGCAGTGAGGACGGCGCATGGCTTCTGCGGACGGGCGCAGGCCGGATTATAATCCGCGTCTCTATAGCCGAGGACACGGGAGAGCCGTGGATTTTCACAGGGACGCTGTTGGACTCGGATCGCCACCCATATTCGTTCTCTTTCTGCAGAGCCTAGCGGGGGTCGGGCTTCTGTTAACGTAAGCCCCCCCGTGGCCCCCTCCGGCGCTTTGGAGGAGAGGAAAACGCCCCCCACGCCCAAAACCCCACATTTCTCTGGCATCGGCCCCGTGGACGAGCCCGGCACTCCCATCGCCATCAGAACGGTGAGTGGAGGCTACAGGATTATCTTCTTGTGCTTCAGGCACTTTAATTACGACGTGGCAAAATTGAGTTTAGAGGATTTATGCTGCTTTGCAAATGTTATGGCAGGTGACATATGGTATATTTTTTCTTAAAAATATATATGTATACATATATACAAGAAATAGCTGACAAAGTGCTGAATAGTCAGCCTCTCCCTGCTGGGTTATGGGTATTTGCGGGCCGTGCCTGTAATTGGTAAGCACGGCATTAATCTCCAATCGTTCCCCCGGCCATCTGGACCCGGCCCCCAGAGTTCGGGTTGTAAATAGCCGTTTCCCAGACCGGGTTTTATTTAGCCTCTGGGAAGAAAGTGGCCTAACGGCGCGGCATGTGCATGACCCATCCCAGCGGCACAGTTAACGACTGGCAGTTTAATTTCTGCTTTCCCTCCTTCTCGCTTCAGACTGTAGACCGACCTAAAGACTGGTACAAAACCATGTTCAAACAGATTCACGTTGTACCCAAGCCAGGTAAGATGCACACTGCTCATACAAAACACCTACTTCCCTCATTTGGAGTCGAGTTGGCTGGAGGTCAAATCAGGTCCTGTTCATCAATAATTTAACGACACTTGTGTCCTGTAGAATCGGCATCATTACCCAGGAGGATATAAAGGCGATAACTCATAGCATCGATCTGCATTCTAAAGTGACAACAGAAATCATGCAGTCAATCGTTCCCCTGTCTGTATATTGACTTGTAAAATATCAACACTTATTTAAATGCATCTGTTTATTATAAAAGCATGCTTATCGTGCACCAGAAATTTCTGCAGAGCGGCATGTGAGAGTAAATAGCTGCCGAAGCAGCCTAGAATTTACCGCTGTGGCATAGCGCATGTTTCTGCAGAGCGAGGGCTGAGGAACTGCCAAGCACCGACCGTGGACGGACAATAAAACTGCTGCGCCCAGAAGCCCACGGATTAAGGGAAACCTCGTTACCGCACAAAATAACGACTGTCAGCGCCGACCCTCTGGGATAACTGGGGTCAGGGAGCGGGCCAAAATGACTAGAATGCACCCCCACCACCTCATACTTCATTCTCCAATTCCCTAATCCCCTCCCTAATTAATTCATTAAGCTTTACGTGACCGATACTAAATCCTTTTTAACGCCGCCGAAACTTGTTCGCTTTTGATCTTCGCTTCCCCGGTGGATGAGTCTACATGAGATGTTCTAACTGATCCCTTGCTTTTGTCTTGATGTGCAGATAATGAATATGTAAGCACGCAGAGCTACGCAGACAGCACTACTGGTAAGAAGACAAATGAGTATTGTTTAAAAAAAAAGTGTTTCATAATCATATTTAGTGGTTTTAGGTTTTCTCTCTCGATCTTCGACTAATTAGTGGCAGCTGCGCAAACTATAAATAGTATAATAGTATTATAATGACATATAGGAGTGGGTTTTTTTTTTTATTTTATAAGTTTTTGTGGCTTGAGAAACTGGATATTTGCATAGAAAAATGACTCAGAATGACAAATTTCTAACATCATCTTGCCATTGTAATATTATAATGCCACCTTTTTTATTCTGTGCATTTTAGAAAAGCAAGGCCCACCCAACTCAGTCCAGTCACACCCTCCGCCCAGAGCCCATACCTACACGCCCCTCCCAAAGAGTTCGTCGGACAATGGCACATACTTCAGGAAGCCCAGTTCTTCACCCGTGCCCTCCCCTTCTCCCGTTCCCTCGTCGCCTTCTGGCCAGCCCAGACCACGAGAGCGGGACCAAGATAAAGCCCGGACCACGCCAGACATGTAAGCCCCCCCCCCCCCCCTCCCCCCCCATATGGTGTCTATTCATGGCTGCTGTAATATTACAATATGCAGTTATGTAATATCTGACTTTCCAACCTACACTATAACTGTGCATCTCAACACGACACGGCCATTAAAACGAGCGGGTGGTTATTATTGCATATATTGTGCATAATGTTTTCTGTCTCAGAAATGAATGGGGGCCTCCGGAAAGAAAAGTGGACACTCGAAGATACCGCGCCGAGCCGAGGAGCATCTTTGATTATGAACCAGGAAAGTCCTCCATTCTGGAACAGGAGAGAGCAGTAAGTGCATGGCCACCTGGAAAACCCCGGAATCAGGCTCACTGGGTCACGTTAACTGTTAACGGAGTGTCCCAGTCAAGCTTTTTAAGCCGCTCACGGAAAATAAATTTTCACTCGTAAAGCCCCATGGGGAGATAAGGTGATGGCAACCTGGAAAGGCAAAGATAACGTTACTACTACCACAACACAGTAATTTTAAGGCTAATGATATACCAGAAGCACAAGAGACACCCCATTAATATAATGATGATCGGGTTACTATATTTACAGTATTTATCAGACATTACATTTACAGTATTTATCAGACGCCCTTATCCAGAGCGACTTACAATCAGCATTACAGGGACAGTCTCCCTGGAGCAACTTAAGGTTAAGTGTCTTGCTCAGGGACACAATGGTAGTAAGTGGGATTTGAACCCGGGTCTTCTGGTTCACAGGCGAGTGTCTTACCCACTAGGCTACTACCACCTATATGACATATTCATGACCATTTATAAATGTATAGAATCATAAAAAAAAATCTTCAGTAACCTTTTTAGAGATTAATATATTGTTCTAAAATGTGTTATGGTTCTAGTCAGCAATGTCACAAAATATTGATTTCTGAATCATTTAATGAATTTGCTTCAGGGCAGAGGCTTCACTGTGACTGCCACCACTCATTCGCATTGTTACATGACTGCTTTTGATAGGCCATGCGTACTGAAATTTTCACAAGATATGGGTTATTTTGTCTTAATGTACTGACAGTTACAGTAACTTATGTTACTATATATATATATATATATATATATATAGGGTTTTAATAGGGTCTATAGGGTTCTAATCTTTATGCTCTAAATTTACATTTAAATGTACTCATTTACATTTATGCTACTCAAATCAATATCAATACGATTACTGTACAGTCGTAATGTATAATAGGAATTTTATCAACTAAACAGCTAGTACAACTAAACAGCTAGCCGGGGTGAATGAAATGAAAGAATAGGTATGCTGCCCCCTGCTGCCCTGTACTGTCCTCTGCTGCTTGTGAATATTTAGCAACCTAACATAATGTAGCACATGAAAACATGACAAACATGAAGGCACTGTTCACTTTATTCATAATCAACATTTTTCACCTTGCTCCTTCCCCCCCTCCATCTCTCCTTCTCGTCCTCCATCCCAGAGAAATAATTTAAACCCAGATGAGGTAGATTTAGAGAATGAGCCCTGGTATAAGTTCTTTTCCGAGCTGGAGTTTGGCCGGCCGGTAAGTAGCCGATGTTGTGTGCCCTTGTCTTTTAGTCCTCACATCTGAAGCCAGCAGTTCAGATTTGTGCTTGTGGTTTTGGTGGCAATCACTGGTTTAAAAGAAAGCGCCGATCTAGAATCAGATTTACCATTGCCGCCTTACTAATGGAAACTAATTTGGCTTGTTTGAAGTATGCCGTTCTGCCTTTATGAAGTTATGATAATCAATTATAGAAACTGATCACAGACCAGTACTCTACCAACAATCCACACAGCCCTTAGCATGGCACTATTAGTGGAAGTAGATCATTTTCCCAAGCAGACTTCTCTGCTGTACTACAGAGAGATGTGAAATGGTTGGTTAGAAGGAGTAGTAAGAGGCTTTTTTGGACCCAGATCTGCTTTCTCCTGCCAACAATTTGGTCACCTGTAGGATGTAGGATGTGTGAAAAGCATGCATTCACAAAATTAACCATATTTCTGCAAAAGAAAACAAGCTTGTATGCATTGTGCTTAATGTAAATAATGTTTGTGATTGTCTTGTGTGAGAGTGTGTGGTGACGTTTGATGAGGATTCCTTGGTCGGTGGTAGATCTCCATTCTGTGTGTAACTTTGTCCCCATTTTCTCCCCCTTGATGCCTCTGATCTCCTTGCCATGTCATCTGTTCTTCATACCTGTGCTCCTCCTATGCACCTCCTCTCGCAAAAGCCTCCCAAAAAACGGCTGGATTACAATCCAGAGAGTTCTCCTCATTTCCATACAGAGGTAAAAATATCGTGTGTCTTTAAATTTATATTAAATTAATATTTACTTCCTCACACTAAACTCACTTTTTCCTATTACTGACACTCAATATTATGTAATTATTTACAGCTTGAGCTTTTTGTCCTAGACATATTTTCTTTTGTAACTGTGCTTTACTGCCCATTCACAGCAGCAGAGATTGAATTACATATCATATTCAATGCAATGATTTTTTTGTGCGTCCACAGAAATATTTCTGACTCATATCTCCATTTGTTGTTATGATTTGTTTGCATGCATTCTCATATTTCAAAATAGTAGTTGGGGACCCAGGATGCCATGGTTATGCCATGAAACACAGTAAAATCGCATATGAAGGAAATAAGTACTGCAGTGACAGTAACCACATCCCACGTTTTTGGACAGCTTTCAGACTAGTTAAAGTTTTCATATGTGACACTTCACATCGCCCAGTGCACACAGTAAAATTTGTCCTCTGCATTTAACCCATCCCCTTAAGGAGCAGTGTGCAGCCTTTAGAAAGGGGAGAAGTGTGAGGGGACGGGGCTTTGCTCAGCGGCACCTTGGTGCTTCGGGATTCAATCTTCCAATTACGAGGCTGCTTCCCTACCCGCTAGGCCCCAACTGCCCCTGAATTACAGCTTCCAGCACCTGGTATTCCCAGGCAGTCTCCCATCCAAGGACAACACTACCTACCTTAGCTTGAGCCATGTGTGGGGACGATACTTTGATCATGGGGACCTCGGTGGCATCATGGCAGTTCGGGATTTAAACGGGTCCGTTTCTTTACCCAACTAGGCCAACCACTGCCCCAAACTACACAAGGCTATTTTGAAGAATTCTATGCAATCCGGTCATATTTTGTAATACAAGAGAGTATACATTGTTTTATTTTATAAATATTTTAGTATTTATATATTTCACTATGACAATTACCATAGTTTTTATTATTTTGTTATTTATTTATATCAATTGTATATGCAAGTACCTTTTTGGCACCAAGTGCATGTAACTCACAAAATCCTTTGTTTGTTATATATCAAATATATATTTTATATATATTTGTTTGTTTATATCAAAAGCTTATATTTGATAGCTTACAATTTTTCCCAAAATGTTACCTCTCTCGACATAATGTTTGGTTTTACATTAAGCGTTAAAAAAGCATTTATCATCTAATAATCTGTCTGAACGCACCTGTTTTTATGTTTGTACGACAGTGCAAACCTTTGCAGGTGCCCATCTGTGGGTAACTGGCTGCTAATGCACTTCAGATTGGAAGGTGTCCAACCCCATTACAGGGAGCTGTTTAAAATATTCCCGAGGTCTTTGCAGCCCAATTAAGAGCTTGCTTGTGCGGTTGCTGTCACTTAGAGCAGTATTTATGTTGACTGGCTACCAGTGTGTCACAGCCAGACCACATTCCCAGTGTCACACATGGAGGCTACTTTTAACAGACAGCTTTGGAGAAAGAAAAAAAAAAAAGTGACCGAGGGGTATGCAGCTCGCCTGGACAGAGAGTACAGATGAGCCTCAGGGTCTCGGCGCAGGGGAAAATGATTATCTACTCCAGTCATGCGTACAAGGAGTTCCCCGCTCTCTTTGACATTGAAACGCTTGTAAGTGAACTGCAGCCACGGGAGGAACTGAGTGGCTTTTCCATGTTGTCTTTTTCCTGTTTTGAAGGACTGCTTCAAATGTTGAGCCAGACAAAGGAAGTCTATTAATATTTAAATAGTGGCACCAGACAGCCACTTTGCATGCAGAAGTGTACAGTCTGCCAGTGAAGAACGGAGAATTTGAAACGACAGAGTCAATCTTTTTTTTGTTGTTGTTGTTGCCATTTTCTTTCAGACCTCCCTCCACAACACCAAAGCAGAAAGAACCCTAGAATCCCTGTCAAGGTGAGTACATAGTTCCACTATATATATATATTTAAAAACATATATATATTTAAAAACATTTATATTTTTATAATATATACACGTATAGTGTATGTGTGTGTGTGTGTTGTGTGTGTGTGTATATATATATATATATATACATATATACATATACACACTATACGTGTATATATTATAAAAATATAAATGTTATATATATATACTATACATTGCATGAAGTAACATAATATTTTGTAGATGTGTAAACCAATAGTTGACTCCAAATATGGGTCAAAATGGAATTTTCAACATTTTGGTCCATGCTGCAGGCATATCAATTACTTGCATTAGTGGCACATGGATATGAACTATCTCTAAGGATATGGACAAAACAGAAAGGATTATGGCTTATTTGTGTTTTTTAACATTTAATGTGGCATTTTCTATATTATTTTGAGTTGGGTGTGCAATCATTTTTTTCTATGGATACAATGATATATAGTATGTGCGGACAGCTGGAAAAGTCATGCCAGTGTCTTCTGTCACACTAACCCCCCACCCCGCCACACACTGTACCACTGAAATGCCACGGGTTTGCCCCTGTCACGGTTTGGGGCATAGCACTGATGGTGCTATTTGTTATTTGCATGCTTGAACTCACTGTCAACTTCGGGAGCAATTTTTGGACGGCCATGGCCACAGAGCAGTAGTCCACATAAAGTCCACCATAAGGCATTTACAGTAGCATCAGTTACGTGCCGTGCATGTACATTCATTTTAGCTCTTTGCATTCCTGTACATCGCGTACTACGACAGCAGCTTAGCCAGTGACAACCGAAACAGGCGGAAGTCGGAGCCAGCGGTGAGCCACCCAAGGATACCGAACAGCCACAGCACCTCCCAACTGGAAACTCAGAGGGACAGCTCTGCCCAGAGAAAGCTGCCAACGAGCTCTTCCTCCAACTCCTCCCCCTCCAAATCAAAAGGTAGGTCACCTAGCATATCATACATTGTCACGGCAGAAAGTGGACAGTACAAGATAAGAGCAGTATAGAAATGAATAGCATAGAGACTTATATAGACTTGTTTTGGTCATAGCCTATAATATTTCTGTCAAGGAAGGCTGTTCAAACTGTCTGTTCTCTTAGCTGAGCTCTTCCTTGACATAGTATTCCCCTTTTCTTTGTCTTACTACCACCCTATGAACCTGTTAACGTCTTTTCATATCTCTCTCTCGCCATGCTGCTCTTGCTGGATACGAAAGGTGGGGATATTAGCGCTATGTACCCAGCACATTTAAATGGTTTAACTCAGATCCAGGATTCCCTTAATGATGCAGTTCTTGCATATCAGAATGGTGACCAAAGTGATGACAGTGTTTCAGTCACACTGTCTGGCTCTGAGAGTTCTTCCTGTTTGAAGAACGGGTGGCAGTCTGATCAGCCAGATGCAGAACTGTTGAATGGTGACTCCAAGGAACAAATCTCCCCCAAGCATAAGTCATGGAGCTGTGACGACCTACTGACAGAAGACTCTTGCAAAGTCAACGAGATTAAGGCACGGTCTGAGAGCACAAGGTCCTTGCTGCATGATGAAGAAACCAAGGGAGACTGCCACAGTGAGAGTCAAGGCTCGGTGCTGAACAAAGAGCGGACCAGGTATCAGTCGGCTCATGATACTTCAGGATTTCTGAAGCTGTACAAGAAGATGCATCACATAAACCGACAAGAGTTAATCAAGTCTGAGGTCATCTGCTCGGTCAAAGCCAGGGTCCTCAACTACGAGACGGAGCAGCGTAAAGACTGCTTGTCGGGTTTGAGGGAATGCAACGATGAGGTGCCCCGGGACATGGTACCCAACAGGATTTCTGAGTTTGAGTTACTGATACAGAAGTCAAAGTCCATGCCAAATTTGGAGGCTGAGTGGCGATCAAGGCCTCCCTCCAGGAGAAGTACCAGTCCTATACGCAGTTTCTCCACAGAATCCCTGCTGGACAGTGAACCACCAGCAAGGAACCCACCCGAAGGTCGACCACAGTACCCCAAGATCAGAGTTCATACACCAATCCACATTCAGGTCACCAGTGACCACCAAGTTCCAGTCCCACGGCAGGACTTCCCAGACAGTGACCATGAGGCTCTGGTGTCAGACCTAAGTGACTTCATTCAAATCGAGGGTTCGTCGTTGTGCAGCGAGAGTGACTTTGATCACTGCTCCTTCACCTCTTCTGATAGCTTCTACGGATCTGGACGTAACCAGCAGCATCTCAACCACATCAAGCACCTAGTCAGTTCTTGTAAAGGCCACTGTCCGGCCTCTTACACACGGTTTACCACCATGCTTAGACATGAGAGAGCCAAGCAAGACCGCCGGCAGCAGATCAGGGTAGAAGAGCCTGAGTCCAGTCTGGACAAGCTGGCCTTCCTTGTCAGCCCAGTACCCTTCTGCCGGCGGAAGACCTCTTCAGCCCAGAGGCATGCACGTGTGCCAAAGTCCAAGAGTGCAGTGTATGAGGCACTGGACTCTGCTCTGAAGGACATCTACAACCACATCAATGCTGAGAAGCGAAGTGGAAGCCTTCCTGACAACAGCATTCTGCACCGGCTCCTGTCCGAGCTTCTCCCAGACATCCCAGACAGGAACTCGTCCCTCCGAGTGCTGAACACTCTCAGCCCCGAGCCTCAGGACCAGCGCTACGATGCTCAGCCAGACGGCATGCCTGACCTGGAGCACTACCAGGCTGAGGACTCCTACCACCAACCTACGCCTGAGAAGAATCACCAGCACCACAATGGCAATTATCACTGCTGCCAAGGTGGATTTGCCTTTCCAATCCTGATGTGTCCTTCTTTCAAAAGCACCCCTTCTCTTTTTTTACCCTGCTGTTCATGTCTTTCTGTTGGCCATCATTATTACCATTCTCCATTTGTGTTGTGAGCCCGTTTCAGTAGTTGGTAGCCGGCACACTGGGCGGACTTCATGAAAGCATGTCTCCATCCCATGAATGGCACGGATTCTCTTTCCATTCCACTGGCTGCTTTTGAGCTTTATCCTCATGTCGATTTATGTATAATGTTGTGTCTATTGAACTTGGTTGGAGAGGTACGCATAAAAAAAAAAAAAACAGCCTGTCTTTAAAAGACAGACTACTTAAAGGGATCTTAGCCATGCAGAAGGCTTATTATACGTTTTTATGAACTTTAATTTAATGAAATTAATAGTCTGACCCCCTTTCTTAGCCCTAGCGCAGTGTGCTATGAGCCAAGTTGCTTTAAGGATTTCCAGATCAGGGAAAGGGCAGTAGGCAGCTGGCACCACAATCTCCTCCCTAAAATACATTTTGTTCCATGCTGCATATCCGTTACTTGCATATGTAGCACATGGATATGGACTATTTCTGGGAATACACGTTAAGGATTTGGACAAAACAGAAGAGATTGTGGCTATGTCATGAGGTTATTGGTGTTATATATTCTCAGAATGTTTTCTGGCTATGTTTTGAAATGTTTGTCATATGCCATTAGCCTGAATCGTGCCCATTTGACCTTGCCATTGCTCACACCCCCTAATGCATGAGCGCTGTGGTATAGTGTCATATTCTCCATAAAGGAGGGTCCCCTTTTGGCCTCACAATGTCTCTCTCTTTTCCTGTAGACCGGGACTACTCGTATCCCGACATGGGGCGGTACACTCCTCAGAGCCGAAGGCCCACGCCTGACATTAAAGAGGTACGGCATGGCATTCTAAGCACTTTATAAACTATTAATGTGTATTAATGTGTTAATAGCAATTTCTCCCTAACAGAGGCAGCCAGCCAGAGCAATTTATGACTTTAAGGCACAGACAGCAAAGTAAGTTCATATGCTACTTATGCACAGTGATAAAAATTAAGTAAGGAGTAAAAGGGAAAAAGTTCTTATAATAATAACATAAAAACCTTTGCTTTTTTCATGTTATGTATGACAATGAACTATCTGTAATGTTTGTTTTCTAATTTCAAATTTTCCATTTGGTACATGTCCAGAGAGCTGACCTTTAAGAAAAGTGACATCGTGTACATCACCCGGCAGGTAGACAGCAACTGGTATGAAGGGGAGCTTCATGGCAGAATAGGAATCTTTCCCATCTCCTATGTGGAGGTTTGGATTTATAATTTCAATGTTTCCCTGCATTTGTGCATTTTTATTTATTTAATTTTACTTCTTTTTTTTTTTTTTTTTCAGAAAATCTCTCCATCCGAAAGGCAGCAGCCTGCCAGACCACCTCCTCCAGCTCAGAACAGAGAGATTGGCGAGGCTGTGGCACGATACAACTTCAATGCTGACACCAACGTTGAACTTTCACTAAGAAAGGCAAGTCTTTCGTCAGTCAGGGAACATTATTAATGTGTTTCAGTACAGTAACTCTACACCGATCGAGCTCACGATAGGACCTATTCAAGCCTATGGATGCAGTGTGTGGGGTGTGAAGGTCTTTTTCAGCAGGCTAGCACATCCTGACACAATCCAAAAATAGTCCTGGAATGAGTTGATCTTAATCCAATTTAGATGCACCGCAATAAGTTATAGGTAATGCGAATTTCCACCTGATTCAACCCTGACAGGTCAGAGCTAGTAAAAATGGGACCTATGTGAGGTTTTAATGATCTGACTGACTGGTATCTGTGTTTTTCACCTAAAATACACAATTTGTTCAGTCATTCTGTCTAGTAATTGAGCGCGGGGTTTGAGGTACTTTATTGCAAAATCTCAGAGGTGTTAGTCTGTGGGCATTGCATATCTTGCCATTTTTAACAATCAGCAAATCAGTGAGCAAATAGGGTCCAAATGTGGCAGTGCGTTCAAGATAACATACATGTGGTCCTTTGTCCATTCCTTGCAGGGGGAGATGGTCATTCTGCTCAGACAGGTTGATCAGAATTGGTATGAAGGCAAGATCCCTGACACAAACAAACAGGGCATCTTCCCGGTGTCTTATGTGGATGTTTTAAAGAAGTTCTCTAAGGCTGCTGGCCACCACTCGGACAGCCACGTATCACAAAGCTACTCCAATGATAGGATCCACAGCCTCAGTTCTTCTAAGGTGAGCCAACCATGTTTTCTGCTGCGGAGACTGTCATCTACTTGCTTTACAAGAAATTCCCTTAGGTAATGCAACCTTAGCCAAGTTTACCCCGGTCAAGATATGTTTTTGATGCATGTTCTTGTGGTGGGATTATAGAGCGACCATTTTATATGTTAGGTGTTCCATGTTGCTTGGATATATAGCCTTCAAGGTGGATCTGAAGTTGCTTCCCCATCTGATTTGCCTTAGCCAGTTAAGCGCAATGTTTGTCCGAGTTAGCAACAGTATCCAAGGTGGGTGAGGCTTGTTAAGGATCAAGTCCATGGTCAAGCACACAGGCGTGTAAGCGGAAGCCAGCTCTGTAGCTCCCCCGTCATCTTCAGATTACCCAGCTTTATGATTTGCCTTACTTCAGATTATCTGTCCTTGAAACCTAATTCCCAGTGGCAGTGTCCTGATCTTCAGCTCACACAATGCTGGGAAAACTGGGATTGCCTTAAATCTTATTAGCAGAGTGCTGGGTGTATAAATCTATAAATAGATAGATAGATAGATAGATAGATAGATAGATAGATAGATAGATAGATAGATAGATAGATAGATAGATAGATAGATAGATAGATAGATAGATAGATAGATAGATAGATAGATAGATAGATAGATAGATAGATAGGTGTGAGTGGGTGAATGAGTGTAATTGTGGGGTTCTACAGGGGGGAGGGGTGGGGGTGTAGCTTCCACAATGCAGATGGCTACTGTAGGTCACAGTTGGCAGTAGCCCTGTAGAAAGTGACATTGCACAATCGAATTTTTCCAGAGTTTCGCCATGTCTGGTACTAGTAATGAAACGATTCACTCATTTATAAAAGCACTCAATGCCAATTCTTTGTATAAACCATATATCTATAAACAGTTTCCTGTGATTGTTTCTGTCGTCCAGCCAGCTCACACAGTGGACATGTGTCTGATTTTCTATTTTGGTCTCACTCAAGTGACTCAAATACCTTTATCCACGGGACCAGTCTATTCAATTCAATTCTATATAACTGATGTTGATGTCCATGTGTTTATTAACTTGGTACTGATACACAAAGCCAAGGTATAGTTATTCAGACTGAAAAGTGGTGGAGATTCAATTTAAGTTGTATCTTCAGAACATTTAGTTGGTGTTCATTTGGGTTGGTATCTGCTGTAGTTGTTGCATTCGTTGTATTTGGGTATTCAAACCAAGGCCATTAACATTTCTACCTAATCCAGTTCATTTTTCATTCTGCTCTTATTCTTTCCCCACTATTTTCTTCTTTTCTATTTTACTTGAAAGCCACCTTTCATGCACCCACACTTGAGCACGCCATCTCCCTCCCCTTCCCTGCGTCTGAGGTCTTCCCCTTCACCAGTTTCCCAGAGGGCGAACCTGCAGGCCATCACCAGCGAGTGGCTCGCTCTCACATTGGGCCTGTCACCACGCAGCACCCCAGCGCCCACCCCTCCTCCTTTCCCCGCCAACTTCCAACCCGACTTTGAGGCCCTGGATGCGTGCCTGCTGGCCACGCCTTCCCCAGCTCCGACCTCTAGAAACATCACTCCGGCCATGAAGGACGACCACTTCATTCCCATCGCCTCCACTAAGGCCTACTCTGGCAGTCCTGACCCGAGCCTGTCCCCTCAACCGTACCTGGCCTCCTGCTCTTTCACCCCCTCCCCCACGTCCCCCATGTTTGACACCACCCCCAAGTATGGCAGTGTTGTGGAGATAACTTCCAGCAGCAAACCTGCAGACTTGCTGGACTTGTGCAATGCCAAGCAGCCCTTCAGAATTGATCGGTTTTCCTACTCCCCATCCTACAGCCCTGTTGACCCTTTAGGGTTTGAGCCCAACAAGTGCCCGCCCTCCTCCAGCAAGGACACTCTGTCGTCTAGAGAACTCGATGAGGATGTGTGCGAGGAGCTGGTCTCGATCATTCAAGGCAGCCAGTCGAAAGACAAGTTATTGCAGGAAGGGTTTTACAGGCCTGGGGAGGACGTGGCTGAGGTGCTACCAGAACTATACATTGAGGAGGGCACGAGTGACAAAAGCAGAGTGCCGAACAAGCTCTTGGCCTCAAACATTTTCACGCCCGTCCACACGGCAGCTGCAGAACAACAGGTAGTGCCTGGAAATGTGATGGCTTGGCTGTTCGACTAACCCTGCGGTCTTGTGCAAGCTTAACCCTCGAAAGCAAATTATCCCTAAAGCTACAGCGCAATAATAAAAGGAATCATTATTACCTGTAGACAAATTTGACCATGCGTTGGTTGAACAAGACTTGGTTGTCTGTTGTTATAGTCTACCTAATGTTCTTGTTACAGCTTTAACTAATTGCATTTGCGATAGAAGCACTTGGTTCAAATCACATTCCCTTGTTACCTTCACCAGGCCATGGTTACCCAGGGTGCACCTCTGCACCTCTCTTCCCCTACCTTGCAGCAGTCCATAACTTCCCCCCTCTCCACTTCGCCCAAATCCTCCCCCTCCTCCCCCGCTTCCACCCCGCCATTACCCGGGGTCTCTCACTCCCCTCCACCCTCCTCCAAACAGTACCCTCGCCAGGAAACCCGGTCGCCCAAACCCAAGGTAAAGCCCCAGGGCATCAGAGTGTGTGGAGTCCCCATATCCTAACACATATTAACCAACGTATTCCCAGGTGTGCGGTTAACCCTTTAACTCAAGGCAGACACACGAACGACTAAGACGGATCGTTTGGAGGCGCTTCACTCGGCACCCGAAAAGAACAAAGTGAATCGGAAGGGTGGAGACTGGAGGTCGTGCTAGGTCCAAGATACAGATCACTAGCAAGTGGTCCTTTTGAAAGTATTCACAGCGCGTCGCATTTTCCACATTTCATTATGTTGCAGCCTTATTCCAAAATGGATTAAATTTTTTTTTCCCCCTCAGAATTCTACACACAACATCCCACAGTGATAATGTGAAAAAATGTTTGCACGTTTCACATTGTCATTATTGGGTGTTGTGCGTAGAATTGTGAGGAAAAAAAACTAATTTAATCCATTTGGGAATAAGGCTGCAACGTAATAAAATGTGGAAAAAGTGATGCGCTGTGAATACTTTCCGAATGCACTGTAAATGTAGAAAACATTGAACACTCCCCATGCACTGCGTCTTATAAAGCACTGCAAAAAATAGGGCCCATAGGATCAGAAATAGGTTTCTCCCCATCTCCTAAGACTTGTGTGCCACGTGGTCTCGGCAGTAAAGATGCTCGTGATGGATTCACACACCTCTCACAGTGACCTGGTCCAAATTTGGCGGTGGCTGGAGTGGACATTGTGTTACAGTAAGCCGTGCTTGTCGATGCTAACGTTTAAGAGCTTGTGCAGCTGTGTGGGGGGTCTGATTTATAATCGCTCAGTTGTAGTAGCGCATAGTTACCCCCGACCTCACTTCTTGCCCACCTGGCTCAGATTCCACAAAGGGGACGTGGGGTTATATTAGATTTACCACCCGGCAAGTGCAGGCAGTTGTGTGCACAACTAAAACTGAATTTTTTTACATATGTTTTTGTTTAAATTTATGCCTAGACATGAGCAGTGTTGTATTTGTGTGTTTGTCGGCATGCATAGTGCACTCATGTGTTTAAGGGTGTGCTTACATTACAAAGAATCTAACGGTTCTGGTTCTTGCAGCCCGTGATGAGGCGGGATGTTGTTGTGGTGGGCAAGCCCCCACGTAGCCCTGTGATGTCAAGGAGGTCCTGCGGCTCCCCGATTAAAGGCCAGACCTTTTCGTCGTCTTATAGGGTAGGGGTGCATGTGCACCTTCTGACCTGCATAAGCAGCTGTGACTCATGGGAAATGAAGTCCGCCATATCAGCGACTAACAGACGACAGGCTCTCCAACGCATGGTGCCTCAGTTAGCGTTAAAACCAAATTCAGAATCCAAGGCAGTCCAACCGGAGAAGAGCTTTGCAGTGTTATCTCATTGGCTGTAGATTCCCGCTGTGCAGCAGCCAGTTTTGTAATATTTGTTGTCAGCGTTAGACAGATATTATCTGTAATGGCTTGATTTGCAGTGCACTGTCACTTCAAGGGTTTGAAGAAGTGACCACTGTTTGATTTCATTTTGCATCTAGGAGGTTTTTGTGTGGGTGTGATGATGATTGGAGTTTTAACTGCATGCAGCAAGGTGACTGATTGCACAAGTGGTGCAATTCAAGGGTTCTAGAACCCCCTACTAGGGTTGGACAAAAAAAAAAAATTAGAAAACTGAACACATCGCTATAAATAGATAATGTATTCCATTACAGTATGTAGAAATGACATATGAACATATAAATCTGACTTTCGAAATTCATGTGCATTATAATTTATTTTTGCAAATAGATATCACCATGAATGGATAGGACACATGTTTTTTTTATTTATTATTATTATAAATAGTTTAAAACAAAGACAAAACATAGAACAACAAAGAACAGATATGCATTTTAGCAAATGCACATTGGGGGTAAGAATCATATGGGCGAGATTTACTTTTCAGATATATTTATATTTTTTATATTTCAGATATAATTAATATATTTTGGTCTTACTTTGTTAAAACCTTTATTTAAACAGATGGATTAAACACATGAATGTGATCAGTATTTAATAAGCGTGTGTACAAGGATCTCACGATGCACAGGTCACGGCATCTTTATATCACAAAATATTGTGATACTGTACATTGATGATCGCTACAATTATCAACGCGTAAAATATTGCAATATATTGCTGCATCAACATTTTCTAACACCCCTAGCATTTTAGCAACTTCTTTTATCACCACTTCACCCAAAATGCCACTCATCCTCCCGTATGGTTCTGACCCCTCAATATATAATAGATAGTTGTTGAAGGAGCTGCATTCGAAATACTGCTTTGTAAAATGTAACGTGGACTGAATAACATTTTGTTTTTATTTATGGCTGTTCCTTGCGCTGTATTAAATAAACTTTTGGAGCCCTGGTTGGAGTGTGTGGGGTGTGTCCGTCTGTGGCTCCAAGGGACGCTCAACTCTGTTTCCTGTGTACACAGCTTAAACAAGGTGCACTCCCCAGGGCCAGGCAAGCGGCCTTGTCCCCCAAATTCCTTCCGAACAAGGGGAGTACGGTCCTCGCTTGACCGCACAGCGAGCCGCGGGCCGGCGCGCTGCCCGCTCCCAAGCCCCGATTCCGCGAACCCAGTTCAAACGCGCATATTGGCCAAATCTAACCTGCGAGACTTCGATTCTCGCTCCACTGGGTGAACTCGGGCTTGTCGACTGGCAGGGCGTCGGCCCAGGCCGAGTTCCGGTGGGGGGCGCTGTTCACGCATATATCGTTACATCTCTGCGTTCTGTTCCCTGGTGCAGCGGCAGCAGTTCGCCCAAGACCCCCTGCAGGGCGGCGGAGAACCGTGAGTGTCCTTCACGTTCCTCAGTGTTTGTCATTGTCATTGAAATTGTTCTGGTTATTTTGTGTGTGTGTGTGTTTCTTTCATCTAAACATTAGAAATTCCAATTTAGAGTCTCGGAAAGCTACGCTGTTATAATCTGGGTTAATGACCCCCTAAAACAGAGCGACCTGGTTGTTTTATCAGGCGGAAGTCGTACGCCTGCTAGTTGGTTGGTAACGACCTCTGCTCCCCCTTCAGATTTCAGGCTCTGTACAACTACGCCCCTCGCAATGAGGACGAGCTGGAGCTGAAGGAGGGAGACGTCATCGATGTCATGGAGAGGTGCGACGACGGCTGGTTCGTGGGTGAGTCTCTGCCGTCCAGCAGAGGGCGATCTTGTGCCTTTCATGAAATGCAGGCAAAGCAAGCTCGGCCTGAACTATTCAACAAATTGAACAGTTCTAAAAGAGATACTTCCTTGTGCAGAATTATGTTGGTGAGTGAAAGTCCGTTTTCCGTCTTTTGTCCAAGGAACCTCGAGAAGAAGCAAATTCTTCGGAACCTTCCCCGGGAATTACGTAAAGCGGATGTAGCTTTGATATGTAGCCAGCACTGTTCTCTGCACAACTACGAAGGGGCGCGGCACTGAAGGACGAGTTGGCAGCAGCCCCCAGACTGTCCTGTAGTCCAGTGGTTCAAGTGGCCTTTAGGGGACGGGAGTGTGCCGTTGGGATTACTGATGTTAAAGGTTTTATTTATATTTTTGTTTTCCAGATGCGAAAGGTTACACTATTTTACATGCTGTGGCTGGAGTTATTTATTATTATTATTATTTTTATTATTATTATTATTTTGAAAAGATTGAAGAAAAAACAAGTGCCCTGTTAATGTTTTATTTATTAAGGTATTATTGTCTGAGGTACACTTAACAATCACAATTTTCAATCGTTTCAATCTTCAGACAGAAGTCTTGCCTTGTTTTAATGGTGCATAAGAGCTGAAGTTTTATTGGAAAATAGCAAAAATAAACAGTGTTACGCTGATGCCGGTCGTCGCGGCCCTCGCCGTGCACCCTCAAAACTGTCTGGTACGAAGCAAGGATCCATTGGCTCGACTTTCTCGTACCAGGCATTCCATTATCTAAATGATGAACAGTCACATTATATACAAATTATTTTTATTTTTTTGGTTATGTAAAGAAATTGTTTTTATAGGATGCAGTACCCTTGAAGTGAATTTTGAGGAGGCGCATGCGTATAATATAGAAGAATATACTATTAATAAGTCCACTGCCTGTGACGTGTTGTTCGGTCTTACACAGCGTGGGAACCCGTGTATGTGTCTTGGTAATCACGTGTTTTATATTATTATACGTTTCACCATAATAACTATGGATGTTGTATTTTTTTTATTATTATTACATTTATTTTATTTGATTGGGCTGGAATTTTCCATACACACGCATATATATATATATATATATATATATACACACACAGACACACACACACACACAAACACACACATATGTATATATATATATATACACACACACACACACACACACACACATATATATATATATTGTTTTTTCATGTCCATTGTACAATTGTTATTTAAATTTGTGAGCTATGGTAAATCTCTTCCATCTGTTCTGACTTTGATTTTAACTTCATACAGTCCAGATTTTTTAATTATGCAAATTGCTCCAGTACATTTGTAGCCAAATGATGATGTCAGTCATCTGAAAAGTAATTTTAATAATCCAATGCACCTTAAAATAAAACGTTCATCTTAACAACACTGCCAGATTAACCTAAGATTTGGTCTTTTTGAATGTTTTTATTGTCTTCCACATATCAGCTTTATATCTGGAGAATTTTTACCTGCTAAACCTTTATGCAACAAGCCGTTTGCATCAACAAGTCGACTGAAAAGGCTGCGAAGTGAAGCTGGTGATGGAATTTCAATCCAGGGGTCAGTGGCTGAACAGTAATGCAATAAGTGTGTGTGCACCACGGCTGGGAATGAAAGCAGGTTTCTTGCTCATGAGATTTTTGGTTTGGGGAATATTTGGCTTTTAGTAAACTGGATATCAGCCCCTGGGCCCCAGTGAAATGAGAAATTTCAGAATCTGACGGTTACCTCACAAGACTGGATGAAGAGCTGTTAAGCCAATTGCATCTTTATTTTTTTAAAAAGACTTTATTGTGGGGGATAAGTACATTAAAAGAGTTCTGTCTGACATACTGCGGCCTCTGTCTATTTTCTTTTTCTTTTTTTTATTCCAGTAAGACAGTTTTGTTATGTGATGTATATATACAGTACAGGCCAAAAGTTTGAACACACCTTTTCATTCAATGTGTTTTCTTTATTTTCATGACCATTTACGTTGGTAGATTCTCACTGAAGGCATCAAAACTATGAATGAACACATGTGGAGTTCTGTACTTAACAAAAAGTGGAGACCTGGTCTCCACAGTCATCGAGAGAATGCCAAGAGTGTGCAAAGCAGTAATCAGAGCAAAGAAACTAGAATATAAAACATGTTTTCACTTATTTCACCTTTTTTGTTAAGTACATAACGACGGAACTGCAGCCTTTTGTCCTTTTTTTTTTAAGACCGTGACATTTGTGACATGCTGTTCTATAAGCAGACACACGCTGGGGGCCCAGTTGTCCCCTGCAACTCCACGGCAACTGAATAAATAAAGCAGCACAGGGGGGGGGGGGTTCCTTCATGCCCCTTTCTTCACTCAGATATGAGTCAGACAGTCATTACATCCAAACAAAGAGACAAAATGCAAATGAGCATAATAATATGACAATAATGCCAGCAGAAGAAACCCCTGCCTCGCCATACGTGGAATGCTCAGTCTGTGGATGCCCCTGGGGGGGTTGTGGGTAAACGGATTCCATAGAAAAACCTCAGAGGTGGGCAGAGCACAGGAACATCAAAGCCTGGGACTTACCTCACTCCGTAAACACGAGACCGTGGTCAGGATGAGATCGTAGCCTTGTACTTTTTGGGCGGGGTGGATGAAGACATTCGGCGGAGAAACAAGAGAGAAAGGATCCTCAGGCGAGCCAGCGGTGGCATAAAGTGTCATTTAATACCCAGATCGAATCAAGAGCCGTTACATCTGAGTTCGCGCAGAATTTGTGACAATGGCAACATTTTTACATTCATATTGTTTTTTACATTTACATTTAGAGCATTTACCAGACGCCCTTATCCAGAGCGACTTACAATCAGTAGTTACAGGGACAGTCCCCCCCTGGAGACACTCAGGGTTAAGTGTCTTGCTTAGGGACACGATGGTAGTAAGTGGGGTTTGAACCTGGGTCTTCTGGTTCATAGGCGAGTGTGTTACCCACTAGGCTACTACCAGCCATTCTTCCATTATCTTTCGTGAATAAAGTGTTTTTTATCTCCTGCGAACAGCAGCTGGATCAGATGAAGGATCTGATGAAACCATGACATACAGAGGGAAGGAATATGCGATATTTAATGTTGGGGGACGAGGAGAGATTACAGCGCGTCAGTGCCCTGCCTCAGGTTCCTCAGTCTGCACAATGATCTCACTCGTGGGGGCGGTTCTCCTTTTTCTCCCGGTCTCTCACACACACAAACACACACACACACACACACACTTACTCATGGGTTAAAAAGGGGTCCCGGGACAAGAGCAGGATGCCAGTCAGAACTCGACAGACCGAGCGCGTGGTGGGGAGGACACCCCTGGACCCGGAAAAAGAAGACAAGGAGTCCGACAAAATGCCACAGAATGTGGTGCTGGAGGGACCCGGGCCCTGGGGCTTTCGTCTCACAGGCGGGAAGGACTTCAACATGCCCCTCACCATCACCAGGGTACGTTTCTCACAACTTGGCGCAACGTGGTCAGTTCAACAGATTACAGTTAGACCGCAGCCGCTGCATTTTCACTGCTCGTATTGATGGCCGGGGAAAGAGCTGGACAATCTATGCCGTGTAATGGAGATCAGGCGACAGGGCACTAACATGACCGCCATCGTCACGAAAGGATCAGCATCTTTTAACAGACCTAGAACTCAGAGCCGACACAGGCTGACTGCCCTGGAACAACACCAGTCCCGCCAGATCAGAAATGGCATAAATGTAAATTTACATGAATTCCAGAATACAAATTACGCACTATTTTTTTATGTTGGAACAAATATACTTTCGGTGCCCCTATACCGGAGAAACTGGGCTACGGTGACGACTTTTCAACGGCCTAAACTTGGCATTTCCCATGGGTGCCCTGCCAGTTGAATCGGGTGCTGCTGAACTGCCCCTACATGATTAGGAGTCCCAAATGCTGCCCTTTGGAGTTCAGGCCATTTAGGGCACTGCTATTTAGGGTGCTCTTGTGATCCCAAACGAGAAGTGCCCCTCCAGCAGATCAGATGCAATCCATTTGATCTAAACCCCAAAGAATATGGAGGGGTGTCATGCTGGGAGAAAACAGTAGGTGCCCCGCCCAGCTCACGTCGTTTACCACGCCCACTCTGGGTTAAACAAGGTTTCAGCATCTCCACACACCAAGAACTTAACATACGTACCTATTACTTTTTAATGCATATTATATGTAAAAAGTTTGTTGGTCAAATCGCACGCGATAGTGGAATCAAGTCATACGCAGCGTTGAAGAAAGAGTGAATCAAATGTCCCGTTCCCATCGCCTTACGCTTATTTAATAAAAACGCAAAGTCATGCATGAGGAATTCGCTGCAAAGTAGCTTGGGGCTGGTACCAGTGATTATCCAAACTCAACCCAAATGTCTGGTGCGGAGCCGCCTCCACCCGCTCGTGTATCGCTGGAAATGAAAGGCACTGTTTTGTCTGGTTGGAGCAGGTTATGGCTGCCGTAGAGCATCCAGCACAGACGCACAGAAGTCGGCCGTGCCGTGAACGCGTCGGGCCCTGCGGAGCGGCGCTGACGAGGCGGAGCGCCTCGAATAACCCCGACGCGGGCCGGTGCTGAGTCGAACTGAGAAATGAAAAAAGCGAAAAACACGAGTAAACATAACGTGAGTGAAATATAACGCCCGAGGCGACATAAAGTGCCATAAATCTGCCTTCTCAACAGAAGGTAATCAAGCAGAGATGACTGGTGTTCATAGATGATGTGTGTGTGTGTGTGTGTGTGTGTAGGGTGTGTAGGGTGGTGTTGGTTTGACAGCAGGTGCAAAGGTCCATCCAGAAGTAGATGCCTTAGAAATGAGAGGAGAGAAGCGAGGGGTGACGTCAGGGTCCGCTAATGAGAGGGAATAGGGGGGTGCGAGTGGCGGGGTGGAGGCGGGGTGGAACATGCCGTGGGGGTGAGGTCAGCGGGCCGCCGATTGACACATCCAGTCTATTTTTAAAGCCGTTTATAGAGCGACGACCACTGGCACGACGCTCTCTCGCCATGGTGCTTCAATTTCATCACGCCTCTGCTTGCTAGTTATCGTAAACCTTCTCAAAGGTCATTAATCATTTCTTTAGCTGTTATTTAGTCCGTTTTCGGGCCGCTGCGTCCGGCGGACCTCAATTACAACCAGATTGTGCGTTTTCTGGGCAGGTAACCCCAGGCAGCAAGGCCTCGCTGGTCAACCTCTGCCCAGGCGACACCATCCTGGCCATTGAAGGCCTGTCAACAGAGGGCATGACTCACGGCGAAGCTCAGAACAAGATCCGAGACGCCACCCAGCAGCTGGGTCTGAAGATCGAGAGGTGAGACCCTGGCTGAGATGCAGAATTCTGGCAGAAGTTGCATTTGACTTCGTCCTTCGTGTTCTTGCCCTTCAGGAACCGCTGAGGCCAGTCTAATTTGTGGATGCTCGGCTGTGGATGTAATTTACGACTCGGCCAGAACTCGAGAACCCAGATTCTCATCTCTGGTGTGCTTCTGGAGCATATGTTCATCGTTGTTGTTCTTTTTTCCTATTGCTGTGGCAGACCAGAAACGAAACTTTGGTCCCCCGCGGTTATAGAGGACGGCAAAGTGAATCCTTTCAAAATCAACCTGGAGGCAGAGCAACCAGTGAGTATGACACGGCAGATGAATCTGGTTCCTGTTGACTTATAGAGCATCTCCATGGATGCCATTGCAACATTAACAATATGGCAGCAGTATTGCACCGTGTGTGTGTGTGTGTGTGTGTAGGATTAAATATCACTGGCCTGTTCTGTTTGCAGTGAACGGTCAAAAATTCCTCACTGATTTACGGCCATTGGTTCCTGGCCAATGATTCCATTTGTACGGTGTTGATTGTTGTTTGCTGCTCTTTATAAAAAAAAAAATTCTCAATATTAATTTTGAATTCACTTCAGCTCCCGAGCCGGGTGTTGAAAACATTCAACCACGTGAAAAGGCATTAAAAAATGCAGTTCACACAACTAATGAACGCTTAATTTCATAGATGCCAGTGCATAATTACTGAATTGAAATGCCTGGTCTTGTGCTGAATATTGTGTAGAGTATGTTAATGATCTTAATGAATATATTACGTTATGTTGCTCATCAACTGTTAAAAAAAACAAGGATGCCATGGTTCCATTGCATTCTGAATAAATTTGGCAAACATCTCTGCTTTGTTCTCAAACTGATCTGCAAAAGAACATGGCAAATTTAACATGCTAATTATGGTTAAAATAACTTAACACTGTTAATGCAGCTGAGTTTTGCCAGTGCTTGATGGTGGCCATGTCCAAAATGCAGTCGCATTCAAAAAAATGCACTAAATGGATTAGTGCACTGCGTCCTACTACACAGATTTACTACTTACATCTGTCAATGTAACACATTGTAATGTGAGCCGAATATTTTACTGCCAACAACCACCAGGGGCGCTAGCACACAGTGCACACAACAAAATGCGTCTTCTGCATTTAATGTGCCCCCATCACCCTTGGTGAGCAGTGGGCAGCCATGACAGGTAGTGTGTGGGGACGGTGCTTTGCTCAGTGGCACCTTCCGATTATGGGTCTACTTCCTTAACAAGTGGACCCATAATCCACTGCCCCCTGTGATGAATACAAACAGAATGCATATTGAATCCATATTTCTCCAGTTGCTGGGTGTTTCATGGCCATGTGCTTTAGTACACTGACCTGCAGCATGCAGTGTGTGTGTCTTCACTGGGCATTTGCAGGAATATAAACCAATCGGCACGGGCCACAACAGGAGAGCCCAGCCTTTCGTGGCCATCGCCAACATAGACGACAGTCGCCAAATTGTGAGCACCGCCTACAACACCCCCATAGGCCTCTACTCCACAGGCAACATTCAGGACGCACTACATGGACAGATTCCAGGTCTGGTCCATGAACAGCCAGAGGGGTGAGTGCGTGATGGTCCCAGCTCCCACGTCCTCCTGCAAATGCCGTGGCTCGCAATGCTCGTTTTTCGTGTCTCTCTCTCTCTCTTTAGAACATAATTCCAGTAATATATAATCCCCTCTTTAACCTCTGCCTCCGCCTCTTGTGTCTTGCAGGATCTTGGTTATTTTGAACACAAGTTTAATGTCAGACCAAAGCCCTTCTCAGTTGCACCCCAAAAAAGGTTACTAGACCAAAAATTTCCTTGCTTCCTCATTTTAACAACATTAAATTAACCGCTAACAAATTCACTTCTTGACATTTCTTCTTTGTTTCCTGTCTCATTCTCTGTCTGTTGTGGCTCTGATGAACACTTGCGTCTCGCAGTGACGTCGTACCTCACGGCCTGAAGGGAAATGTAGTTCAACCTGCCCCACCCACCTCTCAGCCAATCAATAAGCCCGTGGCCAGACTGGCCCCGCCCCCCTCCGCTCATTATAACGTCCCTGCGGCACTGTTCTACGACGACAGTGTCGCGCACACCGAGCAGCAGGCTCAGATGTCAGCTGTGGGGGCGAGGCCGTCACCAAGGTAACCAGAGTTACCAGAGTCGGCTTACGTCGTAGTAGTTAAACCTCCCGACCAGATAGCCACTAGATCCCACGTGCACCGAATCATCTGAAATCTGAGACTGAAATGTTGCCTGGTGCTTTACACACAGCGGGAGGATGCTGTCGTCCATCGAAGACTCGCATGTGTACCGCATGCTGCGGGACGACCAGGGACACGAGGCGGAGCCCCGCCAGTCCGGCTCCTTCAAGGCCCTGCAGGACTACGTGGAGGGTGATGGTGAGAGCAGTCCACGCCTCACATGTTGATAAGAGTCCCAAAAACTTTTTTTAGGTTGATCCCCAAAAAATGAACCACATGAGCAACCCTGTAGTTTATTTGCACTCGTACGGTGTTCAGCATTAGCATTACAGAAAGACAGCTTGGGTTCCGGAGATACTCCGGCGTTATTAGCAAGTTGATATTTTTGCTGGTTTAAAGTCCCTCTAGTTTTATGTTCACGTTTTCGAGCCCACCACACCATTTCAGCCGCTGTCATTGTGACCTCTAGGCACCAAACATCTGGTCACAAGAAGTGTGAAAGCTCCGGTGACCAAGCCTGCAACTTCTTCCGGGCCTCTGCAGAAACTGCCACTGTGCGACAAATGCGGAACCGGCATCGTGTGAGTACCGTACAGCGTGCAGAGTTACATTTATTCATGCAGACAGTGGTGTTTAATTCAATAATCGCAGGGTCACTCTACTGGCCCGACGAAGGGCTGGGATTCCTGAAATTTCCGTCCAGATGTAAACATATACATATACTGTGCAAACGTCTTAACAAGACATGTCAAATATTGAATATTTACATTTACAGCATTTACCAGACGCCCTTATCCAGAGCGACTTACAATCAGTAGTTACAGGGACAGTCCCCCCCCTGGAGTGTCTTGCTCATGGTAGTAAGTGGGGTTTGAACCTGGGTCTTCTGGTTCTTAGGCGAGTGTGTTACCCACTAGGCTACTACCACCCTAGTTGTAGACTAGCGGGTATATAGATTTTTTTCCTGTTTCTTTATTTTCATGGAAAATGGCATGATGCATGTAGTGAAAGAGACTCTTCTCCTGGTGTTCTCCATCTGTAGAAGTTTGACGGTAGATCATTCATTAGCTTACGGGGTTGGGAGAGAGTTCATCTAGCACATCTCTACACATCAACAATTATTTGCAGATTCCTATTATTATTTTGTGCAATTTTACACTTTTACGTAGTCTTTTCCTGAACTATTGGAGTTACTGCTGGGAACAAAATACATTTGCACAGGACTGTACATATAAAATACAATAAATTGGTAAAATCCCATCATCCATTTCTGACTGTTTTACAGGGTGATCGTCATACTTTTATATTTTATTCGCTGCCTTTCCAGTAAGGTCATGCTGTCTGCTTAATTCCTACTGACAGGGGGACGGTGGTGAAACTGCGGGACAAGTTCCGCCATCCTGGCTGCTTCATCTGCGCCGACTGCAGCGTCAGTCTAAAGCAGAAGGGCTACTTCCTCGTAGAGGGACAGCTGTACTGCGAGACCCACGCCCGGGCGAGGACGAGCCCTCCGGACGGACACGACCTCGTCACCGTCTACCCCAACGCCTGAGCCGCGAAAACGTCCGCCTGCTGCCTCAACGGATCTGCTGGACGCTTCAAACCAGACACGGATCTCGCTTTCAATGCCTCGAAAAAATAGTCTTTATGTACCCAAAGCATGCTGTACACACCTTGCACGCGCCTTCGCAGAGGGTCATGTGACTTCATGCAAGTGTCCTTTACCGAATTAAACAGAAAACCAACTTCCATTGCGGGAGTGGTTGCACGAGGACCGCGTCCACAGAGCGCGAGACTATTTTTAATGTAGAACACATTCATCTCAGCTTCCCTGCGTGCCTCTACAGAAGAACGTGACATCTGGCTTAATATTTATGATTTTTTTTTTTTTTCCTACCCTAGACACAAATTTTGGCCTTGCAAAGTCAAAAACGTCCTCTTGTCTATTTTTTTTTGCAATTGCATCATTTTGTGCACTCTGCAGGAGAACGAACTGATCTGGACTGACATTAATAAAAGAAGAAAAGGTTCAACTGCTCGTTTGTATTGTATTTGTAATTCTTTTCCTTCGTCACATGGCAATATTTAGCATATGAAGCCCCAAAGACCACCGTGTGACCACCAGAGACGAGGTAGAATTATAATCATCTTTTTCTTCCCATTAAGGTCAGTATGCCATCACGGACGGAATGGTGGTGTAGTTCACAGAGTTCACCATCCTGCGAAAGAAGGGATGCAAGAACGTTGGTGGCGCAAGTCGGAATCGACGTTCCCGAATGAGCGGACGAGCGTCAGACTTTACTTGCTAGCGTTGACGGACAGGATGCTCTTGACCGGGGTGCTCTTGGGTCCAGGGCACGGCCGAAACACTTTCACGTCCTTAACGGCTGGTTTGGCCTTCCTCGGCACGTAGGGGTCCGCGGAGTGGGCGGGGTACGCGTCGAAGGTCCCGCTTTTCATGCCACCGGTCTGAAACGAGAAAGTCTTCAGCCGTGCATTCATCAAATTGGGGAAAATGAAGATTTATTGAAATTTCTTTTTTTTTTTACCCGTTTGCCTGGTGAGCTGGGTTTGAATGGGACCGTAAAGTGGCCTTTCGCTCGTTTCTCCTTTTCCGGAGGGAGCAGTTTATCTAATTTGTAGGGGTTGGTGTCAAAATATTCCTTAGGATGAAGGTTTAAGCGGAACGGCCCCCCTTTGAGCTTGGATTTGTGGTTTACAGTCTCTCGCTGGGGAGGGGGGAAATAAATTAAATAGTTAAATGCAAAAAACATTGTTGTATTATTATTGTATTTATACTTTTACACGAGGAGGCTGACCCGGTGCAAGTCCTTCGCGCGGTCGAACGGGTCAGAAGAGTACGGGTCGGGTCTGGACAGGGTGACGTTCGGGTAGCTGTTTCAGGGGAAGCACGATTAAAACGAACGCACGCACGCACGCACTTCAGAACAGACGAGGTCGGAAACGGAACGGCCGTACCCGTATCCGCTTCCCTTCTTGGACGGGCTGGTGTACAAGTTCTTCCCCGGCGACTTGTGGGGCTTTCTGGGAACCAGCTGAGCGCTAAGGGCCTCGACTGGACCACCCAGTGTCCCGTAGTAGCTGCCAATTCCACATCTAGAACACAATAAATCATGAAACAACATACATCAAACGTAGGAAACGAGACATTCGGCCACCCTTACAGAAAATTATTATTATTATTATTCTATTTTTTTTTTACTTTTGTGGCCTGCGTCTGGCTTTCTGACCTTGGACTCATTAAGGCGGTAATGACATCCAGGCGTTCAGATGCTGGGTCGCTCATGATGGAATGGAAAATTGCATTTACGTTGCGTACGTCCAGGCAGCGAGTTGAGGACAGGGTCTACATCCTCACTTTCTAAAGTGACGTTCGGACCAGCGGCTGGATGTAATTTCATCCGAGCAGTGAGCGAGACACGGCGGAAAAACTCGACAATCTTACGGTTTCGCCTCGCCACCGCCGGGCAGGAAGGCTTTCCCCAGGTTCTTCTTGGCCTCCTGCATCCGGTGCTGCCTCTGGAGCTTCACCGGGTCGGTCAGGGCTTCGCGCTCAAAAATCCTCTTGAACTGAGGGTCAAAGTACCCCGCCTGCAGCGCCGACTTGGTCTTGGCCCCTCCTGTCAGCATCTGTTTGTCCTTCTGGGCCGATTCGTTAAACGGGCCTTTTGAAGAGAAAGCGGTCACATCGGTCGAATTGTAGGACTGCACCACACATGCATCGTGGGACACGAGCGCGTTTAGGGGCTCTGGGGCTTACGGTAAGTGAAGGGAGTGTACTTGTCTCCAACCGAGATGTAGCCCATCTCCTTGAAGAGTCCAACCCGCTCCATGTCGCTCTTTCCCTCGGGTGGCATCTTCACAGATCTTATTTCTCGGTTTTAACGGTCTCTTCAAAACTGTCCCCCCACCCCAAAAAAAGAGAAAAAAAAAAAATATATTTTTTTATCTCAACAAGAAAGTGAGCTCATAGACTGCATGTCCTTCTGTGTGCATTTGTATTGCTAATATTAAGCAATGGTTCAAAATCCATATTAATACATATATCCACATACTACATACATACATACACTCTACACACACACACACACACACATATATATGCATACTAGAGGAGAGGAAACATGGGAAGCATTACACAAAGTGCACTATGTGTATCTATTGTGTGTATGTGTGTGGAGTTAATACCTACATTGGTCATTTAAACGTTGTGTGAAGGTTCAAAGAAAAAAAAAAAAACCTGAACGTGAAAACCACTCGATATATTAATAACCGAGCACACGACCGCAGCCCATCTGCCAAACAGGAAGCATAAACGAGTATGAAACCTACCATGAAGGTGGGGAGATCGCTCCAGACGTGAAAGGTCCGGCCAGGTTTCTGCGCTTCTGTGTACATTTTGTCTCCTTGGCGTCCGGTGACCACGGCGAACCAGAAGCAAAACTGCTCAACCAAAAGTGCATTGCGTCGTTTTTCGGTAGAACAAAAAAAAACAACACATTCATAATCACTCCGTGCACCAAAAAAAAAAAAAAAAAAATAAATTCATGTGAATTTATAAGATGTGAAAACACAGGCACGGCGTACGCAGAATTAGTACCGCAAGCGTCCGACAGGCGGCGCCAAATCCGAGGTTGTCAGCAGTCAGAAAGGATCTTTTTTACCAGATTGTAAAATAATTTCACTAAATATTTGCAAAATCTTGTGTGTGTGTGTGTGTGTGTGTTATATAAAGTGTTCAGTGACTGAGTGACTCATTCCACCACCGAGGGGCCAAGACGGAGAAGAGTCTATGAGGCTGTGAGGTAGGATGGTGCTACTCCATGTTTGGCTTTGTAGGCCAGCATCAGTATTTTGAATCTGATGCGTGCAGCTACTGGGAGCCAGTGGAGGGAACGTAGTAGAGGGGTGGTGGGGGAGAACTTGGGAAGATTGAAGATCAGTCATGCTTCTGCATTTTGTATGAGTTGTAGAGGTCGGATGGTACATAGTGGTAGACCAGCTAGAAGGGAGTTGCAGTAGTCCAGTCGTGAGATTACTAAGGATGCACTCTTTTGTCATGAGTTAGTAAAAGAAAGGCTCTTTAAAAAAAGCCAAAAGAAGACAAACCTTGGGGACCTCAATGCTGAGACTGTTGTCTTTAATTCATACCAGGATTTGAATCCACTTTACGGTGTACTGCTCAATATGGACGAGTCCTGTCATTGGACCTTGGACATCTCCGCCACTGTGGGCCACCACAATCACTTCAAAGCTGCTTTTCATTTCTCTTTATCCTTTACCCCTTAACAGTCCGGCGCCAAATCGTTCTTATATAGATTTACATGCAAAGCTGTTTCTGTGTGAAGTGCATATGCATGCACTTTCTACCTTGAGCACTACGAAACTGAAGGTTGGACGGCTGAATGAAATTTATTTATTTTTTTAATACCTCGTACCGCACAGACACGTCTTATTCGGCAGCGTTCCGACAGACGTGACCCAGGATGCAGGACTAATTCTGACTTTTTGGGAATTCTGGATGAATTCTGGATCCAGTTCAGTCTGGAACATGTGCTCTGTGTGTCAGAATCTCTTAAAAACTTTACTATAATAAATCCTCATGTCAGAATGCCAGACAGAATGCCCCAGACTCATCAGAACAGTTTAAAAAATGTCATAGCAGCAATGCATATAAAGACAATTAATAAACATGGGTGTCAAGTTTCCTGTCGAATTAGTCTAGGACTAGACTTAATCCATGATTAGGAAACAGACCCATTTTGTCCGTCAAAAACATCAGTCATTAGGCCAGAAAAAAAAAAAAAAAAAAAAAAAAAAGATGAAATCCATGAAATGAAATCAAAACAAATAAATGACTGCACGATTTTTTTCCTGTAGTTTATTGCTTATAAATGCTCTAAACTATTTTTGGTAAAAATAAAATCTATCATAATATCACAAATAAAATAGTCACAATTACTTTACATGACATATTGCACAATAAAAAAGCCTTCATAAACAGGTGTTCTGTACATACGGATGTTTTCTGAGGTCCATGAATATAATTATTAGCTTGGTCTTTTTTTTTTTTTTTTTTTTTATACACCGGTTGCCATTTCATGACTACTCACGACTTCCCTTGGTCCAAAACCACCCACAAAAGAAAAACCTGGCAGCAACATGCCAGATGAACTAGTCTGTGTTCGACTAAAGAGCAAAAGAACCACATATGTGAAGCCCGCTATCATGAGTGCTAAGAATCTTCATAAAGAGAAGAGGGAAAAACAAATAATACTGATGATAACAATAAAAATGAATAACGGTGTGTCCCCACCCCCCAATCAGTCCAGTGAACAGAAGGGCGTGGCCTCACATCGGCGTCTTCAGACCTGCTCCGCCTCCACGTTTAATTCTGGACAGAGTTCTCGGAGGAGCATCTCCAGGAGGATCTGCAGGCGGGGGGCAGACGGACAATCAAAAGGAGTTTCGCCTGGCTGTAGTGATCAATGCAACCACGTGGTGGCAGCACGGCGCCCCACGGCGCCTATGCGAACTCATCGATTCTGAACATGCTTACGTAAAGGAGATGCTTGTTGGCACTGGATTCCTGAAGTGCATTGAAGATTTTGATGATGCCGTATCGGGCGTTCTGCTGTCCCACCAGGTTCTGTAGTGCATCTAACAGGGTGGACGGGGTGATTAGTAGAGGGTAAGGTAAAGATTGTCACATGTGATACACAGCAGCACAGCACACGGTGCACACAGTGAAATGTGTCCTCTGCATTTAACCCATCACCCTGAGTGAGCACCTCAGTGCCACCTTGGCAGATCAGGATTCGAACCGGCAACCATCTGATTACGGGGCCGCTTCCTTAACCGCTAGGCCCCCACTGGTAATAAACACGGACGAAAATGACAACGTGCACGCCCGCGCGGCGTGAAGTGGCAGCCAATCAGCACCGGCTCTCTGGGCGAAAGGAGGGCGCATTCGAGCCCCCAGTTGCCCGCTGGGTCTGCCGGCTCAAGAGCCTCTCGGTGGAGACGTGCGAGCAGGACGAGGGGGTTTTAATTTGAATAATTTGAATCCGTAAGTACGCACCCCGATCAACAGTTGCTCGGTTTTTGCGAGAGTTGTACTCTCGTACGGGTTGAGCGCATGGTTGCCTGGGAGACGGATTTCAATTGGAAAGCTGAAGTGCGAGGGCCCATGAACACCCGCCTCACCCGGGATATTGTCGAGTAGCTTCTGCTGCGCCCGCTCCTTGGTCTCCTGCCGTTCCGAGTAGGAGTGGCCGCCGCTGTGGGCCGCCAGCTTCCCGTTTGGCCAGAACGTGTCCCGGAAAACGCTGACGTAGTACACCAGCATCTGTTCACTGAAGATCCAGTTCACGGTGTCTCGGATTTGCCTTCGGGGGGAATAAAAAAAACGAAATTGGACATACAGAGATCGGCCAAGGCGAACCATTTAAGCGCGAGGAACAGTTCGCAGCATCGGTGCTCAAATGTTCATAATGTCCTGCTAATTAAACGAACATAACACCCACACGCCGAACAGCCATAAAATGAAGTGGAAAACGCTCTCTTTACAATGGCGCCTGGCAGTGGGCGGGTGGTATGACGTTCAAGTTCAAGTTGAGGTTGGGTGCTACATGAGGAACCTGGTCCTACACGTAACATTTAAACAAGGTTACAGACCGACATAAAGTCAGGGTTCCCACTCAATTTCCGTGACCTCCCATATAAACAAATGTCCAATATTACATTCGGGTGCTGAGCAGAAAAGGGTGTTTATTTTTGCCGTTATTATTGAAGGGTATAGGCAGCTTGCAGTGTTAAATGGAACAAACCAAAACCTCAACTCCATCCCTGACACCCTCTACATGCATCTTTTATTTCATCACTGAGCCGGTCCTAAATCCTTCATTTTCAAGCCAAATATCTTGAAATTTACCCTTGCCTGGCATGTTCAGCAAGCTCGAATGGCATAAGGACGCATGTCGACACACTCTTTCTAGAATGCAAAGATTTTACGTTCTAGAATGTTGCACATTTTTAGAGCAGGAGCGGTTTTGAGCTAAACGAAAGCCTCACTGGGAACAAAGATGCGTAAATACACATCAGGTTATGGCTACTGCACTATATACTATTAACAAAATTCCCTGATAATTCCCAGACTTTCCCTGATACTCTTAATATTATATATACACACAGACAGACAGACACACACACACTTTATCAGTCAAAAGTTTAGACACTTGCATTGGAGTCGTGCATTTTTTTCATTATACAAACTGAACTCAAAGGACAATGAAATAAACAGCAAACAGGGCAAAAGGTTGACGATTTGTGCCTCTCCAAACTAGGGAGCCTTTGCTGTGATGGCAGCATTTCACACTCTTGACTTCACCACCTTAAGTTGGTGAACGGGGACGGTTTCCAACGGTCCTGAAGGTTTACGCTCAACACGTTCTTATCGTTCACTCATGTTAATCAGAATCTCGTCAAGCGGCCTTTGAGGATGAACGAAGCAGCCCTGAAGGAAATAAGTGCTTTCTCCTTTTTCATGCGTTGGATTCTTCAAAATGTCTCCATCTTAGTCTCCATAACAGGCACAGAGAAAGTGCGTCCAAACTTTTGACTGCTAGTGTGTAGAATATGGAAATCGAGTGAGTAGGTTTGAGTGAGTGACCTTTTAAAATAGATTTCCCGCCCTGTGAGAACAAAGCTGTACAGTTGCATCCTGCACATGGAATTGTGTGTCGACTTGGTATCACTGTTACGAAGACAATCAATGGCATCTCTATGCAGGGACATACGTAAATGTACTCATCCAGTTATCAACCTCGAATTGACGGACAGTGACAGAACAATGGAAACGTTCCTTCATTGCTTACTTGTTAATGGTTCGTCCAAACGTAACTTGAACTAGTGCAATTAATGTCTTCCGTACCCACTTGAACACTGCAAAGAAAACGTAAAAAAAAGACAAGATGTTAGAGGCCAATATCCTTTCAGTTTTTACACACACACTGTAGATCTTCTTAGAGACACGTGCACAGAACGAATGCATTTTTTTAACAATAACCTCCCCCCCTTCGAATCATGGAGTCACCATGGAGTTTTGAACCTGCAACTCTGTCCTCTCCTGGTTCATTGGTGAGTGTCTTTACGCACCAGGCTACTACCACCTTCTACCACTAGAGTACATTATACCAGCCACGCTGTGAAATTAAATAGCATCCTGATGTGTATATAAGTCTGTTACAGAGAGGCGAAGTTCAGGCGTAATGGACACAGACTGGACAGCGCTACAACACTGTGGCCCGGGAAGGACCTGTGGGATCTTCATTCTGCTGGGCGAGACAGCTGTCCCCTATCTCAGTGCAGGTGAAAAGCAAAACACTGAGACGTTATCCCTCTACTGAAACAAAGCTGCTTCGATACACATACACACGCACAGGTTTAGAGAGACAGAGAGAGAGAGAGAGAGACACTCACTGCCCCTGAGTTCAAAAATTTCTCCAATGAGCATGAAGCAAGGCTCAGCCAGGGCATCCTTCTTCATGTCCACCTCATCGCCGTAGTCCGACAGATCACTGTCATCATCTCCATCGTCCTGCGGCACGACAAGAAAATTGGACATCAGTAAGTTTTATATATTACGGTATCCTAGCATATCAAATTAAGGATTATTGAGAGAACTGTGTATAGATTAAGTCTTTGATGTTTGTTGGTTCAGACGTTTCTCAGAGGCTTTTGCTTTCGAAGCCTCACCTCTTGGTGGGAGAAGAAGTCTCCAGGCAGCTTCTCCAGGAAGGACGCAAGGGAGAACGAGGACTTCTTCTGGATGTCCATGACCTTAAGGTGCTCCGGTGAGGGGCTGAGGAAGGCGTAGAGCGCCTCGCTCTGGCACATCCGCTCATCTGTCAGCATTTTCTGCATCAGAAGCAGGAAACGGTCCCGGTTAAATCGGCTTCCTCCAAACATCACATCAGAGCAGAAGCAAAAATATCATGCAAGCAGACCTCGCGATGCAAAGCTCTGGATAAGGGCGTCTGATAAATGCTGGAAAAGTAAATATTACCTGATGACAGTCACTCTGCACTCTTTGCACAAAATCTCTGTTCTTTTTTTTTTTTTGCTTATACATTGACTTTCACTCATTTGCACACCATCACCCTACCTGTTACACATATTTTATGTTAAAGACATAACAGTGTAATACTTGCTAATGCATATTGGTTTTCATTGTATATTTGCAATACTGTGGTCTGTAGCAGTCACTAAAAGCATTTCGCTGCATATCATACAGTGTATGACTATGTGTGTGACAAATAACATTTGAATTTGAGTTTGACTGATAAAATATAACTTTGTATAAAATGAAATGATTGAAAAGAAAAAAAAAAGTCTAATCCAGTAACCAAAACGTGAAGACATAAATCCACACTACATACATGTCAGCCATGCTCACCTGTAAAAATGTGTTCAGCTGGGTTTTGGATTTGTCCAGGAATTTTTGGTCAATGGATTTGAATGGCAGTTTGCTGACCGAGGGCAGCTGTACTTTCTTCAGGGAGGGGAAGCACTGGGGGGGGTAGAAAGAAAAGAAGAGACGAGGACGATAAAACCAGGTTCTGAAGACGCGCACACGGCCGTGACTCATCCTGTTCCCAAGGCAACGCGCTCTGCGGCATTACGAAGAGCAGCCATTACGTCTCGATGGTTGGACATTGGGACGACTGCCGGCAGAAACGGGCGTCCTCACCTCCGTCAGCTTCCTGTGCAGGGCCTGGAACTCGGTGAGTTTCCTGGTGACGCTCCAGCGGTTGTTTTTGGTGTCGTCCCCCTCCACGAGACTAACGGCTACTACGTAGAAGGGCATCTGCTCTCCGTTGTCCTCAGCCGCCTGCAGATAATGAAAACAGAATCGGTTAACGGGCAGAAAATAAGTTAATTATAAGCGAATATTGTCACATGCAGTACTGACTAAAACAATGAATACGCACTGCAGATGTCATGAATGTCATGAAAAAGACGCATATAATGAATTCTCCACACAACGCACTGGAATGCCTGTTAGAGAATATTAAAACTTTCTTGCGGAAGCCACATTTAGTGAACAAATATTGCAAAATGGGTTTTATACAGAATACCTATGCGGCGCAATCTGGATTAAAGAAACAGGAACAAAAAAAAAAATGATTAGTTTCTGTGTTGCGGTCTCAAAAGTAGGTGCCATTACTGTGCACCACTCTCACGATCCCACTACATAATGTATTTTATAACTACATTTACAGCATTTATCAGACATTTACAGCATTTACCAGATGCCCTTATCCAGAGCGACTTACAATCAGTAGTTACAGGGACAGTCCACACCTGGACCAACTTAATGTTAAATGTCTTGCTCAGGGACACAATGGTAGTAAATGGGATTTGAACCTGGGTCTTCTGCTACTACCACCAATGTAGTAATTAGTAACTATTTCACTTATAGGTATCTATGGGCACCAAGTGGTATTTTTTACACTGCCAACGACAAGCATTAACTATTATCAATTTATAATTACTGCTATAATCATCCTCTCCTCCATCTTGGCACTGGTCAGCACTGTTTCCATCGATAGAGGTCAAAGTTCCAAAAATGCTAAACTTTGCCTGCGGAGGCTCACGCAAGACGCTCTTCGGGCCATAAAATACACAAAGGGATTCAGAGCCGTTCGGACCGTGAAGGACTTTAAAGCACTCAGTCGATGGAAATCCATCATAATGTTCAATCATCCATCAAACTGTTTACTCTGAATGGAAATAAGCAAATTCAAGTGGAAACGGGCGTTTCGGTTTCTACCAAAATGTTCGATTAGCGCAGGCACGGCCCACCTCAGCGTTGCTTATTGCAGCTCTCCAGGTGCCCAGGTTCTCACACCACCAGTCCGTGCGCACGATGTGCAGCTGCAGGTCGCTGTGCTCCTTCTCCATGGCGCCGATCTCCTCCTTCAACTTCACAACAATCTGCAGCGCGCAGAAACAACAGGAGTCCATTACACTCTCCTGGGAGGAGAATTGGCAGGTTCCTGAAGTGAGATTATTTTAAATCTCATGCCCTCGTTTCATGAACAGACAGCAGGAAGAGCAAAATCACGAAAATATTTCATCCAGTGGAATGAAATATTCCAAGGGCACGGCGCCTTGCAGCGGAGGTGGGGCGGGTTAGTTCCGCTACATTTTACCCATTAATTCGCATTCGGCGTAGAGTTACGCGCCACTGGAGCGCACATTGTCTAGGAGGGAGAGCGCTAATGGCCTTGGAGAGCTGTTCCTGTATCTGCTCTTAGAGGACACACCTGAGCGAAGCAACAATGTGCTTCCACTAAAAAAAATGGCCGATATCCAGTCAAAACGCGGCGATTAGGCCTTCCGGTACCTTCTTGTCCGGCTTGGGAGCGTTCTGAATGGAGCCCAGCGCCTGCCGCTTGTACTCCAGCTTGTCGCAGAGCTGCCGCAGCTTGTTGGCGGCGTAGCTGACCTGCTCATTAATGCCCTTGCTCCCCTCGTCCAGGTCCTCTTCTGCGCCCTCGATGGCCTGGCACTGCGAAAGCCCCATTAAAAAAATTCGAAACATTGATTTCAGATTCCGAGACACTGTGCAGGACAAAGATATCTTTAGTCCTCCTGTTTGGGTGACCATTATGGAAATTGTAGGAAATGCTGCATTATAAGTACATTATAAGTACACTATTTCGGTCATAATTAAGAACGTTCAAGATTGCTTCTGTAATGAACGTGACTCACGCCTTCGTCCTTGTCCTCGCTGCTGGACTGCGAGCTGTTCCGCTGCTCCTCCCGCTTCATCAGGCGCTCGTACAGGTCGCTCACCAGGAACGACGGGTAGAAGCGCTCCTTCATGGTCTCGTACACCTCGCCCTGGATCTTGTACAGCACGTCGGTGCCCTTGTTGCCCACCAAGGTCTGTTGGATCTCCCTGTAGAGCGCCCTCTCCACCGGGATCTCGCGGCTCTCCACAAAGAAGTTCTGGTAGATCTCCCCGACCAGCTGTGGCACTTCAGTCTGAGCATGCGACAAGTCCTGGTCACGCCGTGGCCAATTTAAAAACCGACTGGACTAGCGTATCCCCTCTAGCATTACAACCCACTAGACCAGCGGGATTCGCAAATTCTCTTAGAAGATAAATGAAGATAACGCTGCATATATGTATAAAAGAACTAGGCTAGATGGTTGCTTGTAAAACTGAATTCATTCCGAGAAAATACTTGGAACATTTACAACTCAAAAATCTAACTTGAAGGTCTTTTTCAAATGAAATAAAAGCCAAAGTGTACCTGCAGCAAACTAAAGTGAGGACTGCAGCAAAATAAAAAGAGGAGATCTGGTCACCCCAACTCTGCGGCAGTATTCTAACTTTACACAACTTACTTATCAACTTAAAAAAAGTCAACACACACAAATCTTTAAACACTAAATGTTGTGTTAATACAACTGCTGAAACCCTACTCTAATTGAACAAATTCATTAACAGCTATGGTGAGGTGGCCATATTCTTTGCATCAAAATTTAAGACATTGCATTTAATGTGTTACAAGATAATCTTCCAATAATCTTCAAATATCTAATAACAGTGTATTAAAAAAATGGACAAAAATATGATCCACTTAAATTATTATTTATTTTCCAAAGCCCCAAGGAACCGGGGCTTAATTCTGGACTCAACGATCTCATTCCAGTCACATATTAACATCACCACTCTGGGCTCTTGTTCAGTGGTACTTTGGTGACTTTTTAGCATGTTAGTAACCTGTTGGTTGAGTTGGAACCAGAGGTTTTTTACAAAATTCTTTCCAACTGATTTACATTTACATTTAAATTTACAGCATTTATCAGACGCCCTTATCCAGAGCGACTTACAATCAGTGATTACAGGGACAGTCTCCCTGGAGCAACTTAGGGTTAAGTGTCTTGCTCAGGGACACAATGGTAGTAAGTGGGATTTGAACCTGGGTCTTCTGGTTCATAGGCGAGTGTGTTATCCATTAGGCTACTACCACCACCCTCGTCTTAAATCCACATTCCACTGGAAATTTCCCACTGTGCACCACAAGTTTTTTTCCCCCCACAGAATTGCCTCACGCTTTCTGCTTGCCTAAACGTGTGTCCAATTCCGATCCGATTAAATCTAAAATCTAAACAGTCCTGGTGGAGCCTGCGGAGTTGGGACTTTACCTTGTTAGCCGTCTTCAAGGTCTCCACCATCTCCCAAAAGCTGATGAGAGCTCTCTTATCCACTCGCTCCATGTAAACCCGAAAATGATCTCGGAATGATGGGTTGGACATAATCTCCTCAAACTGAAGGATCTGGAGGGGAAAAAAAAGAGGCAAGTGTTTGAATCCCTTATCCGAGCCTTGCCATCATGACGTTAAATCACAGATAACAGCACAGATCTCTACTCTCTGTACAAACGCGCGGGAAAGCCTCATCTGGATCCATTAAATCTGTGCTCGATGTGGTCAAGACAAGGGTTTAAAAAAAAAAAAAAAAAAAAAAAAAAAAAATCCACTTTTACTGCACTCTAAACCGAATTCTCCACACACACCTTGTCTCATTTTAATACTTATTCACAGTGCATCACTTCTTTTTTTTTTTTTTTGTTACGTCACAGCCTTTTTTCCCCCATTAGAATTAAACACAACACCCCACAATGACAACGGGAAAATTGATTAAAAAAAAAAAAAAAAAAAAAAAAGTATTTACAGCCTTTGCCACGAAGCTCACAAATTCCTCCAGTTTCGCTGGATCATCCTTGGGATGCTTCTGCAGCTTCTCTGCAGTACTTCTCTGTCAACACAGGCCACCCAGATACTGGTTCAGTCCTTAGTAATCTCAGAACAGCTCAGTCGCTGAGCAGCTCAAGATTTTCCTCTTTAGAGAATATTTAGATGAACTTGTAACTTTCTTATTGTCTGACTTACGTACAGAATCTACAACAGAGTGAATAAAAAGATTGTATTCATAGTTGGGGTCCTAGTGAACCAGAATTGATCTCTTCATCCATGGTAACTTGAAAGCACGTTGTAAGTCGCTCTGGATAAGGGCGTCTGCCAAATGCCTTAAATGTAAATGTACTTGATTACAGTTGTCCTGACTATTTTAACGGGGTTCCGAAAGGACTCAGGAACAGGGAACCACACACTTTCTGGCTTTGGGGCCCATCGCCGTCTTCCATGGCCCCGTCCTCCTGCTGCTCGTAGTTGGCCCCGCCCAGCAGCCGGATCCTCTTCTCGCACTGCTTCTTGGCCACGGTGAGCTGGTTGATGTAGCGCTTCATGTTCCGAGCTCGCAGAAGATCCGCCTTCATGGCGGCCGTCTCCTTCCCTTTACTGTCTGTGGGGGTTCAATTGGACATAGAGAACACGATGCTTAAGAGAGGGGGAGACCTCAAATCAGGAGCAGGACAAGTACAGAAAAACACATACAGATTGGCGAGCCGCTGAGAACTTGCTAGCAAGGTGGTAGTAGCCTAGAGGGTAACACACTCGCCTATGAACCAGAAGACCCAGGTTCAAACCCCACTTACTACCATCATGTCCCTGAGCAAGACACTTAACCCTGAGGGTCTCCAGGGGGACTGTCCCTGTAACTACTGATTGTAAGTCACTCTGGATAAGGGCATTTAGTAAATGCTGTAAATGTAGCATGCTAACTTCAGCAATTATCTCTATAATGCAATGTATGCAATGTCTATGGAACAAAACAAAAACTTTAAGACCCCGCGGGTACCGTGTGATTTTAACTCGCTCTGCACAAGAGAGTTTGATAAACACAGTCAATGTAAAATGGGGGGAAAAAAAGAGAGAAAACAAAGCAATATTAATAACCCCCCATTACAAAATGGAGTTTTGTTAGACTGAGATGTTTAAGGTGCGACACCCACAGCGGCTTCTTTGAAAAGTAAAATATGGTTGGTGTACAAAAGGTGCAGAACATGAATTTTGGCAACCGTGAATACCGGTAAAGCAGCAAAAGACAAGATCGAGGGCCTGATATTAAGGAGATTGCACAGAGATGTGCAGACAGCGAGGCCAGTGTCTACCTATACGAGGGAATGAAGGAACCGGCTTACCTTTCTGCTTCTTCAGCTGAGGTATGCTGCTGATCGTGGTGGCCTGAATGATCTCCACTACGATCTGGTACCTGGAGAAACGGAGAGGGACGACAATTAATAAAGCCATTCATGCTTTTTATTCACTGGTGCCATATTTAACCTCTACAGAGGACAACTGGAAAGCTGAAGCCTTTTCACTCACTCACTCACTTTTTTTTTTTTATAAGCCATAAAAGATCTACAGACTTTTTGGACATTGTCTTTATTTTACACTGGTTCAACATTTGAACGGTGATCTATATGATATTTTCTTAATTTTATTTATCTGAATAAGGGGATTAAAAAAAAAAAAAAGATGCATTTTGCTGCGTAACCAACCCCTTCACCCCAATTGGATGGCTGATGAGGAAACGTGCGATTATTACCCTCTAATGGGACTGTAGTCAAGAAAGCTCTGTTCTCAGACAGGCCAGCCATTGTTGAAAACGTTAAGCAGCTTGCTGTTGCTATAGAAACTTCGACCAATTCTGGTTTTATTTTGATTTATTCATTTATTTATGATTAAATTTAACAGAAGAGTGTTAACAGATGATGAAATTCAGATTAATGTTGCTCAACGGTGTTTAATTAACCCTGGAATTGTTCGTTTGAACAGTGTGTTCATTGTGTGGGGAAGAAAAATACTGCATTTAATTCTCACATAAACAGTACGGCCCGTCCTTCAGAATCCGAAATAGCAACAGCGCCGGCAGTACGTGACTTCACATCTGACATTCACGCTGCAATTTAATGTATTGCCGTCAATTCTTTTATTCTGAGGAAAATGAATGAAAACTTGCAGAGCACAGAGGTGTTCAAAAACGACCTGACATTTAAATAAGGCCTTCCGGTGACCTCAAGGAAGTGATATAATATCTAAAAATGATCTTAAATCAACATTCAATTGAAAATCTGGATTACATGGAAACCAATAACTATCAGGCCGTGGTCTTCAGAGTCTGGGGGAGTTTAATGATTTTCTTTCATTTGAACTCAAACCTTGACCTGGTGTGTGTGTGTGTGTAAATATAAATCACTTATTTCTTTATGGCTGAGGGCGCAGCCTCACCTGAGCTGTTTGAGGAAATCGATGTCAGAGCTGCTGCTGATGAGCTTGATGAAGTCCTCGTAGGACGGCGCGTAGGTGTAGGCCTTCTTGTGATGCTCGTTCACCTGCTCCCGGTGTTCCAGCTGGGCCAGCAGCGTCCGGTTGATGTAGTCCGGGTCGCTCAGGACCTCGACCATCGGCTTCAGCACTGACGGCGCAGACACAGGACACACTCACAAAATCCACCACGGCTCTCCACAGACATTCTGAAACGCGTTGAATAAATAAGTTGTAAAAAGCCGCCGGGTTCGAGCTGACATCTCCTACAGATTTGTCACTTGTGTGGGCAGATTTTCATTTCTGGAGGGGAGGAAAGACACATTCGGTTCGTCTGAAGTCGATCTGAATTGGGGTGTTAGAACATCTTTGAAGCGGGGAGCTCTCATGCACTCATTAGACACCCCAGTCTACGCGCTCAGAATTTAATCTCACCACAAGCGATGTTCCTGCGGTGCTTCAGACAGGCTTTTCATCCCATAACTTTCTGCCATCAAGAGAGAAGAATATAAAAAGCTCCAGAATACTTTGTTAAGCTGCAACTTTTGTTTCATTTGTTTTTCGCAGGGGTATGCAGGTTGTTTATTTTAAGGAAAGCCCGGATCATCTCTCCATCAGAGACCCTTTCCCCACACTTGACTCATAGTTGATGTATGCAAATATGCAATAAAAAAAGCGCTAATTTCTGTATTTTATTTCAGTCTGGCTTCCTGAGGGTCCTACTGAGTCACATAATCATCTTTGATTCTCACAATGAAAGTCCACATTGCATTTCAGTCCGTTGAGGATTTCAATGTTTGGTCACAATTTCTCACATTTTACGGTGCTGTTATATAAGCATTACACAGCTCTGTTTAAACATTTTGATAATTACAAAACTTTTTTTTATTTTACTTACTTGATAATAAAAAAAAAACACTGAAATGTATTTTGGTGATTTAAAGTTAAAGTGAAGTGATTGTCATTGTGAAGCACTGCAGCACACGGTGAAACATGTCCTCTGCTTTTAACCACCACCCTTGGTGAGCAGTGGGCAGCCATGACAGGCGCCCGGGGAGCAGTGTGTGGGGACGGTGCTTTGCTCGGTGGCACCTCAGTGGCAACCCTTCTTTTTACGAGTCCGCTTCCTTTCCCGCTAGGCCAAATAAACGCATTAAACGGGTGGAGTCCAAACTTGGCCATGATGATGTTAGTTCTTGATCCATTTTTTTATTTAAATTAGTTGATTTATGTCTTTTCAGTATGTTAAATGGACACTGCATTTACATTTTACATTTACAGAATTTATCAGATGCCCTTATCCAGAGCGACTTACAATCAGTTACAGGGACAGTCTCCCTGGAGCAATTTAGGGTTAAGTGTCTTGCTCAAGGACACAATGGTAGTAAGTGGGATTTGAACCCGGGTCTTCTGGTTCATAGGCGAGTGTGTTACCCACGAGTGTGTTACCCACTAGGCTACTACCACTGAACATACATATTCAACAGGCAACTAGGATGAAAACGTAATAGCGGCGAGTGGTGGGCTGAATAACGGATGCACCACGTTCAGAATGACTCACACAACTGGAATGGATTCTTAATGACAATTTCATGGCTAATCGCTGGGAATTACCACTGGAGATCTAATAAGGGTGCAGTGCCGCGATTCTCATAAGGGACTAATAAAAGGGGTTTTTTTTTTTTTTGCTTGTATGAAAGCTCCACAGTAGGGCCTTTCCTGTCATAACGGCAGACCGCGGGCCGAAAGCACAGAACAAAGACGACCATTGTGCTCAATCTCAAGCACATAACGGAATTATGGCCAGAGATTAAATAAAAACCAATTGTGAGATTTGAGCAAAAGCCAAAAACAAGATTTCCAAAGCTAATTCACTGATCCGCCAGTTGTCGATTATCTGCAGCAATATGACGTAATAAAAAAAATTAAAAAATCAACAAAAGATGACCAACAACATGATCGCGCACCTTCAGCTCGGATCAAAAATGGCTGAACATAAGACGTCGCCCTGTTGCAACAGATTAAGGTGACGCTGCAGGGACAAAGACACGTTTCTGGGAAACGGCGTGTGACGGGAAACGGGTCCTGCCGATTTATTTCACGGTGTGAGCATGTGTCAGACAGCAGTGGCGGCTCGGTACAGGTCCCACTTCACTGCATACTTGGGGTGATGGTAGCCTAGTAGTTAAGACACTGAGCAAGTCTCCATGGGGACTGTCCCTGGATAAGCATGCAACAAGACGCGTCCCTGCCGACCTTTGCGGCTTCGAGCGACGTGTCTACCTTTCATAGCAACGATCTCCACCAGCACGGCGCGCAGGCTGTGGGAGCGGGCGTCGCGGGCCGGAAGCAGGCACAGCAGGAGCAGGCGGGAACAGCAGCGCAGGAAGCGCTGCTCCTCCTCCGGACTGCGCAGACACGGGTGCAGGGGGAACGGCTTGTGCACGTCCTCCTGTCTACACAGACGGAAAAATTATCTCAGAAAATTTTTTTATTTTTTTTTTTTTTAATTGCCTGGGGGGTTCTGGTGTGTGGGAGGAGAAGGGAGAGAAGGAAAAGAGAGCGAGGCACAGTCATCCCCTACAAATTAGGAGCGGGGAGCGATGGTCGTTACCGCATCCACGCCCCGAGGGGTCATTTTGCGAGACAGCGGTGAGAGTCCCCGCCCCGCTCAGAGCAAAAAAAAAAAAAAAAAAGACAAATTCGTACAATATAAGCTGTTGTTAGTCCCGTTTACGGGAATAACACTGCATCGACGTTGCCTGGTCTCCCGTTTAACCCCCCGAGAAGAATCGACATTCTTTACATTCTCAACAATAATTTTACATTTTTCTCTTCACCTGCAAGCTGAAAACGTGAACAGCGGTCGGCAACCTCCACACACGTCAAATAAAAAAAAAATATCATGCATAAAGACAGATTCACAACGTACAAGAGGACAGTCACATCGATCTGTAGACATGTAGAGCTAACGTGACTCTCGACGCCGCTCCGCTCTGAGGTTTGTGGACCTCCCCGTGCCGCCGCCCACTCTCCTTTTTTTTTTTTTTGGTCTTTTTGACCTACTTACAGTAAACACACAACCGGATGAACGTAAAAAAAAAATAAATAAAAATACAACAGCCTTCAGTACAACGTTAAATCCCAGACCATTCCGCCCTGAAGAGGAAATCAGCAGACGCTGTGCAACGTGGAGGAAGCTGCTGCTGCTGCTGAATCAAATATTAAAGCTGCAGATTTTGCAGATTTTTTTAGGAGGTTAAAAAAAAAAAAAAAAAACTGGCACATAGTTAGTAATATTCAGTCAAGATGCTGGAACTACAAAAAATAAATAAATAAATAAATAAATAAATTTGTCGTTCAAAGGCCAGCTTACTCAAGTTCAAGTTAATGTAACAAGCTACATGTAACATTTAAACAAAGTTACGAACTAACAAAGTGCACGTGTGCGACACAAACCGGGCAACATAAAGTGTTTTTATAATAAAAAAATAAAAATAAAATGATTAAAGTGCTAGAATTACAAACAAAACATGTAGACAATAAGTAGACACCAGTGAAATGAATCATGAAAGTGCAAAGTAAAAATGCAGAAATAGATCCTATTTTCGAACTATGAAATATGAAGCGGCCGGGTTGCCGAAAACGCCCGTGAGCCGGGTCGCCCCGGACTATTCTTATAATCCGCTTCGCGCAGCGACCCTGTTCCATTTCCACGTTTTCGGCCCACGTCACGGTCAGCCGCTCTAGGACGCACGAGGGTCCCGACAGCCGAGACTCCTGCCATCCCGACGGCTGTAAAAGCGCCTTACTTGGTGTTCGCTGCTTTGAGGTCACAGAAGTGGGCGTGCAGGGCCTTGACGAGGTCGTTGCAGACCACGTTCACCACGTCCACGTCCGCCAGGCGGGCCCGGAGCTGCTTGACCACCTCCCAGAAGTCCTCGGACAGCATCTGGTAGAGCTGTCCCTCATCGCGGCTCAGGGGCACGTACCACGACAGGACGTAGTCTCTGTAGCTGTAGTCGAACACTGGCGGAGAGAGACAAACGTGCGCAGGGCTGAATGCAAAAGGACTGCGGCGGCCATTTTTCCACCTGGCTACAAAGCGCACGTCCGTTTAAAATGCATTTGACGCGCAAAGCGATGGTTGGGTCACAATTGCTATTTATGACTATCACACGCAAATAAAAGCAAGAGGATTAAAGGAGCAGACGGCAACATGTTAAAGTGACTTTGGAGAGGACGTTACTGCAGCCGCTGGATCGTTCGAGCTCACGAGCTGCATCCCTGTTACAGTCATTCTGACTGCATACGCCGCGGCCAAACAAATCGAGCGACTCCTTCCCCGCAGGAAAGAAAGGGTCGCTTCTCCAGAGAGACGCGAGGAGCTCTGCCACGGCGAAACGCCTTCGCCGTGCCCGCCAGCGATCCTTCCGCAGCCGCGGCGAGGAGACGCTAATGCGATCAGGCAACTCGTAACCACCTCTCCAGTCAGGAGAAGGGTGGTCAACCTGAAGCTGTGGGGAGCTGTGGAAAGACGTGTCCTAATTAAGTAAAGTAAAGTGAAGTGATTGTCACTGTGTGATACACTGCAGCACTGCACATGGTGCACACAGTGAAATTTGTCCTCTGCATTTAACCCATCGCCCTTGGTGAGCAGTGGGCGGCCATGACAGGCGCCCGGGGAGCAGTGTGTGGGGACGGTGCTTTGCTCGGTGGCACCTCAGTGGCACCTTGGCAGATTGGGATTCGAACCTTTTGATGATGGGGCCGCTTCCTTAACCGCTAGGCCACCACTGCCCCACAAATTTTCTCTGCAATTTAAACACATCGAGCACAATAGATTTTTTTTTTTGAGCGTGCTGTGGATGCACAATAACTTCATGTCCCTGTTACATAGGCAACACATGCATGTTGTACATAATGTGCTTGATCTCACGACGTACTAATAAAGTGAACCTTGAACGCAACATCGATGAAATCCCCTCCTGATAAAGCGTTAAAGGTCCCCCATCATACAAATTTCACTTTGTGAGATTATTTGACATTAATACGAGTTCCCCGAACCTGTCTGTGGTCCTGCAGTGGCTAGAAATGGCTCTCTGAACGGCAGCTCAGGGATCTGGAATGTGTCCCCTTATGACGCCATAAGGGGAAAAGGTTACCTCCCGTTTCTCAGGCTTTTTCCCAAACATGGTGGTTGGTAAATGGTGGTGACGCGCATTTCCACCTCAACTTCTATACGCCGCTCTCGTCCTCGTCCCGCCTCTCTCCTCCTCATTAGCATTTAAAGCTACAGACACCAAAACAGTGCGTAATTCTGGATCATAGCTGAACTTCAGATACAGTATTAGGGGACAACTAAGACAGATCTAAATAAATTGATTTTTAACATTTTATCAGGGGGAGCAGGGAAGGAGGGAATTTCATCGATGATGCGTTTTTACATTTATGGCATTTACCAGACGCCCTTATCCAGAGCAACTTACAATCAGTAGTTACAGGGACAGTCCCCCCCCTGGAGAAATTTAGGGTTGATGCGTTCAAGGTTCAGTTTATTAGTACACAGTGAGATCAACTCCTCCAAGCACATCGTCAGTATATATGTACAACATGCGCCTGTCATGGCTGCTCACTGCTCACTAAGGGTGATGGTTAAATGGGGTGGTAGTAGCCTAGTGGGTAAAACACTCGCCTATGAACCAGAAGACCCCAGGTTCAAACCCCACTTACTACCACTGTGTCCCTGAGCAAGACATTTAACCCTAAATGTCTCCAGGATGGACAACTACTGATTGTAAGTCGCTCTGGATAGCACGCTCATTTTGCGCGAAGAAAACCAACAGCAAGGAGGACTTAGTGGGGGCTGTTCCCCTCACTCTCAACGCAAGTCCGCGTGGCGGTTTACGGCTGCCCAGACCCCTCAGGGTTCATTCCGCGAGACGTCGGATGGGCGGCGCTAAGCGAGCAGTCCCCGTGGCGCCGCCGGCTCTTCGGCATGGCCGCCTCCTTATTTTTCCACCATCATGTGACCCTCACACTGCACTGGCCAGTAAGCCACAAGCGGTAAATAGAAGCGCTCCGGAAAACTTTGATTTTTTTTCCAAGGACTGGCGCGTCGTGCCGCTCTAAACGCAGAGGAGCATTACGCTGCTGTCTATTTAACATCAATCACTGGTTTTATTCCAGCAGGGAACCCGAGAGCCCAAACGAATCCTCAGCGTCCAGCGAGGGTCCGTCCTCTCGGTATAATTGCCTGGGACGAGGCCGGGGTGTCGTCAGAGCGCACTAGGACCAATTAGGCGGGATTTCAGAAGCGTCTTTTTTTTTTTTTTTTTTAAGTTAATACACAGCAGCACAGCGCACGGTGCACACAGTGAAATTTGTCCTCTGCATTTAACCCATCACCCTGGGTGAGCAGTGGGCGGCCATGACAGGCGGTGTGTGGGGGACGGTGCTTTGCTCAGTGGCACCTTGGCGGATCGGGATTCGAACCGGCGACCTTCTGATTACGGGGCCGCTTCATTAACCGCTAGGGCCACCACCGCCCCCACCGCTGTCTGGCGAAGGCGGCTTCGGAAAGCACCGCCCACACACCGCCTCGTACTGGCTTTTAACAGGCCGGCCACGAAAAGGCCCGCGGTGATGGCAGAGCAGGAAGCTGGGTACAATTCAGGAAAAAAAAAAAAAAAAAACATTTCTTTCGCGGTCCACGAAAACAGAGTTTGAACGCGCTCCCCCACACAGTAGTAACAAACGTGGTAATAAACCTTATGGATACAGCTAGCTGTGGAAATGAGAATTAGTAGCCGGACGGTCCGTAGCGACAGTCTGTAGCCGACTTCGGAGCGCTGGCACAAACGGATATCGCCCGTTGTGTTCTCCGCCAGAACACATAATTTATAATAATGATCGCAAATTGCGATGATTTATAATAATAATCCGGGACGAGCACATACGTTACGCTCGTCTGGTGTTTTAACTGAGGATCGAAACGATGGCAAGAAAGATGGAAACACAAAGAGATCTACATGGACCTGGGAATCACCTTCCTTCAAGGCTTTATCCACGTTGTGCGACACCACAACTCTCCTGGTTTGTGCCGAGTCCAAAAGGGGGACGGAGAAACGCCCCTGTGGAAACAATAACAGAGACAACCTTGAGACACGTGGCAAAAAAAAAAAAATTAGGGTCAAGGTTTTACGAATGCTGCTTTAAAAAACCAATCCCAGACATTTCAAAGGGGCATAAATTCAGATATACAGAACATTTGAAAACGTTGAGTCAATAATTGCTGATGTGTAGAGACGTGCTAGAAGAGCTGGGTGTCGGCCTCTCTCCCAACTCTGTAAACTAATGAACGAACTCCCAACAAGCAAAAGTCTGCAGATGATGAGTGCCTTTCTTTTATTTTTCTTGAAATTTATCAACTAAAACGTTAAAATAACTTTGCGAGGCTGATCATACAGAAAAACCCAACAGTAACGTATTGCGCATACACCGCTTTTCCCATATGGATTGGAATTGAGAAACACCGAGACACTTTTACACACTTTCACTGTTACACTAGTCATGTGACCCCATATCCTGCCCATGTGAGATTTTGGGGTCTAGATGCATCATCAAGGCACGTAGATGTTCTACACACCGCTATGAGCATTTTAGGCGACTTTGTAAGGATTTTGTCCCCTTCACCATGACTCCTTACCATTAATCTGCTTAGGAAGTCCAGCAGGTGCGCAGGGCGCCTCTCCGTGGTGTCGAACCTGCTGACCCTCACCGGGCTCCTCTTCACCAGCAGCCCGACGCCGCCCAGCAGGACGCAGAGCGCCGCGAACGACGCGTACACGGACAGCTGGAGCAGGAAGGAGCTCACGCTGAGCCCCCCGCAGCCCAGCTGGAGCAGCAGCGCCGCGGCGACGCCGAGGGCGACGGGCGCCAGGAGACGCGCGGGGGGGCGGCCGGCGGCGGCGGCGCTCGGCATCGGGGCCTCGGCGCCACCGCCGCTGCTGCCACCGAGATGCATGCTGCTGGAAATGACATGTCCTCAGAGCGTCCGCTCCGCATGCACCGCCGGCGCGGTCGCACCGGCGGCGCAGCCAGCGAATCGCATTGGGCGTTACGCAAATGTATTAACCTACCCTCCAACAAACGGGCGAGAGTAAGGAAGGAATAAGCGTCGCCCGAGGCTATGCCCGTCGGCGCGTTTGCATGGTGAAAGTACGGGGAGCCAAAGTCGGCAGACGGCGACGACGCGTAATAACGGCGGAATAAACCAAATGGAAACGCGCAAATAACCGACGCTGCTCGCAGCTAACGCTAATAAATAAGCACACGAGAACGTGGCGAGTTCGTGGCGGGATGCGGTATTTTTTTTTTTATACCGCGCCCAGGGATGCAACGTCTGCGCGAAACGCGTCGCGGCCGAGAGATGACGGGTGGCCCGCTTGCTGTGGAGCGGCGGCGACAAGGCTAACGGGCTAACCGGTTAGTTCCAGGGGTCCCAGCCATTCGGGCCAATCAGCGCGCGGCGTCCACGGTGCGGACCAATCGGCGCACGGCGTCCGCGGCGCGGACCAATCAGAGCACGGCATTTGCGGTGCGGCGATTACGACGCGGCGTGCTGTATTCTGCCAAACTGGGGGGCTAAATGCTTACATTCGATGGAATAGTTTTCATTAGCGAAACAAACAAGCTTTGAGCTCGTTTTATTTTTTATTGTAATTGTGATCGTTTATATCAAACATGCTGTGCGTCCAAGCTCGCTTACAAATTAGACTAAAAGCCGACACTTGTTTTTATTATAGTCGGTGTCCAAAACATATGTTAGCTGTGCTGTGGCGCCATCGTCTGGTTACCTCAGAAACGTCATCACTTCATAGAGATTATGTTTTAGAAACCTGATGTGTTAATAATGCTAGATATTTTTGCATTGGGCCGCACACGTTTAAAGGGTGGTCTGTTAAATCTCTTGAGGTTCAAATGCCTCGTTCTTATCAAAGGAATCGGACACAGCATAGCAATTAGATTTCACTCTAAAGCATTCGTATTCAATAACGGGGAGGTCTGCCTTCGTCTGCACGGCGTAGACATCACCCTTGTGAGCAACGTGGCTAAGGTTCGTATCCCTGCACAGCAGTTCATGTAAACAGTGCGCTCTTCTTCTGCGCCGTGACGCGAGTAACGCCGAGAGGTCGGTGGCTGCATTGCGCCCCCAGCGGTGGGGGTCTATACATATAAAAATGGTTTTCCAACAGTCTTGAAGGAGTTCCCAGATGTGTTTAGCACTTGTTGGCCCCTTTGCCTTCACTCTGCGGTCCAGCTCACCACAAACCATCTGGATTGGGTTCAGGTCCGGTGACTGTGGAGGTCAGGTCTCCACTTTTTGTTAAGTACATAACTCCACATGTGTTCATTCATAGTTTTGATGCCTTCAGTGAGAACCAACGTAAATGGTCATGAAAATAAAGAAAACACACTGAATGAGAATGTGTCCAAACTATATGTGTGTGTGTGTGTGTGTGTGTGTATATATATATATATATATATTAAAAGAACAAATCATTGGAACAAATACTATTTAAGTACAATTTAAACGCACAACAAATCACTTGACAAAATACAGTATTTCAATAAAATGAACAAATTTCAAATGGTGTGTGTGTGTTCATACAGAATGACAAGAAGGCACGGACAATCAGCAGCATATTAAAGAAGGCACATCATTAACTACATTCTATATCAGTTTTTTCAAACCCTCTAAGCCCCCTTGATCACACAGACCAGTAAATATAATTGTACAGAAAACCTCACAGTTCTATGGATCAATAATGCTTATGTGCTGCAATACAATACGATTACCCTTGTTATAGCCCTTACAAAGATAGCAAATATCTGTGACAATGTTTCCTGTACAATGCCCACTTGAATGCTGTTTGGCAGAAAAAAAAAACGTTCTAAATGTTGTGGCCTAAAAAGAGTTCCAGAACAACTAACAATAGGGCACTGGGCCGAAGATTTGATGACCCATTCAGCATACACTCCACACGGGGCCAGGAACCATTGTTCGGCAAAGCCTGGATACCTAAGATATGACACATGACATTATACACATCCACTGTCCGGATTGGCCCGGCACGAAAGTTTCTCTTGAAGTCTGCGGAGAAAAAGGTCAATGTAAGTCGCCACCAAGGAAATCCATAGTTTCTGAATCTATCTCACTCACAGGTTCGTGTCAGAAACGTTGCCCCTTACCTGGTCCCTGCGCCACAAAGAAGCCCCTCATGTCCATGAACTCATTGTCATAACCGTGCCAGCCATGCTGCCAAGCCTGGGCCTCGCCGGTGTCATTCTTCCAGAACGGCAACTTGGATTTGTTCTGCGGACAGAGATGTTTGGGAGAGCACGTGGTGCAGTGAGCAGACGTGCGCTTGCCAAGTGTTTTGGAAGGCTGGTATGCGTGCACTAAGCCTCATGACGCCCCCGGATTTCTCATGGGCCAGAATCGCAGATCGAGGACTCGGGCAAGCCCCCATTTAGAGATTTTGGATGCTGCAGGATGAGCTTTAATTAGGGCATTAACTCATTTGCACTACCTTGTACTTTGGAAAAATAACACCGGTTAGGAGAACAATGAACAACGAAAAGAACACAAGAGATGTGGAAGTGAGTTTTTGAAAAGTTACGGCATTAATGAAATGTAGTTAAAGATCAGCTCTCTATATAAAGCTTTGTATCATTCATTTTTGAGATGTGGTTTCTTATAAACTGCTGCTGTGTTCTTTTCACTTCCATTTCTAGAACTAGTAACAGTTGAAAATGTATAGCTAGCAATATTATCTTTTCCAAGTGTACTCTTGCTTATACTACCTTGACAACCAAGTACTGTTTAGACAATTATTTTCACGTGTCTTTAATTTCTGAGGGATTACAGGGTCCAGCACTTATTCCTGCTTCCTGTTATCTGGCTCCACTCATATCTTCAGTCCTGGTGAGTTGACAGATCCAGTCCCTGTTCCGACTGCATGGCTCCCCGGTCGCAGTGGGGTTGCCAGGTTCAGCTCCAGTCTCTACACCACATCACATGGCTCCACCCGTTTCCCGGATTCCTGTCCTAGTGACGTTTCCAGGTCCAGCTCCAGACTATGCTCCCTAGCATCTTGCTCCTCCCATTTCCACGTCTTAAGTCCGGGTGAGGTTGCCAGGTCCTGGCCCAGTTCCTGCTACCCTGTGAATTTAACCCCGGCAAAGGCATGACTTTTTCTCTGCATATTGGTTTTGGGCATCATTGCCATTTTTGATAGATTTAGTTGATTAATCCCTAATGCCATGCAAATTTACTGCCTCTCCTTCACACTCTGCCATGACTGTCATGATCCGGTCCGGAAGGGGTTACTCCGGGTCCAGAGTTTCGTGTTCGTCCTGTGTAATGTTTCCTGATTGTGTTCGCCTGTGTAAGATTGTATAAAGCTGCCCTGTCAGTGTCTATTCACCGTCGGGTCATTGTTACTTGTTACTTGATGTCTTCCCTGTCCTGTTCATGTAATCATGTATTCAACCCGTTTTGTGACGTCGTGCATATGCGTCCTTCTTCATCGCCATGTCCAGCTATCATTCAAGATCAACTGCCTCGCCATGTCAAACCAGTGTGACAATGACATCATTTCAAACAGCTCCATCTACTGATCCACAAGCACCAACCTCTATAATGAACCACCCCGGTTCGGCCACAAGGGTCAAGGTCGAGACAAATTTCCCTTCTTTGTAATGAAAACGATCTGGAATCTCATGCCTCTTGTAGACTTTCATGTTAGCCACAACACCGAGGGCAGCGTATATCTGCAAAGAGAGAAAGAACATCCGTTCATGAGAGTGTAGGTACATGAGACATCGAGGCGTACTATATGTGATTATGGGGTGTATAAGAAAAAAATGCTGGTGTTGTTGTACGTTTGTACAAGTCACCCGAGCTTCATAATATTTCAGCGAGGATTTAAAATAGGATTTAAAAGTTACCACCACATTCTCACAAATATTTAAATTCAAGATAGTCTGTCAAATATTGCCTGTCATTTTCGGCTATACAAGCATACAGTAATTGGTTCTCCAGAGACACGAGGATAGTGAGTATGGCATGAAAATGTCTTCAGAATTAGAAGTGTCAGAAACCCACCTGTTCAACTTTAGCTGGTTCTGGCCATAGGCTGACAACAGGCCCCCGGTCCATCATCTTAATGACATCAGACATGTTTATGTACTTATCCAGCTCAATGACCTTGTCCATCCACTTGATGTCAGTCATGCCATGGTCAGAGAACATGACGACATTCAGACTGTCGAGCATGTTTCTTTCCTGAAACCATAACACACTTTACTGTAACCAACTGCACGCATGTTGCCCCTTTTTGCTCGGATCCTCATGCTACCCTCAGTGTAATGGATCAAGTAATAAATATTATTCGCATGTCAGTGATGTTAATGCCGTGGCTGATTGCACTTTGCTGTGGTGGTAGCTACTCCAGGTATACATTTTGCATACGGTTGATGATTTTGAGACTGTGTTGAAAGACATAAGATGACAAAAAAAACATTTTCTGACCTTCAGGTTTCGGTTGAGTGTTTGAAGGGCCGCATCCACACTCTTAACTGCATTTTTCACTTGAGGCGAAAGGGGTCCAAAGTGATGGCCCTCCACGTCAACACTCTCATAATACACGGCTGCCATGTCAGCTTTATCCCCCCTGCAGATTGCAGGGAAACAGAACATGACCTTTTTCTGCCAGGTCGCACAGGCACCAATGCTCAAAGCAAGCTTGCACGCATGAATCGAGCAAGACAGAAAATGTTTTCTGCGTATTGAATTTCTCACTAGAAAGACAATTCTGTGCATCATTTTCTTTCGAGTATGGCGGCATAACAATGCAGTGCAGCTTGTTTTTGAATATGCAAAAAGCCTTTAAAATTGCACATTGTTACTAAACGTTCGAATGAAATCATTAAGCAGGAAAGCTGCCTCTTACTGTAAGGCATTGAGGGCATGTTCAATAGACTCTGTGAAATTCTTCTCAGATGGATTGTAGACGTACTCCTCGCAAAATGTTGATCTGACCCCAAGAATTTCCACCTCACATCCTGAAAAGATAAAGGTCAGCTCTGAACCGTTATTACACATGAGCCATATCAGTTCCAGGAGGCATACGTTTATTACATTTTAGCATCATATGGTCTAACAGGATTGAAAAAGGCTGTCTTCTAATAGCTTATTTCTTTCATTTATTAAGAGAAAACGTTGAATGCCTATAAATATAAAAAGAAATATCTTCTGGAATGAAATACATGATGGAAATCTATATTATTCATCAAATTAATAAGGTAAATAATCCACGTATTATTTCATTCTGGGGACTCCACTAGTATATTCAAAATGTTGTCTAGAGGGGCTAGATGAGTTGTTAAAATTAGTTTACTATTAATCAATAAATATGTGTTAATTATTATTAGCTTAATCTTTATTTATTATTGCCCGGACGATAAAGATAAGGTGGAAACTACTGGATAAGGGTTGTGTCCAATAGGTCACATCAAATCCCAGCCCAGTACAGCTTACCCGGCCAGTAGTACATAAACACCCTCTTCTTCAGTCTCTCCACGGTCACCCAGAGAGGCTCTGAGCCATTCCACCAGATGGACGAGCGGCTGTCTGGGTTTGTGCCAATGAGAAATTCCTTCAACGACACCTGATCCCACATGTAATTCCCGGTCATCTGGTGCACTTCACAGTATCGGCCTGAAAGAGGGACCAGAAAACTGCTCACCCGTTTTCAGAGTGCAAAAGATCAAATTACATTTAAATCACTAACAATCACAAGTCCTTGGAATGACAAAAGTAGGTGGTAGTAAGGTGGTAGTAGCCTAGTGGGTAACACACTCGCCTATGGACCAGAAGACCCAGGTTCAAATCCCACTTTACTACCATTGTGTCCCTGAGCAGGACACTGAACCCTAAGTGTCTCCGGGGGGTGACTGTCCCTGTAACTACTGATTGTAAGTCGCTCTGGATAAGGGCGTCTGATCAACAGGGTGGTAGTAGCCTAGTGGGTAACACACTCGCCTATGAACCAGGAGACCCGGGTTCGAATCCCACTTACTACCATTGTGTCCCTGAGCAAGACACTTATACCTAAGTTGCTCCAGGGAGACTGTCCCTGTAACTACTGATTGTAAGTTGCTCTGGATAAGGGCGTCTGATAAATGCTGTAAATGTAAATAAATGCCGTAAATGTAAATGTAAGTAGGACAATATAAATATTGCTGATTACTGAAAAGAGGGCAGAAGGCTCCACACTGAAAAATATTCTGGAATTACGGTGCCATAAAAATAAGATGAACATATTAATGTTTTTTTTTAGGTACCTTTAGACTGCAAATATCCAAGAACATGTACATAAATAACAGTCGTAACTGTGCATGCACTCGATCATATTTACCTGAGTATTAATCATACATCCACAGCCACTCCCACTTAACACGTGTTTGCTTGTACTTAGCACTATTCGGGTTTGGTTCTATAACACACATTCCTACACTGTAAATAAATGCACTATAATTGCACTTTGGTTCGTGGTGTGTTCTATTCTAACATGACAATGACAGGCCTTCTGACGGTCCAGAGTGCAGAGCTCCGCCCACTCCTACAGCCGCCGTCACAGGAGCAGGACACTCCCACGCCAGGGCACTGGACGAGCTGGCTGGTGGAGACAACCCAGTGCTTCAATACTGTGCAGAGTTTGAGAAGCTGTTTCAGGCTGTATTCGACCAACTAGCACTGGGTCACGATAATGGTGAGCCGCTCTTGCAGATGCGCCATGGAATGCGCCACCCTGTGTCTGAATACACCATGACATTTCAGATGTTGGCGGTGGCGAATTGCGGCGCACTCTTCATCCCAACCTCCAGCATGAACTGGCATGTCGCAACGCCAGCCCCATGGCAGTCTGGGGCAGCTGGCCATCAACCACGACAACATCCTCAGACACAAGTGCTGGCTTATCGAAAATGAGGACTGGACTTTATAACAGAGCTTCCCTGCTCAGACAGGGAAGTCCTGGTAGTTGTCATGGTAGTAAAATGTGTTGCCTAACTTGTTTCAGGTTGCCAATCTACTGATGCAATCCATCATCAGGTAATATGGTCTAGCGGAGAAGCTACTGCCGGGACGACCCCCAGTTTACAAAGCCGTTCTTCTGGAGGTGGGAGTGCAGGTGAGCCTAACCTCAGGGTATCATCCCCAAACCAATGGACAGGTGGTGAGTACCAATCATTAGCTGGGATGGTTCCTATGGGCTTACACCCAGACCTACCCCTTCTGCTGAGTGTGCTCAAAACTCGCATCCATGGGGTTAAGTGGGGTTCCAGTGTGTCCTGGCTCATCAGCCACCTTTGTTCTAATGGGATCCAATGGCAACAGATGTTCCGCCAATCAACAAGTGGTACCGCCAGTCAGAGCATGTGTGGGAAGGGGCCTACACCCGCCATCAGAAGGACCGAGGGGGGGAATGGACTCGCTTCATGGGGTCGTACCAGATTCTAGAGAAGGTAAATCCGGTCTCATACGCTGTGGAGCTCCTCGCGCACTTGCATTCCTCTCCCGCCGTTCATGTCTCCCTGCTTAGTCCGGTGGCTCTGGGGACAATGGCACTGAAGATTGCACCAGAGGGTCCTCGACCGAGCCGGGAGGTAGAGGGGGAGCTTTTTCGCTGCCACGGACCCGTTTCCAGCACCTGGTCAGCTGGGAGAGCTGTGGAACAGGGCTGAGGAATAGAGGGTCCGGGCCAAGAACATCTGTGAAGCTGACCTGATCCAGGAGTTACATATGGCCCACCCGCACTGTCAAACCCCCTTCCCTGTCCCGGTTCTCCTTTGTTTATTTTGTTGGTCAATAAACTTGTTCTACTTGTTTCCATCATTGCCTTCTGGCTGAATGAATGAAAAAACTTATTTCAAGTTCAAAATTATTGCTTATTAATGATCTTAACTGGTGATAATTGTTCATTTATGTATTTCTTTAATTGACATTTATCCCAACAGACATATGGCATGTGCCATTCTATTGCCATTCTATGTAGGGTGGTAGTAGCCTAGTGGGTAACACACTCGCCTATGAACCAGAAGACCCGGGTTTGAATCCCACTTACTACCATTGTGTCCCTGAGCAAGACATTTAACCCTAAATTGCTCCAGGGAGACTGTCCCTGTAACTACTGACAGTCGCTCTGGATAAGGGCGTCTGATAAATGCAGTAAATGTAAATGTATTGCCATTAAACTAAATGCAATGGAGGAACGGGTGCTGACGGAAGTCTAATGAGCTGAATGGGTTTTTACGGGCCTCACATTGCAGCAACCGGCCTGATCAGAGGCATCCTCAGAACCACTTAAAGAAGCAAACAATTAAAACCATTCCACCAGGGTCGTGAGCTGAAAATTCCACATGGGTATGGTTACTGTGTAATGCCCGTGCAGTTGGCCTCATAGAAATAAACTGAACATTGTATAGATCCTGGGGCGGATAATTGGTGAGTCCCTTAATCCCTTAACGAACCTTTAACTAGTCTAATGAACCATTACCTAGTCAGGACAGTCCCTTTGAAATAGTGAAACATCAAAAATGAAATGCTAGGAAATATTTTGATGTCTAGGAACGCATGCATTGGTTATAAGAGACTCTTAAACCTTTTGCACCTTGCCAGGGAGTATTTGGGTCGTGCAAGATGCTCCTCAAGAGAGTTCGGGACGTTAACGGTGACCTCCTCCTCACTGCTGTGCTGCAGAGTAACTACGTGATGATAATAGCGGACCCTTCATGCCGCACACAACCCCCAAAAGCACAGCACCGGGGTAACTGTGCTCCTCTAGGCCTCTTCTGCCTGATTGCCGGCCCCGTGCAGGACGGGCTTTGTCCTTTTTATGTTCGGCTGCGTTGCTAAAGCCCTCGCGCATTTGCCACGGCCGACTCCCTTCTGACCCGGCTGCCGCATTGTGGAGGGGGGGAATGTGGCCGTGCGAAACATCCAACATCAGCAGATCGTCTGCAGAGTGACCGCAAGGGACTGATCCGGAGCCGCTCATCTTGGAGCTCGGGACCCTTGCTGGGTGCATGGAGGCGCACGCCACGGACGGTCCCCGTGAAGCGGTCCTCATGCATGCGCCGGGGAGTCTTAAAGCAACACGCAGCACTGCGCAAAAGTTTTAGGCAGATTGAAGGTTTTTTCACCCTCCCAACGTTAACAGTAATGTCATGTTAAAGTAATTTTTCGTTTTTGCAGCCCTGTTTGTAGTCAGTATACATCATCTGTGTGCGGGACCCTGGACGTGAGGGCTGAGTGGAAGGTCTCCCGTCCTGCTGAGTGCTCTGATCACTGCTTTTATCAAAAGGGGAATTCAGAAGAAGAAAGAAAAACAGATTCGCCCTCTCTCTATGTAGGTTAATAATAAATCTGTAATACCACAATATGAAACGTAACTTGGACCGGAATGAAGATATTACAATGCGATATAATAATGATATGTTGTGGACTGTATTGACCTCACCTGTCATAAGGGAGTAGTAGTTGGGATAGGACAGGCTGGGGAAATCTGGGGTCATGTAGTCCACTCTGACCCCGTTTTCCACGATCTCCTGGAATCCCGGCAGCCGTCGCAGGTCGTCCGCGTAGTCGTGGCGGAATCCGTCTATCAGGAACACCAGGAGTTTCCGTCTCGCCCCGCAGGACCCCGGCACGACGAGCGCGACGGCGACGGCGACGGCGACGGCCACGCACAGCCGCGACCTCGCCATGATGCCGCCTGCCGAGGCTGGAGCGCGCTGCGCGCTCCCGTCGGCGCGCGCCACCGAGGCGCGTTCCCGTTGACGGCCGCGCGGTTAACGGAACGGGAATATTCATCGAAGATCTCCTGGACCGGACTAAGTGTCTCCAGGGGGGGACTGTCCCTGTAACTACTGACTGTAAGTCGCTCTGGATAAGAGTGTGTGATAAATGCTGTAAATGTAAATGAGAATGACACAAATGCTGGTTTTCACAAAGTCTGCTGCTTCAGTGTGTTTGGATCTTTTTGCCAGTTGTTTCTGAGGTGTATTGAAATATAATTACAAGCATTTTATAAGTTTCAAAGGCTTTTATCGATATTTGCAGTGTCGGCCCTTTCTTTGCAAGACCTCTGCAACTCGCCCTGACATGCTGTCAATCATCTTCTGGGCCGAATCCTGACTGATGGCAACCAGGGCAATTTGTGGGGTTTTGTTCGTCCGTCCGACTCTTGAGACCTGACCACAAGTTCTCAATTGGATTAAAGTCATGGACCCAAAAATTTCAATGTTTAGTTTTTCGAGCCACTTGGTTCTCACTTTGGCCTCATGGCACGGTGCTCCATCATGCTGGAGAAGGCATCGTTCTTCACCAGACTGTTCTCGGATGGTTGGCAGAAGTTGCTCTCGGTGTATGTTTTGGTACCATTCTTCATTCATGGCTGGGTTCTTGGATGAGAAGCAGCCCCAGACATGAATGTTCTCAGGATGCTTTACTGTTGGCACGAGACAGTAAAGATGGTGGCGATCAATCATTTTTCCAGGTGCCCCGAACAATTGTCCAATCCCTGAACTTTCTGCAGAATATCAGTCTGTCCTAGATGTTTTTCTTGGAGAGAAGATACCAGGCCATCCTCCAAAAGTCTTCTCCTCACTGTGCGTGTACACGCACTCACACCCGCCTGCTGCCTTTCCTGAGCAAGCTCAGTACTGGTCCCAGCTCGATATTGCAACTGAATCATCTTTAGGAGACGGTCCTGGCGCTTGCTGGACTTCCTCAGAACATTTGAACGTCTCTCCTTGAAGTTTTTGATGATCCCATAAATAGATTTAGGTGCAATCTTCGTAGCAACAATATGTGAAGCTCCTTTTTATGCAACACAATGATGATGGCACGTGTTTCCTTGCAGGTAACCATGGTAAACAGTGGAAGAACAAGGATTTCAAGCATCACCCACCTTTTAATGCGGAAGCAGCAAACTTTGTGAAAACCATTATATATATTTTTTTGTTTTTTAAACTTTATTAATCCTGAAGGAAGTTGCTTCTCTGCTTTTAACCATCACCCTTGGTGAGCAGTGGGCAGCCATGACAGGCGCCCGGGGAGCAGTGTGTGGGGACGGTGCTTTGCTCAGTGGCACCTCAGTGGCACCTTGGCAGCTCGGGACTGGAACCGGCAACCTTCTTTGTGTCTCTCTCAAAACTTTTGGCCACCGTCTGTACAGCGCCTTGTGACTTACTCGCCATGAAAGGGGTGGTACTGGCCCAGTGGTTAACACTCGCCTGTGAACCAGAAGACCCAGGTTCAAATCCCACTTACTACCATTGTGTCCCTGAGTAACACACTTAACCCTGAGTGTCTCCAGGGGGGACTGTCCCTGTAGCTACTGATTGTAAGTCGCTCTGGATAACGGTGTCTGATAAATACCGTAAATGTAAATGTGCATAAATGAACTTTTACTGAGTAGGGTGTTTGTAGCCTAGTGGTTAACACACTTGCCTATGAACCAGAAGACCCAGGTTCAAATCTCACTTACTAACATTGTGTCCCTGAGCAAGACACTTAACCCTGAGTGCCTCCCTGTCACTACTGATTGTAAGCCACGTTTGATAAATGCTGTAAATGTACAGTACAGGCGGAAAAGTTTGGACACACCTTCTCATTCAATGTGTTTTCTATATTTTCATGACCGTTTACATTGGTAGATTCTCACTGAAGGCATCAAAACTATGAATGAACACATGTGGAGTGTAAAATAAGGTAAAATAAAGGTAAAATAACTGAAAACATGTTTTATATTCTAGTTTCTTTGCTCTGATTACTGCTTTGCACACTCTTGGCATTCTCTCAATGAGCTTCAAGAGGTCGTCACCTGAAATGGTTCTCCAACAGTCTTGAAGGAGCACTTGTTGGCCCCTTTGCCTTCACTCTGCGGTCCAGCTCACCCCAAACCATCTGGATTGGGTTCAGGTCCGATGACTTTTTGTTAAGTACATAACTCCACATGTGTTCATTCATAGTTTTGATGCCTTCAGTGAGAATCTACCAACGTAAACAGTCATGAAAATAAAGAAAACACACTGAATGAGAAGGTGTGTCCAGACTTGTACTTGTAGTACTTTGCTTACTTACTCATTGGGGGAGGAGTCGATACAACTACCAACCATCAGGTGGCGCCACTTAACCACGTCTGTCTTTTTATTTTATTTTATTTTATTTTTAAATCACCAATCGTTATTGCTGCTTTTACCGCTGTAACCACTTCCGGATTCAAACTTGAACGACTCGCGTTACACGGACACGAGTGCGTTTACCCCCCTTCCCCAGGTGCCGCTCGTTTCGTTTGCGCGGAAAAGCAACCGAAACCAGAAGGGCAGGGCTCCCCCTCTTCCTCCGGGCGAGGGCGGGGGGGGCGCGTCGGGCAACCGCAGCACGCCGCTGGGGCGCAGGCCCGGCCCGGCATGACGGCGCACATTTTCACCGCTCTCTCTCCCTCTCCCTCCCTCCCTCACGACGCGCCGGGCCAGATCGTCATGCTAAGTACGCTAGCATGCTAGCACAGCAGGCCCTTAAAAACGATGGTCAACAAATATCATTCGGTAAATTAAATTAGTATATATATGTGTGTGTGTGTGTGTGTGTGTGTACACAGAGATAGCAGACAGCTTCCAGCGTTCAAGTGCCTGTCTGCTCAGTCACAAAAAGGAACAAGTTCCCGGCAAGTCGGCAGGTAAGACCGGTAAGGGCCCTTTTTTTTTTTTTTATCACACAGTGTTTGACGTTTATTATCACGAGTGGAGCAGCGTCGGAGTCTCTCGTCTCATCCGCACACGGAGGCGAGTAAAACGATCCACAGGATTACGACACACGCACATCGAGTCTCCACAAGGTTTCTTTTTCAGAGCAAGAGTCTCCGGCTGACAATACAAACTCACGTACAGTAGATGCAACATGTCAAAGAATTCATATAAATTCATAAAAAAAAAAAAAACACAAGTGCCTTGTTCCTTACAAAAAAAACTACCAAACCGAAGAATATCAATAATAAATCAGGGAGAGAAAAAAAAAACATGTTCCCTTTTATAGAAAAATATATTGGCATACTTGAACAGATTCAAGATAAATAATTTTCTTGATTGAGTGCATTTTTTCTTTTTTCCTTTGGCAACTCCGAGTCGCATGCAGGCACTTGCGTTTCAGAGAAGGAAATTGGACAGCCCAGCAGCGAAGCCACAGAATTACCGATTTATCTATCGCCCGTCTATAAGGTGCAGAAGCAGGTTCATTATTTTTTTTTTTTTCGGATTACGTTATGTACACATATTCTCACGGCTCTGGGGACACGCCTCACAGTGGCAGTTCACTTGTGGACTTGTGTCACTGTACCTCGGGACACGTCGGGACCTGAATTCGTCCTGCAAACTGATTATTCTTCCAGTTCGGCCGAGTTCACGGTTCTCTCCTCGTCATCGTCCCCCGTGCCGTGAAACAAGCAAACAAACACATTCGGATAGTCCATTTGCGGTTTGTCCCTATGGGAGGCGGCGCCCTCTGTGGCAGGGGCTGGCACGTTCCTGGTCCTGCTCGCTCTGCCACGCGCATCTCAGCAGCTCTTCACGGATTTGGACACGTCCGAGGTCTTCATGATGACGCTGGCGCGCACCTCGTGGGCGGAGGACTGGCTGGACGCGGCGGGAGGCGTGGGGGGCCGTGGAGGCGGGACGGTCCAGGACATTGCAGCGTTGTAGCTGACGTGCGGCGCAGGATCCCGAGTGCTCGTCACCTTGAAACTGGTCTTGTTCGAGGTGACAAATGTGGCCATGCTGGGAAGGGGATAGTTGGCCTTCAGAGCCCATATAGACGGTATGCCCTGTGAGTAATGGAGGAGATGAGGGTGATCAGCTTTATAGGGGTTTTCATTGTACAGTGTTTGACTAGTGCCCGTTTTTTTATGGTTCTGATTCTTCAGTTGAACTGTGCAAGTGGAGAATCATAATAGAAATCAATAAAACCCCTTGCAGATCCACCACCCAACCCCAATATAAGGAACTTAAAAAGACATCCACTGAAGCCATTGGTTGTCGGCTAAAGGACCAAATGACAAGGAGGAAAGAATATAATCCAGGAAACTCTTATTGGTAGGAATTACACCTTGGAAGAGAGCGGCACATCAAGACGTAATGAGAACAATGCGATAATATTTAATATTTTTATGTCACAGGTACCAAATTGGTGCTAAAGTAATGAATTGGTACTAAAATGACAAGGAAGTTGTTCATGTGAAGTAATCATTGACATCCCTACCTTTGACCTATTACAGGTTGTAGGTCACGTGCTTGCAAATCTGCATGCTGGACGGCTGATATTAAACAGCGGTTTCGTGCCATGGTGCTACTAACACAAAGGCCACGGGCATGCAGGTTCGGTCTGTTAAGTTCCACAAGTCCGCCGCATTTGCGTTAATCAGGGTGCCTTTGTACGGATGAATGAACCCCCCTTTTTTTTTTTTTTTTTTTAAGCTAGGACTTGGTCATTGCGTTACTACCGCACACCTCTGCCCTCCCCACAACGCGACGCTGCCGTGCACTTCCTCTCGAGACGTTCAGATGCGTTAAGCAACCTGCTATTGTGCAAAATAAAATAAATAAATAATTTCCCCCCTGTCTCGTTTCTCCGCTTTGCGGAGGGCGGAGGGAACCTCGGGATGCCCCCCACCCCGCACGTTAGTCATTCTCCGCTTATCTTAACAGCCACAGACCCCCCTCTTAGGCTGCCACAGAGGCTGTGTTTATGCCAGGGTCTATTTATGCCTGCAGCTGAAATGACCGCACTCGTGTTCGGCGCAGACTGGCGGTTATTCGGCGGGGGGGGGGGGGGGGGGGGGGGGGGGGGGGGGGGGGGGGGGGGGGGGAGAGAGAGAGAGAGAGAGCGATTTCTGTCTAAAACTACATTCCTTTTTCTGTCACCCTGCCGCCAACGGCCTCCTGTTCCGAAATGATTCAGCAGACGAAAGTAGCCGTAAACCCTTCCAAACGTGTTGGAGCAAAGTTTCCTCCAGAAAGAGATGGTTTCTGTTCTGTTTTCTGTTTTGTTTTGTTTTTTTATTTCCCTTTTAAGATTTTTATTTATTTTTTTCATTCTATGTTAGCAGGACAGGAACTGAAAATAGGAGGCCGGGGCTGCAGATTTGCGAGGAAGCACATTTTTCATGTACAACGTGGCTTAAATCCCCGGTCTCCAGGCCCATTGTGTGTCATGAATTAAAAGTGAATCCATATCTTTTGCTCTTTGTTCTGAGACCCAGGACAAAATTCGCACTTCTAATCCAAAGTCCCATCTCGCCACTGCTACGAGACAGATCACAGTAATAAAACATTAAACCCCGGTCACATGGTCACCAACACCTCCCCACGGCGGGACACGGTGGACATGGCCCAGCAGGGCAAAGGGCCGAATGAAGACAAGCATATTTGGGTCAGTGATTTTGTGTTTACTGTACCTCTTTACTGTCCTCTTCACTGTGGACGCTATCTGTATCGCTCTCTGTGAACAGACAGACACAAAAAGAGGCAAACACGGCCATGAAAGTGATCGTTCAGGGACTACCTGACAGACAGGTTTGAGGAGGAAAAAAGCGACAGAAAAAAAAAACAAGCGAAGGTCGGGCGAGTTCCTTGATGAATGTCAGCAGACGGGGAAAAAAACAAAAAAAAAAAAACACACCAGGTCACTTACAGTAATAACCCCACAATAACCCCACAATTATGACAAGATTTTTCAGACACGATTAAAGGAATACAGTAGTATTATCACGCCAACTTAAGATAACCAGGGATCATTATAAACCATGAAACCACTAGTAAACATCTGCATACTCCACTCCTCCTCGTGACATTTATCAGAATGCCTTTAAAGGTCCCCTATTACGAAAATTTCCCTTTGTGAGATGATTTAACATCAATACGAGTTCCTCTAGCCTGTCTATGGTCCTGCAGTGGCTAGAAATGGCGATAGGTGTAAACAGTGCATTGGCCATTCTGCTACGCCGTTCGGACGGTCGGCTCTGGAATTCGAAAGGTTACCTCCCGTCTCTCATGCTTTTTCCCACCCCTCCCCTAAAAAAAAGGGACTCCATCGACCATCATGGCTCCCAAACATGCGAAGCATTGCAGTTGCTCAGTGACCGCATGCGAAAACGACTTTGTGGTTGGTGAATGGTGTTGATGCCTCCTCAACTATAAGCTGATCTCCTCCTCGTCCCGCCTCTCCTGCTCCTCTTTTGCATTTAAAGCTACAGACACCGAAATGGTGCATCCTGGGAGAGTCTCATTGTGGGACTGGATAAAAGTGGCTGTAATTCTGCACCAAGGCTGAATTTCGGAAAGAGACTTCAGATACAGTATAAGAGGACCAACAAGACCGATATTAAAAAAAAAAACATAATAGGGGACCTTTTAGCATCTGTGGTGATGATTAACTATGATAAAAGAAATCTCAACAATACAATAATAACATACATACTAAAATGAAACAGTAATAACTGTAACCTAATGCTGTCGGAAGAAATTCAGATACCGATTGATACTAAAATTTTGTATCAATTTCAATATCAATTGACTCTGGTATCGATACTCTTAATTCCATTTTTGAAACCGCCGGTTCACGGAAATCAACCGCAGACTGCAACAATTTTCAAACAGGCATTGCGGCGGGCAGCTTCCCGGAGGACCCAAAGCTTAAATGAAATACACACTTTAAACAGTGGGCAGTGGGCGACAGCAGCTCCTGCGTTCATTTTGTAGCACCAGGCTCGCTAGAAAATGTGAAAAACAAGCTGGAAGTATTTCGGATAAACAGGGAAAACCAAAAGACGTGGACCAGCTTGTCGGCAAGAAGGGCTTCGAAGTCGCTTATTATAGTCGATATGCTGTCCATCTTAGGAACGTGATAATGATAATCGGTGCGGGTGTATCAAGCGAAAGTTTACAGAAAGTTTTATAGATTTTTTTTTTTTTATAGCAATCTAAACAACTTGTAAAAATGCATCTGTTAGCCTGTTAGTCAATGACAGATACAGTTGAAAGTTTTTTTTTTTTCTTTTTCCGTCTTTGGAGTATTATTAATGTGACTATGGTTGGAGTCCTAGAAGACATCCAAGCCTCTGGCCTATTCGGTGAAGTTAGGCGCGACCCAACTTTTGAATTCACAACCAGAATCAGCTATCGGCGCTATGATCCGATGCTCAAGATACATATACGGCATATTCACTTACTCAGTGAAATTAATGAAATTGTTGTAGCTAGACGTCCGCTTGGAAGTGGATGTTCATTTCGTTTCCATCTGGTGAACATAACGTTACCACTTGAAGATGAAGCTATTCATGAACCCGTCTGTCTTGTCGGAGTTACATAACTCCGCATGTGCTCATTCATAGTTTTGATGCCTTCAGTCAGAATCTACCAACGTAAATGGCCATGAAAATAAAGAAAACACACTGAATGTGAAGGTGTGTCCAGACTTTTGGCCCGTACTGTATGTTCACTAATATCTCGTGATTTCAGTCGTCTATTACACCTTCATGCATGTTTGAGCGTCTCTTTAGAACGTCTGTGCGTGTCATCACGGCATCGGCCTTCCCACAATAGCTGACACTGGACGGGCTGCTTGGTTACACATTAACCCTCGTGGGTAATAGTTCCAGCAGGCTCGGTTACAGCGGCGCCGCGGTGTTTGCAGGGCCGAGCGCTGTATGACCTTGGGCCGAAAAGCCATTAAGAACTTTTACTCTCTTTCCTGCAGTTCTAAAATGGTAGAATGTTGTGGACATGAGGTAGAAACGCAAGCTCGTTCCAAACAACATTGTTCATTCATTCCCATAACGCATTGCGTTGTTCCAGAAAGGCACGTTTCAGCAAGTTCAGGTTTGCATTTCACACGTAACGTTGCTATCTGGAGCAAAAGTGACGTTTCCACGGAGACTCAGAAGAGCTCGGAGGGGTCCGGGGAACTGACCTCCGTAGTTGGACACCGGGGAGATCTGGAGCGGGTAAGGGTGGCTGGAAGACACGGACTGGTCCTCGTTCTCAGTCATCACCTCAATCGTCTGGCACACGTCCGGCAGGTCATTGATGATCAGCTGATCGTCGTCTGAGCCGCGGCCGTACTCTGCGCCGGGGGGAGAGAGGGGGGGGAACTGAGGCGGCGACGTTTGTTTACATGAGCTGATTTTCGGAAAGAAGCTCAGACAGGTCAATACATGCACACACACAACTACAAACTGGCCTTCGGACCCGTCTGAAGAAAGGATTAGGTGGACGATCAAAAATAAAACTTTTACAGTATAGTAGGGTGGTAGTAGCCTAGCGGGTAACACACTCGCCTATGGACCAGAAGACCCAGGTTCAAACCCCACTTACTACCATCGTGTCCCTGAGCAAGACACTTAACCCTGAGTGTCTCTGGGGGGCGGGGGGGGGACTGTCCCTGTAACTACTGATTGTAAGTCGCTCTGGATAAGGGCGTCTGGTAAATGCCGTAAATGTATAGTGTGATTCCCCCAGCTTTACATGAACGTCAATCTCTTCCTTATTCACCACGGAGTCTTACTTCTGAATTGTAGAAAACAAGGAAGTTGGGACAAGCCAATATCTAAAAATCCGCTTATAGTAATATAATTTTGAACATATCCATTTCTGATGTCTGTATGCTAATACACAAATATGCTAAGAATGTGCAATAATGCTGGGATTTTAAAAAATCCTTCACTCTGGCTGTATTGTTTTAGCAGATTAGAAAAAAAAGGAAATGGGGTTTATGTGGGTACACATGCAAATCTAAATACAACCGAGCAACCTGAATTTCTCCATTAATGGTCATGTGATCCAAGGTCAGATGTCAAAATGCATATGGAAACGTTATGCAAACCCCAGTAATTAATAGGCCAAATGGCTGTCTCCCGTGAACGGTGGCCAGTGGGGTGTTGCACGTTTCCCGGTCCCGGCTACATATCTGCAGGGCCCCTCTGAACTTACCAGGGACTGTTGTGTAGTCTTCTGAGGGCTCCTCCTTTACCACCACCGGCTCAAAGCCACAGATTCCATCTGTGCTGTCCCACTCAGGAGAATTTGGCTCGACCTGAAGAAGGCCGAGACACATCAGTCCCTCAGAAGTGTCCACCACCCACCATTTACAGCAATGTCCTCAAGCTGCCATTTTTAGCATGTAAACCCTCCTTGTAGACTCCTTTAGATGATTAACAGCAGATGTTTCCATTCGTTCCTAAACGGCAAACCCACGGCACGTTAACGTGCACCACGATCTACGTTCAATTACTGGAGGAAACACACACACTGTACACATCCATGATTGTACGTGAGTGGCCATCGCCCCACTCATGTACGCTGCACTGACCACAGAGAGTCGTGGACACGGGCCGCTCAGGGGGTTACCTTTATCTTTTCGTCCTTCTCACTCTTTCTCTTTCCTAGGGACACAAAGTTGGAAAATAGTGCGTTCATAAGCATGCAAATTTGGAACCAACGTGTTCCACCTTCCATCCCAGCATTTGAATACAAATATAAAAAAACATCTGCATCCGACCTCTCTTGGTTTGCCGCTCGGAGGGCGAAAGCATCTTGTAAACCCTGAAGGCGTTTGTTCCTTTCTTGATACTTTTATCTTTCACCTCTTCTATGTCCGGGAGGGAGTTCATGGCACAGCGGAAGTTGGCCTTCCACGTCTTTGGGTCGGGCTTGTCGAGCCCTGGCTGATATTTTCCTGAGGGTAGAAAAAAAAAACAGACTCTCGTTTTTTTCGTGATGGTTTCTCATGGCTAGAGAATGAATTTAGCAAATGACTAAAACATTCACTTTCAATATTGACACAGGCATAAAAGCTCCTTGACGACTCTATAAACGGCTTATGAATGATTAGAAGACGCAGCCAGCGAAGTAAAATTGATGCGAAACGCATTCCCGGGCCCTATTTTTCAGACGGCGCCGCTTGGGCTTGTTACCTGTGTGGATGGCCCAGTTCCTGAACAGAGGCGCATCTTTCTCCACGTCCCAGCCGTGGCGCGCAGCGTGCATCCAAGGAATCTGAAATATCTTCTTTTCCTGCGGTCACACGACGCGCACAAAACACAAGCAGGAGAGCGCGGTCACATGACCGGCCCGACCAGACCCACATCACCAGGGCCTGTGCGTACACGCAGGCACCGTGCTGGTTAACCCCTTTAACGCCTTGGCACGGCCAAGTACCCACTGCGGTAATTACACGTAGCTGTCTGTGGTGCTGATCCCCCGCGGTGTTAATTGGTTAAACCCCCCCCCCCCCCCCCCCCCCTCTCCGGTCGCACTCACCCGGTTGACCCACTTGAGCCCGGGTATTTTGCACGAGTTGATCTGCTCTTCCAGCCACGGCCTCATGCGCATCCTTTCCACCGGCATAGTGGCCTGCGGAGAGAGCGGAAAAAGGCGTGGGTCCGGAACACAGCCTGCACACCTTCCCGGCCCGGAGCCGGCACATCAGCCAGTGGACTGGCCGGGTCTGGACTCCCCATTAACAAGCAAAGCCAGTTCATACGTACATGGGGGGGGAAAAAAAGCTCGAATATGAATGATATGAATGATATGAATCATTTTAATAACGCTTGCTCGGCTCACGGCATGGGAACACCTTCACAGATCAGAATAACCCCACACGCCACGCCGCACGTTTATTTCAGGCCGTGTGGCGTGTGTTCGTGCCTGCGGGGAGCGAACAAGTCCGCAAAACAACTTGCTTAAACTTTTTTTTGCACACGCACAAAAAAAAAAATAATAATAATAATAAACATTCAGCTGAAAACGAAACCTAAAAAGCGAAAAAAAAAAAAGACAAAAAAAACCAACACCGCGTCTAAAACACGAAACGCGTAGCCGCGTATTACTGGCCGTTTCTTTTTTTTTTTTAAGGCAGAACAAATGACGGAATTACGGGATTTCACGGCGTCAAGTCGCCAGACCGCGACAAGTCAATTCAAAAGTGAAAACGGGGACCCCGGTCCCCGCGCCGCCGTCCGATGGACGGGAGGAGAGAAGAGACGTCGTTACCTGCGCCGTGAAACGTTCTTTCGGGAAGGAAGCCGACGTCGTTCGCGGGAGCCGCGTGGTTCCGACGACAAGATATGTCATATAAATATATATATATTTAAATATATATATATATATATTCTTTTTTAAAGTTGTTTCTGCAGCGAGATCGAAAGCAAAACCAGCAAAGGAAAGTGTCCTGCGTGGAAATCCCCTCCCGGGTTGTTTGTTTGACGTCTGTCGGACCAGAGGGCGTCGCGCAGCGGGGACGCGGAAGTGCGCTCGCCGCCAAACCCCGATTTCATTTTCGCTTCCTTTTTTTTCTCTTCTTCTTCTTCTTCTTCTTCTCCCGCCTCCCGGCCCGTCCGGCTCGACGTTTTAAAGCGAGACGGACGCTCTTTTTTTATTTTTATTTTTAACGCGGGCGTTATAGCGCGTCGATGCGAAGTCGCCCGGGCGTCAATGACAGTTCGCCGCGAACGACGGAACGCGCGATTAATCGTCCCGATGAATCGCGAAGAGCTTTTTATTATCCTGTCGGGCAAGACGGTGGGAAAAAAAAATATATGTTTAAATTGTCTGAGACGGAACGATTCGATTTTTGTCTACGCGCCACGCCCTGCAAGTGAGGGAGGCCAAGTGCTCATTCTCGCTCAATAAAACAAAACCGATGCAAAAAAATAATAATGATAAACCCACACGGTTTATTCCAATATGCTTTTATTCCGTGTGTTTTAAGCGGAGGTCACATGACAACATATTAAATAAAGTCTCTGTCCTCTTCCTAATTCAAGTCGAGTGCTGCAGTTGGACACTTTTATTATTACTATCACGGTCAGATGTACAGTAACAGGCCAAAAGTCTGGACACACCTCCTCATTCAATGTATTTTCTTCATGACCATTTACGTTGGTAGATTCTCACTGAAGGCATCAAAACTATGAATGAACACATGTGGAGTTCTGTACTTAACAAAAAAAAAGGTGAAATAAGCGACAACATGTTTTATATTCTAGTTTCTTTGCTCTGATTACTGCTTTGCACACTCTTGGCATTCTCTCGATGAGCTTCAAGAGGTCGTCACCTGAAATGCTTTCAGAGGTGTTTAGCACTTGTTGGTCCAGCTCACCCCAAACCATCTGGATTGGGTTCAGGTCCGGTGACTGTGGAGACCAGGTCTCCACTTTTTGTTAAGTACAGAACTCCACATGTGTTCATTCATAGTTTTGATGCCTTCAGTGAGAATCTACCAACGTAAATGGTCATGAAAATAAAGAAAACACGTTGCGTGAGAAGGTGTGTCCAACCCTTTGGCCTGTACTGTACGTTCCTCTCTATGAAAAGTAGAACTCCTTGGTCAGCATGGACACGATGCATGGCATCTGCTTCATGCGGTTGAAGCCCGGCAAGTTGGAGTTGGACTGGAACTCCAGCGCCACCTTGTGGTTCACCCGCGTCAGGATCTGCATGATCTCCAGATGCCCGCTGTGGGCGAGCAGCAGGCTGCACAGCGACTGCACGAACCAGGAACCGGTCGCCACGTTCCTCCACGAGTAGTAGCCTGCGAAGAGGAGTTCTTAACGCACAGCCAAGTTGGACCCGAACGTGGACCGTTTCCACAGCGACTTCACAGTTGACTGGTCCGTATGGTGCTTCACGATGACACGAAAGCTTTACTTTACTTTACTTTACTTTATTTGGCAGACGCTTTTATCCAAAGCGACTTACAATGGGAAGACACCAGCAATTCTCGTTCGATTTCTATAGAATATCAAGTATACAAACTAAGAGCCCTGATAAGGCTTAGACTTGTCATTGAAGAACATGCTCGGAGAGTGTTGGGTGCTAGACTAAGAAAAATTATAATGTATTTATACATTTTGTATTTGTTTGTTAAATGTGTATGCATGTGTATGTGTTAAATTTGTCTGTAATATTTTTGGAATAAGAGGGTTTTCACCTTCTTCTTGAAAGTGGTGATAGTCTCGGCTAGTCGTGTGGAGGAGGGCAGGTTGTTCCACCAGCCAGGGACAACAACGGAGAACAGACATGATTGGAATCGGAGACCCCGTGAAGAAGGAATTTTTAGTCTCCTTTCGTTTGCCGATCTGAGAGAGCGTGTAGGAGTGTATCTAGGTAGTAGTGTGTTGATGTAGGAGGGCGCAGTTCCATTTACAGCCCTGTAGGCAAGCATCAAGGATTTGAACTCAATGCGAGCAGCTACCGGGAGCCGGTGGAGAGAGGTAAGAAGAGGTGTAACATGGGTGTATTTTGGCTGATTGAAGATGATGCGGGCTGCCATATTTTGGACCATCTGGAGTGGTTTTATGGTGACTGCAGAGGCTCCAGCCAGGAGAGAGTTACAGTAGTCGAGTTTGGAGATGACCATTGCCTGGACGAGGAGCTGCGTAGCCTGTTGTGAGAGAAAAGGCCGAATCTTGCGAATGTTGTAGAGAGTGAACCTGCAGGATCTGGAGATCGCAGCAACATGATGGTTCAAACTCAGTTTGTTATCTATCCAAACCCCAAGGCTTTTTGCAGATGCCGTGGGTGTTAACAATAGCGATCCAATTTGAATTGAAAGGTTTTGCTGAGGAGAATTGTTGCCCGGAAAGATCAGAATCTCGGTTTTGGATAGGTTGAGTTGGAGGTGTCGCTCAGACATCCATGCCGATATGTCTGAGAGGCAGGCCGAAATTTTTGTTGCTATAGTAGCATCTTCTGGTGGGAATGACAGATAGAGCTGGGTGTCATCAGCATAGGAGTGATAGGAGAAGCCATGTGATTGGATGATGTGACCAAGTGAGTGAGTGTATATTGAGAATAGAAGGGGGCCAAGGACAGAGCCTTGTGGAACCCCTGTGGTTACCCTGCACACATGAGGAGCAGCGGTCGGCTGTGACGTTCACGCGTCCCTTCACATCAAACATATGGAATAAAACTAGAATTTTCTAAAGAATGTTTTTTTTGACTCGGTTCTTTAAAGAAACGTAAATAGCAAAATAAAGAAGTTCTCCTGGGCATTTAGTTTTGAATCTGGAGTAGATGGTAACTAAATACGGCCAATTTAATAATAGTATACTACTCGTTTGTTGGAATGATATTGGCACTTAAACAAACTGGTATCTTTGTAGCCTTTCAAAAGACTTTGACTTTATAGGGATATGATATGCCCCCCGAAGTCGGAATTACGAGTTGGACGTGAGTTGGACAAACGTCCCCAACCTTAAATTCCTGACAGTATGAAAAGTCGTAGTTATGTGGTGTTTATTGTCATCTGCACGCTACGACCTTACAGACATGTGGAACACTTTGCTGAGGAGATGCCCTTACCTGGTGCAGTGGAGTAAGCATAGAGGAAGTCGGCCTCCACCGGAATCCTCTCTGTGGACGAATGATCGGATACGCTGTCCGTCTCGATGCAGCTCTCCGTCTCCGTGCCGCAGTCCAGGCCAGTGCCCCGGCACGCCTAATAAACAAGTTTGGACACACCTTCTCATTCAATGTGTTTTCTTTATTTTCATGACCATTTACGTTGGTAGATTTGAATGAGAAGGTGTCCAAACTTTTGGTCTGTACGGTTCACCAGCTGGCACATTAGCGGCCCACCGAACCGTACCTGAATGAAGAAGAGCTTGGGCTTGCCCACCAGGCTACGGCACTGGTCTCCTCTGAAGTATCGCGTCAGCTCCTTCAGTTCCACCACGCCGTCGGTGCCGTATATCACGCCTTCTTCGCCGTGGCTCAGCAGCACGCACACGAAGGAGGCCGACTGACTGTGGTCTTCCTTGGACACTGGTGAAGCAGCAGACTCCTACTAAGCACCTCCACCCTTCCGTGCCTCTTTTTAACATTTTTTTTTTTAAAAGTCTAGAAATGGCGCACCGGATTTGAAAAGTTCCCTGATCTTCTGGACCGTGAGGTCATTTCTGGGCGGCCTCACTTTGTAGCCCAGCGCGGTGAAGGTCTTCATCGCACTTTCTGCATCAAGGTCTGTGCCATTTCGCTCGCCCATTCCTTTCTCGGGGGATGGAGACAGCACTTGCGTCACTTATGCTACACATCTTAAACGAGGCCAAGTCGCGTGTAATAAATCAGCTATTACCGTGCACGATACGTAACCTGTGTGCCTTTCAAAGTTCTTGTTGTTGATGATGATGCACTGGCCCAGACTGGGGTAGTTCACGTTGTATCTGTGACTACCGGGGGACGCCTTCGCGTCCACCTGTGATGTCCCTGAAACAACAGGTGGCTTCTTCGGGCTGGAGGTGGAAAAAAAAAAAAATGCATTAAAACATATTGAAATCCACAGGACTCGTCCGCACGGATGCTCGGCACTGTTCCAACATTCAGAATTCCGCCTGGAATTAACGCCGAGTACGCCCTTGTGGACACTTTGATTCAGTCCACGCTCACCTGACGGCACGAACGGCGGAAAGACGAGGCCTTAAACATAATGTGAGGTCAGGCGGAGAAGTTGACGGTATGCATCTAGCATCGAATTGTGAGGCCCGGACCTTGTGTGAGGAATTGACATGCTCTCCCCATGTCAGTGCGGGTTTCCTCCAGGTCCTCATGTTTCCACCCACCGTCCAAAGGCATGTAGGCTAGGTGGATTGGCGATTCTAAAGTGTGTGTGTGTCAAATATAGTATCAGTATTTTCACTCAATTCATGATCTAAAGGGCACTAAATTCCGAAACGAAAGTAAAATTGGCACCAATGCGTGGGAACGGGAGACCGAAGGCGCAACGCAGAATTGCTCGGTGATTTATGACGTCACGCATTAAACAAATGTGAGTAAAATGTGACGCGGTCAAGGTCGGCAACTAGACGCTTTACTGGCCGAAGCGCTCTCACCTTCCCGGGACGCCGCCGACGCGGCCCTCCGTCTCCGACATCGAGAGACCCGGAGTTCCGACTTCACTTTCAGTATCAAACCGGCCCTTCCAGTGACACAGCAAGAGTAACAACAGCAACCACAACGACAAAAAAAACGTCATATTTCATTATATATCTTATATATATATACAGTAAAGCGACAGTAAACAAAAAATAATAATTCAAACGACCCTTTTCCTTTTCTTAGCTTCTCTTTATTTATTTTCACGCCCGGTGAAACCTCATCTTACCTCGAGTACGAACCGCCAACTCGTGTGGAGACCGAGGGCCGGCCCGGCCTTTTAACCTCTGGGCGGGGCCGGCTGAAGATGCCCCGCCCCGCCACGCCCCGCACACAGGTCGGAGCTTTTTCACGTGTCGGTGTTGAGTTGAATGTCGTTTGATCGGGCGGTGAAATAAAGAGTTTACCTGCGGAATTTGCTTATTTATCACGACTTTTGCTGTGTACGCGAAACAGCGCCCCCGCAGGACACGTTTTGCCATTGGCTGGAAGGAGATGCGGGAAATTGCCAAACATTTACATTAAAAGCATTTATCTGACGTCCTTATCTAGGACAGTCCCCCTGGAGACACTCGGGGTTAAATGTCTTGCTCAGGGTGGGGTTCGAACCTGGGTCTTCTGGACAATAGGCAGGTGTGCTACCCTGCCTAGGCCACACCCATCCTGAAAACATGTTTAAATACGGTAGCTCAAAAGACGTGTTGTTTCTTTAGTAAAAGTAAAGGTGCAAGGCTTCTTGAGTACATTTTCAAACAATAAAGAAGAATTAAAATACAGATAACATACAAGCATTTAAACACAAACCAAAGAAGAAACCACAGCAATGTGTAAAGAAATAGAGACAATCCCATTTCCCCCCAAACCTATCGATCTTGAGGTTGACTCAAGCTCAGATGAAGATGTGGATGAGTACGCGGACGAGAGCAGCGCTAAAGTTATAATGGCCAGGCTGTTGGCTGTGGGCATTTTAAACCTGTGGTGGTTCCTTCGCAGAACCACTGAAAGGATTTTTTACCATGTTGACCAGACGAGATAAAACATATTTAGCTGGTTCCAATCCCAAAAATGATATTTTTAGCAATATTATTGAGCAATATTTTTCTTTTTTTGTTAGTGGCTGGAGATTTTTTGGTCTGATACAGCTCGCACCTTGAATAAAATGTCCATGAAAAGGAGATTGCCAATGACAGAAAGTCTTTTTTACGAATGACAAAATCAGGATTTAGAGCCACCACTGAGTTTCAAGTGACAGTCCACTGCCCCGCCCACTTTCGGGGGGGGGGACGGAGGTGTTTCATTTATTATTTTATTATTTCAATAATAATTGTATTATTTGGGCCTGTCAGTATGACAGACCATTTACCATTTTGCTGTGATACGTGTTTGCGTCCCTGAGGAAACCCGTTGAAGATAGCGACCTGGGAGGCGAAGTGATTTTTATTTTGGTAGGTCGTACGGGCCGCCCACAAGTCGGGTTAAAGGTTTAAAAAGTACGGTTTACCACTGTGCAGAGAAGAACTTTTCAGCTCCCTGTAACCAGTCGTCAAAGGGACACAATGGTGGTAAGTGGGCTTCGAACCTTGGTCTTCTGGACCATAGGCAGGTGTGCTACCCACTAGGCCACACCCACCCTGAATTCTGCAAATAAATGTGTAAATACAGTAGCTGAAATGACGTGCCGGGTTCTTTAGTAAAAGTAAAGGTGCAAGGGTTATTGAGCACATTTTCAAACAATAAAGAGGAATTAAAATACAGATAACATAAAAGTATTTAAGCACAAACCAAAGAAGAAACAATGTGTTACAGCAATGTGTAAAGAAATAGAGACAATCCCAACCCCCCCCCCACCTATCGATCTTGAGGATGACTCAAGCTCAGACGAAGATGAGGACGAGGACGAGAGCAGCGATAAAGTTCTAATGGCCAGGCTGTTGGCTGTGCGCATTTCAAACCTGTGTTGGTTCCTTCGCAGAACTGCTGAAAGGATTTTTTACTATGTTGACCAGACAAGAGAAAAGATATTTAGCTGGTTCCGATCCCAAAAACAATATTTTAAGCAATTTTACTGAGCAATGTTTTTCTCTGTTTTTTTTTTTTGTTAGTAGCTTGAGATTTTTTGGTCTGATACAGCTCGCACCTTGAATAAAATGTCCATGAAAAGAAGTTTGCCAATGACATTTTTCCTACAAAATGCCTTTCATCAAACACAAAAAAAACATTTTCTACATATAATTCGTCCAACTAAATATTTTTGAAACCAAAAAAAAAAATCTGCAAGGTCTAAGCTTATTTCATCAAAGTCAGATATAGGTAGGTTAGCCAAACATTTTACTCAAGTATGAATAGCATTACTCCAAAATAATAATCCTCAAGTACAAGTAAAAAGTAGTCCTTTAAAATAAAGAGTGCAAATGTTCACGAAAAAGTAATTTTGTAACCAGCCGTCAAAGCTAGCCATTGTGCACAGGGACACAATGGTGGTGAGTGGGCTTCAAACCTGGGTCTTCTGGACTATAGGCAGGTGTGCTACCCACTAGGCCACACCCGCCCTGAATTCTGCAAATAAATGTGTAAAAACTAGAGGTGGGCATAGATTAATTTTCTTAATCTAGATTAATCTCACTGTAATCTTGGAATTAATATAGATTAATCTAGATTCTAGATTAATCTACATTAATGTACATTAATCTAGATTAAAATGGCTCATTTGAATTCTGCCGAAGGCCTTCAGAATATGTGTGCTACCCAAATAATGACTAAAAGTAAGTCTTTGAGAACGGGTTTCTCAAGCCAGGTGCTGCGCATTAGACCAGGGGCTCTTCTCCTTTTTCCAAAATGCATCACAAACTGCTTGAGAAAGCTGTTCTGCTATGATAATTGGTGATGAAAATAAATGATGTTCAATAAGATGTACTTGTGTTTACCAACTGTTTATTCAGTTAAATAGCTGCATCCATGTTACCACGTCACGTTTGATGTGGTCATTTCACAGTTCGAAGACTCGTTCTCGCCCCCTACAGTGCAATTCGGCTAGGTATACATCCACGCTAAAATATCAAGGTCAAAGTCATCATAGTGTAGCGGTTCTTCTTCTTCTAAATGATGAGCTGACACCCAAGAGATTTTCTGTGCAAAGTGTATTCTGTACAAAAAGCAAGGTCGCGTCAGAACATCGCGTCACACATCGCGTCTTTCTGCACCTCTCTCTACAATATACAGTATTAAAAGAACATTAAAAAAATATTCACAAAATAACACACATGCAAAATATTCCTAATATGTACATAAATTAAAATGAAGGAAAAAACTTTTGGCACACAAACCCCACGCACTTCTCACAGCTCACGCCATGTGTCCAAGAGACCTGAACCGGGTCTCAAAAACAAAATAAAAGTCTTTAGAAAATAAGAAACTAAAAGACACAAGAAAGAAGAAATATACTTATAAATCTAGTGTAACCATTTAACTCCGGCACAATAGCTTGCGAGGTATAGACCCAGCTCCCAACCCAACTTTGTGAATAGATTAATGGCGATATTTTTTTTTTATCGCCGACAAAAGTCTCACGTTAACGCAGCACGTTAACGCCGAAAACGGCCCACCACTAGTAAAAACAGTAGCTGAAATGACATGCTTGGTTCTTTAGTAAAAGTAAAGGTGCACGGGTACTTGAGCACATTTGAGGAATAAAAAACAGATCACATTTAAACATTTATACTACAGAACAAACCACATACATGTTTGAGAAAGCAAAGACAATCCCAAGACCCCCCGGACCTATTGACGAGTATGAGACTGACTAAAGCTCAGATGAAGATGAGGATGAGGGCAGCGATAAATTTATAATATCCAAGCTGTTGGCTTTGGACATTTCAAACCTGTGGCGGTTCCTTCGCAGTACCGCTAAAAGGATTGCTCACTAGACGAGAGAAGACATATTTAGCCGGTTCCGATGTTTTTTTGTACCCGGAAACCTGGGAAAAAGACAAAACGGAACACGTGTTACTTCCAAGGCTGCCACTCTAAGCCCGTGAAACGCACAGAAACAATGAAGGCCTGACCCCTCCGCGCAATATAACATATTTTTTTTATTTTGGTACGTCGTACGGGCCGCCCACAAATCGTGTTTAAAGGTTTAAAAAGTGCGGTTTACTATCGTGCAGACGAAGAACTTTTCAGCACCCTGTGACCAGCCGTCAAAGCTAGCGACACGGGAGTCGAGGCCAAAGCCAAAGTCTCACAAATTGTTATTGTTGCTATTAATCGCTCAGACTTTTAGAAGGAAGAAAATTGATTCATGTCCCAGAATAAAAAGATCTTGAGCCTATTTGGAGAGAGATATGGTAATACAATGTGAGAATATGCCCCGTCGCCCTGCGATGAGGAAACATAACTGGTGCTAATTATCTGGGCAAAATTCTGTAACGGCAGTCTGGCTGTTGGTGCTCGTACCAAAAGAAAGTTCTGGTTTTGTCGTGACATTAAAACCGGAGACGACTTGCACTGTGCGTGAAGTGATGTTCGGAGATCCTATGGATGGACAACAACAACAACAACACCACATGGGACAGGACTCTAATACACTCCGGCACTTTCATTCACTTTATGGACTCAATCCCCCCCCAAAATTGCAAACATAACCAAATATTACAACTTTGTGTTTTATACATAAAATATGTGTCTGTTGGATAAATATCTGCATATTGGTTCCACTTGGAATACTTGCAATTTTTGCAATATTGAGGTCTATAGCAGTCGCAAACGTTTTACACTGCATATCGTACCGTGTATGACTGTGTACGTGACAAATAAAAATTTGAATTTTGAATTTGGACCACATTTTCGCGGGGGTCGGAACGTTTGTTGTCCGGGTTTGTGCGCCCCTCGACCCGGAAGTGACGGTTGTCCTCGGGCACCCGGGCTGTTGTGAAATCAGCGCCGACATGGCAGCGGCCGAGAAGCGGAGCCCTTCCGCGCCCGGCAGGGACGCGCCCTTCGACCTCTCCGGTCCGCCCGTCATAGACGGCTTCGCGCCTCTCCCGCGGCCGAGCGAGGAGGGCTTCAAGGACAAATTCATCCGGAAGACCAAGGAGAATCCGTTCGTCCCTGCAGGCGAGTTGCGTGAGATGCGCAGGTTACGTTCATTCCGCGACTGAAATTCCGTGAAATGCGGCGCCTTCGTAACTGCATGTTGCACGAATGTACGTGCAAAAACTTGCATGTACTGTACAGGCCAAAAGTCTGGACACACCTTCTCCGTCAACGTGTTTTCTTTATTTTCATGACCATTTACTTTGGTGGATTCTCACTTAAGGCATCAAAACTATGAATGAACACATGTGGAGTTCTGTACTTAACAAAAAAAGGTGAAATAAGTGAAAACATGTTTTATATTCTAGTTTCTTTGTTCTGATTACTGCTTTGCACACTCATGGTATTCTCTCCATGAGCTTCAAGAGGTCGTCACCTGAAATGCTTCTCCAACAATCTTGAAGGAGTTCTCAGAGGTGTTTAGCACTTGTTTGGGTCCAGCTCACCCCAAACCATCTGGATTGGGTTCAGGTCCGGTGACTGTGGAGGCCAGGTCTCCACTTTTTGTTAAGTCCACAACTCCACACGTGCTCCTTCGTAGTTTTGAAAGAAAGTGAAGTGATTGTCATTGTGATGCACAGCGACACAACGAAACGTGACCTCTGCCGATTTATTTTGCAGGATGCTTGGGCACTGCCGGAGCGCTCCTGTACGGCCTCCGCGCTTTCAAGCAAGGCAAGACCCGGCACTCCCAGCTCTCCATGCGGGCGCGCATCTTCGCACAAGGATTCACTGTTGTCGCCATTATCGTGGGAGTTGCCACCACAGCACTGAGGCCAAAGCCCTGACAGAAATCATGGCTGCCACTTGACTCGGCAACGTATGATTATTAAATATGAACTTATATTTACTTGCCTATTGTGTACTTTTCTTTTCACATTTTAGATTTGAAGGCCTTACTGGAGCAACTCGCCTCCCTCTTGCTTTGTATCTTAAAGTGAAAGTAGAAATTAGTTTTATTTTGTTTATGTAAAATTTGATCCCTAAAATTAAAATGTACAAAGGGTGTCTTGTATTAATCATGGTCTTTGGGCATCATAGAGTAACTTGTTTTTAGAACATTTCTCCTTACATGTAATTTTCATTTTATTTCTAAGTGGGGGTGTAGAGAGAGAGACATCAACCATCATGACCACTTGTTATTTATTGATAAAATAGAACAGAAATGAAAAGAAGAAAGTATTTTGTGAGTACCTGTTGCACTTGGTTTGCGCCAACACAATGCAAACGTGGTTAGGGTGAATGCTGCAGAGTTATGGACGTTATATATGACAAAGGCCTCGTTTCAAACAGGTACAACATCAAAACCACAGGCAGAATCAGGCGTCCTTCAACTAAACATTTTCTAATTAAAAGAGGGACGGTAACTTAACCATCTTCAGGGCGTGAAAATGGTGAAAATTGTACGTGGACCGTACGGAGTGGCCACCCCCGCTGCTGATCTACCATCCTGGACATTAAAGATGTGGACGGCGTGCTGGTCTCATCAGCAGGACGAAGCGACGCCACGTGTAGGCGGCGTTGATTAACGCTAAGAAAGTTTTTGTCTATAACAAACCCAACACCGCTGCGCTGCGTCTGACTATTGAGGTCATGAGGCCCCACCCCCCCAGTGCATCCTAGGCATTACTGCTGACCAGCTGTGTTCTCCCATCGTCTCGCTGACACCCATTTAAACCGTTCTTTATGACAGCAGCGTAGTAGAGGGACTGTTGTCACCGAAGGGCCATATGAATGTATTCAGTCAGCGTGGCGCTAGATCTCTTTGGCACTTTTTTTTTTTTTAATATAAACACATCCGAAGACCTGGTGTTCTGGACGTCACCGGAACTGTCGGGAGCGAACGCGGGAAAAAAAAAAAAAAACATTCAGGAATCATTAATTTTCCGTCAAGTCAAGAAAGAAGAAACAATACAGGCAAACTTACCGACTAAAGCCCTCACTCATAAGGCAGAGACAATCAATAGTTCTGGTGTATCCGTTAGTGATTCAAAAGCTTAAATAAAATCCAATGCGTTTACTAACCGGGCTTATTACTTTCTCCAATGTTAAAATAAAGTGCAGGGAAGCAGAAATCAAACTAACAAAAAGCACAAAAGCTGGTGCTTAGGCCTTGCGGACGAGAGGCGTCTGCTTGAGAGATATGAGCACTGAGCGCATTCGGGACACGTCCTTGCACTGCTTATTGGTTTTGGGATTAAAGTCACACAGCCGGGCCACCTTCTCCCACTCAGACCCTGGCCCGTCCTCCTCAGAATCCTTGAGGAAGGCTTCTTCCGACGCTCTGCGGAGGGACAAACGGAGGCATCTTTTAGCTGAACGCAGCAGACTCTCGCACGAACACTATATTCATTCATTTACCGTAAGAATGAAAACAACATGCGGTACACATATTAGGGTGCAACAAGCATGCATGCACAGAAAAACTAGACTCTTGTATGGTGGGACATACACCAAGCCTATCACATCAGAGTTGGGTTGCTGGTAGAAAGCCTGATCGGCGATCCTAGCGTGCAGGTAAAGCCATGATAGCAGGGAAAGAAAGAGAGGAAGAGGACAGAGGAACAAGGTCAGTTGCCGTCAACACACTGTATAAATGACATCAAGATACACACACACTAGCAAGTGAGGTCCAACAGATGCTATGGGTCAGTTTCCCGTTCTATGATTTAGTCGGGCAGACTGAGGGCTTAAAGGTCCCCTGACACGAAAATTTCACTTTCTCCACCGACCGCCATGGCACTGCAGTTGCTCGGTGGTTGGATGTAAAAATGAGCACAACATTTATTTTTTTATTTTTTTTTAGTCTCATCACGCGATACTCTGAACCAGGGGGTTAATTTGACCTTTTTCCGGTCAAAAAAACGACAACATGACTTCCTGTCTGCGCGCAACATTGTGGTTGGTGGATTGTGTTGATGACGTCATGGCCGCTCAACTTCTATAGGCCGCTCCCCTTCTCATTAGCATTTAAAGCCACAGACACCCAAACGGTGCGTCCTGGTAAATCTCATTGTGGGTCTGGATCAAAATGGCTGTAATTCTGCAGCAAGGCTGAATTTCAGAAAAAGACTTCAGATACAGTATTAGGGGACCAACAAGACCAATATTAAAGCAAAAATAAAAATAAATAAATATCAGGGGACCTTTAATACATGAACCATTAAAATATCATATCATGGAGAGAATGTAATTAGCATGTAATTAGTAATTGAATTAATTTTTCTTCAAACGTTAAATACCTGTTATTTAGATCATTATTGGCATCGGTACATGCATATCTATAACCAAGCCACCAAGGTACAATTTCCAAAAAAGCAGTCGCCTGTAGTCCTGCCAGGTCGCTACCTGTTATTAGCTTTGTTCTTCTCGAGCTGGTCGCTCTGGTGTACATGCCACTCTTCCAGCTCTTTCCTGGCCTTTTCCTTCCACTCGGCCTCCGACGCTTTAGAGGCGGCGTCTACAGATGACGGAGGGATAGCGAAGCGATTAGTAATAATGCTAAATGCCGCTAAAAACAGTGGCGGGGAGGATCAGGGCCAGGCTAACGGGTCACCTAATTGCTCCAGTCGGGTTTTCTGTTCCTCTCGCCACTTCCGCAGACTCTCCGGCTCTTGCCTCAGCTGGTCCACCTGGGCGATGGCTGCATAGCCGTCTGCAGTTCCATTAGAGGTCTAAAGCAAAGACCAAACATCATCTGTTCACTGCAAATTATTAACTGGTGATTAGTATAAAAAAAAAAGAAAAAGAAAGATCAATGAAAAACAACTCCTCCACCTGAAACATGTCTCCGTTGACGGCAGCTTTTTCGTCTTCGAAGGCATCTGTTCACATAGCAGGAAAAAAAAAAGCTTGTCACCAAACCTCCGACGATTGTGTCCCCGAGTGTCTCCAGGGGGACAAATAACATGGTTTCTTACACCTCGATCCTAAATCTTGTGTTTATAACCAATACAATACATGACTTTGGGTGACCAGATTGATAATGGGCCATATGAACCTGGTTCAAACCCCATTTACTGCCACAATGTCCCTGAGTAAAGTGTCTCCAGGCGGACTGTCCCTGTCACTACTAGTTGTAAGTCTCTACAGATAAGGAGACTCGTCATTAAATTACAGATTACAATACATTCATATTAAAAATATATATTAAACATCATAATACAATAATACGCGGAATAAAAACTAACGATTAACGCAACCCAGCCAGGCTGAGCGAGGTAACTTATTACGCTAGCGATTACTAATGGTTTATAATTTTCCAGGTTATTAAGGTTTTATTTTTATTTGTATGGCGTTTGTATTACAGCAGAGACACTACTTAGCATTAGCCGCTAACCGTAGTGTGACTGCAGCCCGAAGCCGTCGCCCTCGTTCTCGATTCCCGCAATTTCGCTCTCCTGCTGCGCCAGGAACGCCGCGGCCGGGTCTTCTTCTGGGGCATGGAAGCCGTTGCCAGAAGACGAGAATTCGAAGCTGTCGTCCATTTCTGTCTCTCTTTTTTACGGTCTGAAAGCCGCTAAACACTTCTGGACTGTTCTGTCGGCGAAACCTACTTCCGGTACCGCCTGTCTGACACGTCACTTCCGGTACCAGTCTAAATAACCGAGAAACCTGGTTGTTTGTGTGCGATGTCAATTTTATCTGCTTCTGAAATCCTTCTCATTTCCCCATTCTCGTGATTATGGCGTTAATGGACGTTCGCCGTGACAACGAAAACATGCACATAAACATGTTTTAACATGTAAAAACATTGCGCCACCTGGTGGCGCAGAGATGGGAAGACAAGATCTTTCTGTCCCTGTAAAACTGTTTACAAGTCGACGGGTTGTCATTTCACGGACTGGACAACAGTCAAGAGTGACTTGGACAGTGCAAATGGCAAGGCTGTGGAAAAACAAGAAAACTATGTACAGAAAGTGATGAGATCGTCACTGTGACACACCACAGCACAGCATGCGGTGACAAAACAAAACGCGTCCTCTGCTTTTAACCGCCACATTTGATGATAAGTGGGCAGCCCGGGGAGCAGTGTGTGGGGACGGTGCTTTGCTCAGTGGCACCTCGGCGGATCGGGATTCAAACCGGCAACCTTCTGATTATGGGGCCGCTTCCTTAACCGCTAGGCCACCACTGCCCCATATTGGTTATTGTGAAAAGTTGTGTGAGTTATAGAACTCTGATCACCCCCCCAAAATTTGTATGGTAGCGGTCGTGCCCTTGGGTGAGTGGGTCGGAGGCCTGGTTCCGTTCTCTTGAGCAGGTGGCGTGGGCTGAAAGAGAGAGAGGCGCAGGAAGGAGGGAGTACACATGGTCAAGCAATCTCTTGGTGTCGTCTCGTCATTTGCTGTGCGAGGAGCGAAAAAAAATATATAAATGCAGTTAAATGCAGAGGACAAATTTCACTGTGTGCACCTAGGGTTAGGTGCAATCACTTCACTTTCGAACCGCTACACAAAGTATAATGCATGACATGAAATGTGAACACCACGTTTAACTCGGATACTTCCACGCTCTGTGGCCTAGTGGGTAACACACTCGCCTGTGAACCAGAAGACCCAGGTTCAAATCCCACTTACTACCATCGTGTCCCTGAGCAAGACACTTAACCCTGAGTGTCTCCAGGGGGGGACTGTCCCCGTAACTACTGATAGTAAGTCGCTCTGGATAAGGGTGTCTGGTAAATGCTGTAAATGTAAATTCTGGCATCTGTTTTCAGAGGAATATTTAGAAATATTGTTTACATAATCGTGGGATTATTAGGCCTGCGGGCTAAAATTAGCCCTGCCCGCTTTTAACGGTTTCGTGGAAAAACGGTCTGGCGGAGAATCCAGTGCCACGTGATGGAACACTGCACCCCAAGCTATGCGTGGCCACCCAAGAATGTCTCGGAATGCCACTCTGCAGGGCGAACCCTGGCGGTGACATCACGCACGCTGGCACTAACTGCGCCTTTGGCTTTGAGAGATCGAAACACAAAAGGTGGAAGCGGAAGGTTGCCGGTTCGAATCCCGAGCCGCCGAGAAAAAGCACCGTCCCCGCACACTGCTCCCCGGGCGCCTGTCATGGCTGCCCACTGCTCACCAAGGGTGCTGGTTAAAAGCAGAGGACACATTTCGCTGTGACACCGTGTGCCGTGCTGCAGTGTTTCACGTGTTTCAGGCCTGTTCTGCGTGCTATTGCATGCTCGACTTTTCTTTTATTGTTGCGACGGCAGCGGCGGGAAGTGGAAAGGTCGAGGCGACGGCGTTCTGCCCATGCTCGAAATCCCGAAAAGCCCCGGTGGTCGCGAAGAGGCGGCAACTTCTGCGGAGCGACACGTTATCAAGTTTCTACCGATGAACAAATTCAGAGAATCGGCACGGGGGATGAACCCATGCCGATATATCTGCCGTTCGGAGTTCTTTCTTTTTGGAGTGAGTTTGCGTTTTTTGCAACTTGATTGTGCAAAGTGAAGACAACAAAGAGGAAAAAAAGACAGGAAAAAATGTAGGAAAAACCCGAGCAATAGAATTTAATGATGACGAAACTGAAGATTCTGCGAACACCAGCTTTAAGTACAGCACTCAAGCACACGGCTTTCCTTACTTCTAAGACAATTTAACAGTGCTATAAATCCATGTTTTCCCGCACTGTTTGCGTGCCGCTCGTGTTCTTTGGCGCGGTGCTGCTGGTCGTGCCGTATTCAGTTGGGGTGAAATTCCTGCACCCTGACAACATTGTGTTCCGAGCTCCCTCCATGACAATAAAAAGCAAGGTAAAAACTGTAGCTCGTGGATCGGCACACTCCACCGTTATTTGAATCATTATTTGACGGGTATGCGGTGTGTCCAAGCGGGTAACAGACTGGAAGTCACAGGTACAAACCCCACTTATTACCATTGTGACCCTGAGCAAGACCTTTAAGTGACACTTTTATTTATGACTTTTTTTTTCTTCATCAGACTCATCACACCAGCTACAGGCATGAGGACCATTCGCATGACTTATTAATAGAACTTTGCATGGAATATATATCCATATATGTGTGTGTATGTACGTGTATATGTATATTTATATATGTATATGTATGAATGTACAGTACAGGCCAAAAGTTTGAACACACCTTCTCATTCAACGTGTTTTCTTTATTTTCATGACCATTTACATTTACATTTACGGCATTTGGCAGACGCTCTTATCCAGAGCGACTTACAACGTGCTTTCAAGTTACCGTCAATGAAGAGATCAATTCCGGTTCACTAGGACCCCAACTATGAATACAATCTTTTTATTCACTCTGTTGTAGATTCTGTACACAAGTTCGACAACAAGAAAATTACAATTTAATCTAAATATTCTTTAAAGAGGAAGGTCTTGAGCTGCCGTTTGAAGGTGCTCAGTGACTGAGCTGTTCTGACCTCGAGGGGAAGTTCATTCCACCACCGAGGGGCCAAGACAGAGAAGAGTCTAGATGAATGTTTTCCTTTTACCTTCAGAGATGGAGGGACCAGGCGAGCAGTACTGGAGGCTCGGAGTATACGAGGTGCAGTGTGAGGTGTAATAATACCAATTTACGTTGGTAGATTCTCACTGAAGGCATCAAAACTATGAATGAACATATGTGGAGTTATGTACTTAACAAAAAGTGGAGACCTGGTCTCCACAGTCACCGGACCTGAACCCAATCCAGATGGTTTGGGGTGAGCTGGACCAACAAGTGCTAAACACCTCTGGGAACTCCTTCAAGACTGTTGGAGAAGCATTTCAGGTGACGACCTCTTGAAGCTCATCGAGAGAATGCCAAGAGTGTTCAAAGCAGTAATCAGAGCAAAGAAACTAGAATATAAAACATGTTTTCACTTATTTCACCTATTTTTATTAAATCCATAACTCCACATGTGTTCATTCATAGTTTTGATGCCTTCAGTGAGAATCCACCAACGTAAATGGTCATGAAAATAAAGAAAACACACTGAATGAGAAGGTGCATTCAAGCTTTTGGCCTGTACTGTATGTATGTATATGTGTGTGTGTGTGTGTGAGAGTGTGTGTGTTATGAACGTAACAGTGGAACGACGTGAACGGGGTTGCAGGGAGCCCACGTGACCGTGACGTGGGCGCGGAGCCCTGACTAAACAGAGATCCACGCAGGAGCCGCTGTCGCTGGGAGCCCTGACGTCGGAGTGGAGGAAGTCCGAGCTTACAGTCGCCTGGTAATTCATTCTTTCTTATCCGGACGAAGGCAGCAGGAATGTCCGCCGAGAACAAGGAGAGCCAGGAGGTAAAGGCGCTTCCGACCTTCTCACCTTCTCCCCGCCGGTTTACGGGATCGGGAACTTTTCCTTTTTTTTTAATGCAACTTTTCTCTTTTCCTTTCCGCTACAAAGAAAAAAAAGCGGCCGAAATAACGTTCACGGCGTTACTCGATCGTCGTCAGTTCGATTCTGAATTCGGAGCGATTTCTGCGCCACCTCCGGTTCTGGACGTCGGGTCCCTCGATCCGAATTGAAAAAGAAGAGAACCGAGACCGGACCGTTTTATAGACCGAAGACCGCGATTGTTCTTCCAGCCACTCAACACGATACACAACAGAATAGAACGACGTCGCAATGTTACATTTACATTGTTACAGCGTTACGGTTATGTTGTTTCTCTCTCTCTCACACACACACATATATATATATAATATATATTCGTACAGTGCGACTTACGAACATGTTGATAATGTTGCGTGGTTGTTCGTGTGTCCCATGTTTCGTTTTCGGTAAGTTTTTTTTTTTTTTTATCTTTTAATTTTTATATATTTTATTTCTGGGCTCCGTGGCTCGTGTGGGTGTTGGGCTGAAATAGTTCGGCGTAGTTTTACATTCCTTATATAGCCCTGCGTGGTCGCTCTCCGCGCCGGAGCTCGGGGGACAGGGGGGACAGGGGGACAGAGGCTGCAGGTACGAGGAACGTCGGGTTCTGACACCAGAACAGGAGTTTCCTCGCACTCTTACATTTCATGTATAGTTATCCTTTAAAAAAAAAAAAAACAGAATTAATAACACATTATGAATTAGTATTATTATACAGGCTATTTCCCCCCCCTCCTTTTTTATTAACCCCTATATATTTTTGTGATTTATGGCTTTATGCCTCTTACATTACGCCGTTTGTCAGACGCCCTTATCCAGAGTGACTGGGACGGCGTCCCCCCCGGAACAAGCGTCTTGCCCGGGGACACGGTGGCAGTAAGTGTGGGTAGAGTTTTACCCGCCAGGCTACTGCCGGCCCACCCGGATTTTGCGGGGAGAGTTGACCTTATAAAAGCCGGAGACGCCGGCCGGCCGGCCGTTCCTGCGGTGGGGGACGGAGAGGAAGGCCTGCGAGCGTGGGCCCGGGCGAGGAATGCGTTTGGCCGGTTGGAGATGTGTGTGTGTGTGTGTGTACGCTGTTTATGTAAGAATTCCGTCCCGCAGACATTAGCGCTCGGCCCGGTGACCCCTTGCCGCAGTAAATGTTTCGGGGTGTGCGTGCAGGCTTTTCAGGGACGGCCTTTTCATTTTCTTTTTTCCGTGCTGTGTTTGATTTTTGCGGACTTGATCGTGAACGTTAAAGTCCAGACCGGTTCCATGAGCATTTCATATGTTTAAACCCAACATCCAGGCAGTAGATGGACCGGAACGTTCCTGAATCCGGTGCTTCTTAAATACCTGTTTTCTGTGGCAGGACGTGAATTTGTCCTGATTTTTGTAAATTGTATATATATATATATATTTTTTTTTTAAACGTCCATGTCTTCTGTCCTCCACAGGCCATGAACTTATACTGCGTCACCCTGAACGGACCGGCTCCCTGGGGCTTCCGGCTTCAGGGGGGTAAGGACTTCAGTATGCCCCTCACCGTATCCAGGGTAAGACCAGAGCGTTGTGTGTGAGTGACGTTTGTCTAAACGCGTCCCGGGTTTTTCCATTGTCGTCCCACGCGGACGGAGACCCAACAGAAACCTGAAAAAAGGCGAAGCGAACGGGGCTAATGAGACCCGCACGCTCCCCAACGCGCAAGGTTCATTTCCACCCTCGCATTCCAGCGGAGGCATGTCACCGCGGCGTCTCTCGCTCGGAACCCGGCTCTCGGGGCCGAGCGTCCGCGCCGTCTCCTCACAAGGACATGTTGTGGTCTGTCTCGCTCGCTCCCTCCCGATACGTCCCTGTTGAACAGGACGGCGCTGGCGCTCCGTTTCCAGACCGTATAAGTGCAGTGAAAGTGAAGTGATTGTCACATGTGATACACAGCAGCACAGCACACGGTGCACACAGTGAAATGTGTCCTCTGCATTTAACCCATCACCTTGAGTGAGCAGTGGGCAGCCATGACAGGTGCCCGGGGAGCAGTGTGTGGGGACGGTGCTTTGCTCAGTGGCACCTTGGCGGATTGGGATTCGAACCAGCAACCTTCTGATTACGGGGCCGCTTCCTTAACCGCTAGGCCACCACTGCCCCACTGTGCCTGGCCCGGCCGCTCCGCATCTGCTCCGCGTTTGCCGCGCTTCTCCCGGCACGCGTGTTTCCAGCCACCCCGACGCAGCAAGTTTATTAAACAGAAGCTGCCTCGGCGCGCCGACATCACACCCGCGTTCTAGTCTCGTGGCCGCCCGCAGTCCACGAGCCGACCGGGGGTCACGTGACCCGTGGAAGGATGCCCGGCAACAACAGGCCCACGCCGGGGCGGACCATGTGGCGGTAACACGAATCCGGCGGTGTGCGTGGAACGCTCGCGCCAGGTTACGCGGAGCCTGTATTCAGACAATCGGACGCCACCGCGACGTCATGTGCGGGCGGGTTCCCGGCCGAGATCCGGTTCGTGTCTCTGCACGAAACCAGACGACGGAGTTTGCGCAATAAACAGCGGCTGCTGCCCCCCCCCCCCCACCCTCAACCCTACGTTTCAGGCAGGAACGAGTCTTCACGCACTTGCATATCATATGAATTGTGCTGTGGCAGAAATAAGATTCAAGATCCAAGATTCGGTTTATTGCCAGTACGACATTATACACAGAATTCCGTGTATTGAAATAGTGTTTCACACAGACCCCCCCCCCCCCCCCCCCTCAATAGTACAATCATTAAAGAAAAAAAAAAAAATATATATATGTATATACACACTAAACTATACAAGGAAGTGGATCAGAAGGTTGCCGGTTCGAATCCCGATCCGCCAAGGTGCCACTGAGCAAAGCACCGTCCCCACACACTGCTCCCCGGGCGCCTGTCATGGCCGCCCACTGCTCACTCAGGGTGATGGGTTAAATGCAGAGGACACATTTCACTGCTGTGTATCACATGTGACAATCACTTCACTTTATACTGTACTAACCAAAACTAGAACTTAAATACCATACAGGTTATCTCTATAGGAGAAAAGTAGAACTTTTCTGTATGATGAAGAGGTTGGACAGGAGATAACTGGACAACGTCGTGTAATTAATATTCCAACCACTTGCAGATTTTACTGTTATTAACATGTTTTATATATGTAGGTTTATAAAGGTTTAACCTGCTGGAAATAACGTATTTTCCTTCTGGACGAAGCGAGAGTCCGGGGCGCATTTCTGCGCTGGGCCTGAACGACCGTAATCGTATCAAAGTGGATGTTCGGGTTAAGTGTGTTGTTCCCCTGGTGTAATGTCACATGGCTAAAGTTCCCATACGTACGGGTGACGTACACGCCGAGCTGCACCTCCGCTGCGGATCTCCGCCCGCCGGTGAGTAAGGCCGTGATTCATGTGAGCGTGGCTGGCGGCAGAAGGTCCCGGTGAGGTCATGAGGTCCCACGGCGGCCGAGACGAGGGACTCGAGACTGTCTGGGAGGAGGTTTGTCTGGCAAATTTGTGCAAAATTTGGGCGGTCGCGCCTTTCAATCTCCTACGTTTGTGAGCTGTCTGGTCGATTCACGAGGCTTTGCTGCTGTTCCACGGGTTCCGCGGCGCAGGAACGTTCTCCTACCGATGCACAATGGTGGGTGGTTGCAAAAAAAAAAATCAAAAAATTATCCCCCCTTTTCGGTTGTACCTGCGGCCCGTGCCCCGCCCCTCTTCTTCTGCTGGCACGGGTTTCCATGTTAGCTCGACATTCCTCACCGTTGCCCCTCTCCTGCCAAATGAGATGCCTGTTGGTCCCCTCCCCCACCACGTCTTTACAACCAGATGACCTCTCCAGTCTCGGAGGAATGTTTTCCCGGTGAAATCACAGTTGGGGGGGCGGAGCTTTCCCGCCCGCCTTTGTTGCTGTTTGTCTCCACGCGGAGGGAAATGCATCTGGTTCCCGTCGCCTCAAACGTGGGTGCGCGGCTCTGATCGAGCAATAACGAGCGATTAACTGATCGATGAGTGAAAGTGGAGTGAAGTGAAGTTATGCACAGCACACGGTGCACACAGTGAAATGTCCTCTGCATTTAACCATCACCCTTGGTGAGCAGTGGGCGGCCATGACAGGCGCCCAGGGAGCAGTGTGTGGGGACGGTGCTTTGCTCAGTGGCACCTCAGTGGCACCTTGGCAGATCGGGATCCGAACCGGCAAACTTTGTGATTACGGGGCCGCTTCCTTAACCGCTAGGCCGCCGCCGCCCCCATAATCGCGTGGCAGCGGCACTGACTGGTCCCGGCGTCGATCTGCTGCTGGAAGGCGAAACGAACGATGGCTTTTCCAGGCCGTTTATTTCTCCCGCGCCCAGGCCTCGCCTTTCCTAGCAAGATATTTATGTCACACACCCCCGTCATATCGGCTGACATGATGTCAGGGCCACGCGGTGCGTCTGAAGCCCCCAAAAGGCAATGGAACTAGTAAAAAGCGCGGCGTCCGGTTTGCGGGTGGTCCCTTATCAAATGCTCCATGCATTAGTGTGTGTGTGTGTGTGTGTGTGTGTGTGTGTGTGGGGGGGGGTAGTAGTAGTGGTAGTGGTAGTAGGTAGTAGGGTGGCAGTAGCCTAGTGGCTAACACACTCGCCTATGACCCAGAAGACCCAGGTTCAAATCCCACTTACTACCATCGTGTCCCTGAGCAAGGCACTTAACCCTGAGTGTCTCCAGGGGGGGACTGTCCCTGTAACTACTGACTGTAAGTCGCTCTGGATAAGGGTGTCTGGTAAGTGTGTGTGTGTGGGTTTTAATATCTGTTGCCTGACAGTAGAGCTGCTCTGCGGGTCCGTGCAGGAACGCCACAAATGCCCGCTTCACGCTCAAGGTTATATAATAGACGGGGCGCTCTGGAAAAGGCGTTGCTTGTGCCGGGACTCTGGCCGGTATAAGGGGAGCCTCCCCTCGCCGTGGCGGCGTGCGCATGAGCGCCGGGGGCAGTTTAAGGTTACCTCCCCCCTGGCCCAAAGACCTGAGTGCAGCACTTTGCTTCTCCCGTTTTCCGAGCGAGCGGACAGCTGGCGGCTGAATGTGAGCCAGGAACGCAGGTGGCGGCGTCCATCAGCCCTGCCGGGCCACCACCGCTTTCATCTCCAGCTCCACACGCTACACCGGCGCTTTCCCTTTGCCTTCCCTCCACACGCCGCTTTTCTTGGTATCCGTGGTCCTTTCAATCCCCCCCCCCCTCACTCCCCACGCCAAACCTGACCTTGTTACCGGAACACATTTACAGATTTCCTTCCGTTCGTGAGAATTCCGAAGTGTCAAAACACTTTAAAGGGTGCTCAAGTGTGCCATCGTAGAACCGTGCTCGGCCCCCGTGGCAGGTAGGCGCGGTAAATTAGACACGGGGGCCGGCATGTGTTCTGCAGATGTTTAAACCGTTATAGCCGCGCAGGCCCAAAATAGGCACAAGGATACGCGATAAAATTTCCGAGCCGCCGCATGCTCCACGTTGTTCCGGAATTCTTCCGTTTTCCTTTTCCTCGGCCGAGGTCGGGAGGGGGGAAAACGTACGGTGAAGAATGGGCCGATGAAGTGACCGCGAGCGACTGTCCCCGCCTGTCTCAGGCGGGCTGTGCGGGCGAGGAAGACCGCGTTGCCGCGACTCACCGCGGGTCATCTGCGAACTTTTGCACCCCCGTTATCCGAGACCCCGCCGCAGGTCTTCGGTTTCCCCCCCGGCGGCAGGGACAAGCTGACTAAGCCTTCTCCTGAAAGGTTTTTGGCTCCTGAGGTTCAAAATGGTTACCCCCTCCAAGTCAATAGTGCAACGGTGCCTCAACGCCGGGGTTTTTTTTTTCCCCAAAGGTCAAATTTGAAGCACCGCTCGACGTGCGTACGCTACGCAGAATCAGGGCACTATTTTGGATCTGGAACTAATCGCAAACACCGCACTGTAGGTGTCGTAAATGGCCCTTTAGGCTTTTTTTTTAGGTACGGAACAGCTACGTTCTGAGGTCTAGAGTCCGGTTCCTTGTTAAACCTTCAGGAGTTATGAGTTCTATTAAAAATGCACAGTAGGCCGGCAAAGGACGTTTGTTGGGAATCTGTCCAAAAAGGGAGAAATGTCTTTTCTCCTTCTCCTTCGTGAAATCAATGTTTGCCGGTCTTGATCGATCAGGATTTCTTTGCCAACGGCTCAATCCCTTGGACTCCTGTGCAGGTCAAGTTTTTCTGTCCTTTCACCCGTTTCCTGCCTTCCTATAACCCCGACCGTGTGTTTCGTAATGGAAGGCTTTGTGCAATACGGAGGTTATAATGTCATTTGTTGGATTTGTGTTGTGTGACAGTTTTTGGCTATTGAGCTCATCACGCTGTCCCCCTTCTAGCTGACCCCTGGAGGGAAGGCAGCCCAGGCCGGAGTTGGTGTGGGGGACTGGGTGGTGTCCATTTGTGATGCCAACGCAGAGGACATGACCCACGTGGAGGCCCAAAACAAGATCAGAGCAGCAACTGTGTCTCTCACCCTCACCCTGACAAGGTACAGCTTCTGGCCTTCATTGATTTGTTGTGGTTGCCAATCTTCTGTCTGTCCCCGAAGCGAATGCCAAATGACAGATTACAGGTTCGGTCCCCCCGGGGGGCCAACAGTGGGAATCCTTGTAGTATTTTAAGAAGCGGGTCTCGTGGTGGTGAATTTCTGGTGCTCGGGTGGTACTTATCGGAGTTTGACCACTTGGTGGGAGACAGGAACAAATAACATGGTTTCTTACACCCGGACCCTAAATAGAGCCTAAACCTTATGACCAATACAAGAAATCTACGTGACATTCGGTGACCAGATATATAACGGGTCTATGAACTAGAGGTCCCAGGTTCGAACCCCACTTCCTTCCTGAGCAAGACACTTAACCCCGAGTGTCTCCGGATGGACCGTCCGTGTAACTACTTACTGTAAGCCTCTCTGGATAAGGGTGTCTGATGAACGCTGTTGATGTAAATGCCGTGAAGGGCCAGTCGCAGTCGTTTGTCTCTATCCAGCATGTTAAGCTGCACCTCGGGTGAGGTAAAGCACTCCTTGATCTGATATTATCCGAAATTATCGCTATTATTAGTCACTCAATCAAATGAACAAAGCAGCCAACTAGCTGAAGTAGCGATCAGCCGGGTAGTCTGAAATATGAGGTGGCAACTGCTGTTTTCTGGCATTTATTCCTTCTTTCTTGGCGTAATGCTGGCTTCGTGAGTCTGGGCAGAGGTGGTGATAATATATGGCTGTAATATTGCAGCTCTCTGAACGGAGAACCGTACTCGCCAACGTTCTGCGATTCCGTTGAACTGTAAAGCTCAAACATATAAACCGCAGCCTCCCATTTGCCAAGACGAGTTAATTACTGAGCACGCTCGAGTGTACTGCAGTTAATTTATTTTCTAGCCAAATTTGTGGCTTGATCAGCTTGACCACAACATTCGCGCATGTTTTAGATGTTGGAGCCGACCAGAACAGGTCACTCTGGGTAAGTAATTGCATAAACTCTCTTGATTGGTTAATGGGCACCACAAGATCAGAAAATTGGATGCTTCCTCCTGTTACTATGACAACCCTAGTAAGGTCATTTTTTTGTGATTTATAGAGAGGGGGAAAAAAAACGACTTTTTACCTTTATCCTGATCTCGCCCTTCACTTTACACTAGCAACGGGCCACCCGTTTGAAATTAGCACCCATACTTCCTGTTTTGTTTATTTTATCCATCTCCACCACCATAGAAGCACCGGTTAGCTTTTGCGTCACGTTTACGGTATTTATAGCGTCCCACATCTACGTAGCCACCTCTTTTGGGCCAGTGAGATACAAGCAACTCAAATAAAATTTCACGGCCAACATCACAAATTAATTTGAATATTACAGTTTTTGTGGTGTATGACTTGTACGTGCTCCGCGACATGTTTCATCAAGCCTGACCCCAGGCCGTACACGAACGCAGACGGCCCTAAAAAGGCCGTGTGGTGATTGTTGCTCTCCTCTGAGAGGCGGGCTCAGAGTGGCGCTCTGGAAAAAATGTGTCTGTGGCGAAGCGGTGAGTATGGGAACCGACAAGCCCCGACGTGGGACGCCTGTTCCTCCCTCCTGCGCCGCCCGTAATTCCCCGCTCCTCTCTCATTACGCCGGCCTTGATGTAGCACCAAAACCCGACTGGAGGAGGAAACCGTCCGACCTCGCCGACCTCGCGCAGTTAACTAATGAGAGGAGTCTTCGGCCCAGCGGTGACGTCACTCCGTCCCCCTGCGACGGTCGGCCTCACGGTTTCACGTTTAAGTCCTTCAGAGCAGGGCATGAAAGAGGGTTCGACACCGTTGCGCTCCCTGCCCTCCAGCTCTACAGAAAAGGCAGGAAGTGTGCGCCGGTCCGCCGCTCCACGCGGGCGGGGGTTTTATTACAGGATGAGCAGGGCGTGGTCCGCCTTTCGTCGAGCGTCTAGCCCGGACGTGTCCCTCGCTCGGTAGCCACCTGGGAGTCGCTCCGGTGCCAGGCGGTAGCCGAGCCTGCACGCCCGTACAAGACTCACCTGCCCGCTGTTCTAGGAAGGGGGTGCGGGGGGTTCAGTTCTGGTTCCCCCCCTGTGGTATTTACTCTGTCATGGTGGGCGATCAACTCTAATGGAATTTGTAGAATATGATCGATGCTGCCGGGACGTCGTTTATTTGTGTTTATGTGTTTTTTTTAATTTTTTTATTTCTAATTGTGCGATTCTGCTCATATTCATTGAGGGAAGTGAGTTTACAGGAGAACGATGCTGTAACTTCCAAATCCCGCTCTCATACAGTATATTTTCTTTATGGCTGTCAGGAATACGGTATAAATCCGTCCGACTGCTTTGCTGTTTTTTTTTTGTAAAGTGTCCATTTAATTAGAAATATGAGATATTATAGACGGCACACGAGGGAATTTAACTTAACTTTAAGTTGTCATTAACAATAATTGACTTTTAAAAGTAGAAAGGATTTGGTGAGCCGTGCGGCTTTTATATTGTCTCAGAAGGGGAAACGAACAGTAAAACTGTAAAAACGGCTTGAGTATTAAAATGCGAAGCAGAAGAGTGTGCAGTCGCGTTTTATTCAGTTTAAAGCGGCTGCAGTGCGCATTTGTCTGACATTTCCGCATCGGCCCATTTTACAGCCATATGATTTGGCCCCGGAATGGACCGCTCTTGGCTCAGTGCTACTAAGGGAACCCTGTTAAATTTAGTGCAGCGTATTGTCCAACGGGATTGTGTAGACTTGGTCAGGGGTGAGGTTGGGATGTGGAATTCCTCGAATCCAGTTATGCGGCTAAAAGCGCTTTTCCATTTCGGTAGCGCCTTCTTCATGGTGCTCGTGAAGGTTCTACAGAAACACCGGCTTGTTGTCACGGCCCCTGGCCTCTCGGCACCGTGGGTTCTCTCCGGCTGGGCAGGAAGCCACGGACGGCGTGTTAGGCCTCGTCGTCGGAATGTCGGGAAGGAGAGTTACTGCGAATCTTCTGACGGCTTTTCGGGAGACGAGGAACGCGGTCCCGGCCGACCCGGGGAACTGACGCGCCGCGCCCGCTGAAGTGTTCCAGGGTTTTGTGGAACCTTCTCCCGTCAGAAATTAACCCCTTCCCCTCTCATCTCTCTCCACAGAGCTTTCCAGACTGGAGGAGACCAGAAGGTTTGTTTGTTTGTTTATTTATTAATCATTTCCAGAAATCATCATGTCACAGCAGCGCTTCCTGGACGTGAAGCAGCCAGCGCATGATTTATGAAGCAGCAAATAGCCTTTTCTTTCCATAGGCTGCCTTTTAAGCGCTCGCCGTGTTTTAATACTTGACGTCCCGTGCTCTTGTCAGGGTGATGAATTGCCCTCTCTCCTTTCAGCATTCGTACCCCCCCCCCCTTCTTCCAAAACAAGCGCGGCCATTTATAACGTTCAAAAATCCCAGCTCTCGCCTGGCCGGCGTTACACTTCGCGGAAGCGCTGCGACATGCTTGGAGATCTGCTTGTTGGCTTGTTCTGTTTTTTTTTTTTTTTTCTTCGCGATCTCAGACACTTTGGCTTCAGCATGTAGCCGTCAGTGCTCGGGGATGCCATGCCTAAAAAAAAAACAAAAAAAAAACCCCAAAAAAACTGCAGAAATCCTAATAAATATGCGTTTGGCCTCCCAGATGGGGATTTGGAACCCTGGAGGGGAAACCGCCCTCTAGTGGGCGACCTGTAGTATTACACGGCTCACACCAAATGCACTCTTTGGGCCAAATCCGAGGGAAGTAGGTTCACTTTTTGGCGCTGCGGAATCCGATCCGACGCCACATGCCGAGCCAGCGGAGATCTTCTCGTCCGACTGCCGCTGGCCGGCGGCCAGAGTAAATATTGGTCCGATTGGGCGTGTTCACGCTTCTTAAGCATTTCCTCCCTGGGCTCAAAAGAATAGAGCGTGGCGGCGCGCAGTGACATCACACTTTGACAATGCGTGCTGGCCAAAGTCCGAGGCGCTGGTGGGTGATTAACCATTTTCGGGAAACCACCGCAATCCCTGTGTGTGTGTGTGTGTGTATTTGTATTTGTAAGTGTTTGTATTCACTGATTAGCATGCTGTTGCTTTGGTGTGCTGTGTGTGTGTGTGTGTTTTTTCCTCTCACATGCAGGATTCGCTTGCTCCTGCCTCCAGCCAGCCCAAATATTCATTTGCCCCCAGCACGGCCATAAACAAGATGGCGCGGCCGTTCTCAGCCGGGGGCAGTGCCAGCACGGGGCCTGCCGTGCGGCCCGTGGCCTACACCCCAAAGCCTAACCCCACTGCACAGGCGCCACATAGCACGCCGCAGTCGCACAATGGGTAGGTCAACCGTTGCCGTTTTATTCAGGTTTTTTTTTTTTTTTTTGGGGTGGGGATTTTATGAGCTGCAGATCGCAGATCATCCCGTCCAGCGTAGGAAAATGTGCTCCGCCGAGCGTGTTTTCATCTCGGCTCCGGGCCTGCGGGGTGTGAGTGCGCCGACCTTTTGATCTCCGGTCTGGAGTTTATTCACCTGCAGGCCGGGCGGAGTTGTGTGCCGGGCAGCAGCTGCCTGGATAAGCCGGAGCTGTTCAGAGGTTCGAATATGGACTGAGATTTCAGTCTGAACACACACACACACACACACACACACACACACTCACACAATAACCTGGTTCTACTGGCCTCTACTGAAAATCGTAAATATTCATTCTGTGAACTTATTCGATTCTTCTCGTCGGCCTGTGTCGAGGGAAGGGTTCACATCTGACTTATGGCCGAGGTCTGGATGTTGTCTGATGCTGTTTATAGTGCAGTCCAAACCCCACCCACCCACCCACCCACCCAGTAAAACTTGCTGAGCTCTCAAAGTGCCTTTTACTGCCGGGTGCTCAGTTACTTCACAGGAGAGGCGTCCATTTCACTGTTTTTCTGCGCTTTATGTTTCTTCATTTTTACTACCTTTTTTTGAAACATGACCAATTATGTATAAATATTTAGAGCATTAACAGAAATTATTTGTGAATTTTAATTTACCAGCGTGGTGAATATTGAATTGCCCCCGTGGTTAAAATGAGCTCAGTATGGTTGACGTGCGGACCCGTCCCTTGAGATCGTGCTCTTGCATCAGGGCCGTGACGCGCACCGGAGGATTCGGTTTTTGGTGTTGGCGGATGGTGATTTATTAAGCGGGTTTTTCTTTTTCGGCGAGTTGGGGGCGTGGGTCTGCCGCGAACTGCATGACTTTGTAAGAGGAGAGACTCCGGCCTGTGGCTGTGCTTGCATATAGCATGACACTTTAACATATAAATATCCTCCCCTCGCCTTTATCGCACAATAACAGTTTGGGTTTCGTTTCTGACCTTCCTGCAGCGTTGTCCTGTCCACATTGGTTTCGTGAAACTAATCTTTTTCTGTCTCTCTCTCTCTCTCTCTCGTTTCTTTCCCCCCCCTTTTCTCCTTTTATTTTTCTTTAATCTCGCAGGTGGAGGCTCAAGACAAGTCAGTACACCCTTTCCTCTCTAGTGATTGATGTAGTCGTATGAATCCCTGATCCTTTTTGTAGATTAAACTTCCTGCTCCGGCCTCCTTTCACACACACACACACACACACACCGTCTTTTTAAATTCTTTCTTTCTTAAATTGCTCTGGTTTGGATGCATTTTTTTTTTTTTTTTTTTTTTTTTTTTTTATCTCCTGTGCCATTTGGACTTAGATGAGGACGGTGACGGGTGCTTGTTTGTTCTCTTTTGTGTGGCCTTCACTTCCTGTCTTGTTGTTTTTGGCTTTTTCCTCCTCTTCGTTCCACTTTGTTCCCTCTCTTTCTCTCTCTCTCCCTCTCTCTCTCTCCCTCTCTCTCTCCGGTTCCTCAGGGGAGAGGCATTCTTTGGGGATTTTAGTGCTGAGAACAAGTAAGTCTGACCACACTTCAGCCGCACTCGGGCAAGCCCGTGACTGTTAACGGGAGGGGAGCGGGACCCTTTAACGGTTCTAAACCCTCATGAACGGACTCTAGGCACGGCCTCCGGATGGAGAACTTGCCCTGCTTCATCCCCAACGACCGCAGCAAGAAGAGGTTGATCGAGGACACGGAGGACTGGCGGCCGCGCACCGGCACCACCCAGTCGCGCTCTTTCCGCATCCTGGCCCAGCTAACAGGCACTGACTTCAGTAAGTCTGCCAGAACCGGCGGGGCACTGGTTCCCCGGTACCGTGGCAGCACGAGGCGCTCGTAATTGTTGCTCCGAGATCAGTCTTCATTCTGTGTGACCTGATCAGCGTAGCTTGGTGGGCGGGGCCTATGCTTGTTGTTAAGTGGATGTTGGTGAAATAAGAATCTATGAATCACTCTGTCTGGTTATTTGGGGATGCAAATCCAACTGTCTTTACATTCAATTAGTCATATCATATTCTTTATGGAAATTAGGGAAATTGCTGGAATGAAGTAACATTTCAGTCGTTGAGCGCTGTGTAATATGAACTGTACAACATCCCAGCATTGCAACATTATGCATGTTAGTTGAAACGACAGAAGCGATCAGTGCGACTGTCTGCTTTGGATGCAGCGCCACCGGTGGCCGAAATGTGTATTACGGATATGCTGTTTGACGCTCTGCGGGTAAAATAAGAAAAAGTTATCATTTTGGCTCGCTCTTCACAATATAGAGTGAGAGTCTGTGTGGATTTTAGATGGGTCAGTAAATTACAAATGTGGACCCATGATGCACCCCTGTGGCCCCGCCCCATCTCGGGTGCAGTGTCTGTCTGACGTGTCGCTCTCCTGCCCCTCTCAGTGCAGGACCCAGATGATGAGAATATGAAAAGGACCAGGTAAAGTCAGAGTGTGTGAGTGTCTTTTTGTGTGTGTTAAAAGCGCTCCGATGAATTTGACCTGGGCCGCCATTATTTCTCATGTCGTGATAAGCAAGTTTTACATGTTTAATGCAACTGAATGGCATTTTAAAATTCTATTTTATTTTGCACTCCGCACTAGGGCTGCAACTAACGATTATTTTAATAATCGATTAATCTGTCAATTATTTTTGATTAATCGTAGAATTGGATAAAAAAACAAGAAAAGCATTCATTTCCAACCCTTTATTCAAAAACAGAACCAAATCTTTAGAAAGTGCACAAACATGTTGCTCCTTGAGCTGTTAGTCCATTTTTATTTTATTTTATTATTATTCTAACACAAAAAACATACATGTATGCTTTACATCTGCCAAATATAGACTTTTATTTTTCTTTTAAAGTGCCACCTGAGCTGCCAGAGAGAAAAAAATGAACAATACAAATTAGAAAATTTAACAGGATTTGTTTGAATGTCAGAACTTGTTCTCTACACTACACTGCAGATGCACACACTCACAGACGCACACACTCACAAACTCTCACACTGACACACACTGCAAAAAATGCTTCTCTAACTTAGTAGTTTTGTCCTGATTTCAGTCCAAATCTCTAAAAAAACTAACCTAAAAAAAAGTCAAGATACATTTACTAGACACATGACATAGCATAAGAAATTGTCTTGTTTTCTTAAAAAACATCTCAAAATTAAGTGATTGTTTGCTTAAAACAAGCAAAATTATCTGCCAATTATTATTAACGAGCTAACGCTAACTTGCCTGTCAAGCTGGATGACGGGTAAACACTTACATTTACAGCATTTATCAGACGCCCTTATCCAGAGCGACTTACAATCAGTAGTTACAGGGACAGTCCCCCTGTAGCAATTTAGGGTTAAGTGTCTTGCTCAGGGACACAATAGGCGAGTCGTCCACGCGGAGACGCAGAGAACAGTCCGAACGCCGTTTCATCCCCCCTCCACACCTGTAGGTGGCGCTGTAACTCCCCGTCTAGTGCTCCTCCGCGGCGAGTTAAACACCAGCACCAGGGACATTACGTTCCTCACTTCAAAACGGAACAAAAGTAGGATTCTGTAGCGACTTACCCTGCTGCTGAACTCCCTTCTTCCTCCTCAAACACTCCAACATGTTTGCGTTTCAGGTGCTGGATCGTTGCCGTGGTGCTCCCGTGCCGTGCCATGTCGCTTTTGCATATTTTCACGCAGATTTCTCTGCCTCCGCCATGTATCTGTCCTCTACCTCCGCTCGGTTTTTTTAAATTTTTTTTTTTAATTGTCTATGAAGCGCCAAACTCTGCTAGTATCTGTGAGCGAGAGAGACCGAGTGTGTTCAAATAAAGTATTATTATTTTTTTTTTTGTTAAGAATCAAACGTCTCCGCGTCGCGCGACAGAACGAATCGATTAGGAAATTCGTTGCCAACTCTTTTAGTAATCGATTCTTATCGATTTAATCGATTCGTTGTTGCAGCCCTACTCCACACATGAAGTGCATGGCTAGAGAGTGTCCTGAGATGGAGTGTGTGTGTGTGTGTGTGTGTGTTTATTACCCGAAGGCTGTCGTTTGCTTTTCTTTCACTCGTTTATCTCCTCTCTGTTCTTCTCTCACGCTCCCGTCTCTCGGGCTTCCTGCCGGCCAGGGAAAAGTTCCTTGCCGAGATCCAGTCTCCTCGTTACGCCCGTCTGAGGGACTGGCACCACGAGCGCTCTGCCCGCGCCCTCAATATCAAATCCTGAGCACCGGCCGCCTGCACGATTGACATGTCCATCGTCACCATGACAACCACCATCGCCAGTGACTTACGCATGCGCCTGAGAGTTACCAAAAAAAAAGAAAAGAATACGGAAAATAAAATGGAAAAACAACAAAAAAAAGTAAAATAATAATAATATTACTAAAAAAAAAAAAAGAGGAAAGTAATGCAGTGGTCCTAGACTGTTTGCCAGGATGGAAAATGCGCGCCCTGAGCCTGTTGTACTGCGTGTGTAGCAAAGTTCGCGACCTGGTCGGAGGCCGGCACGGTTCTAGGCTCTGTGGACTGTGGGCTAGTTGCTAAAGACCCACGGGACTGTAATGTTCTTATTCCTCTCTGTCTGTACTGTGCCTCCTCCTCCTCCTCTTCCTCAGTCTGTAATATCTACTGTATGATCTGCATCTTAATGTTTCAGTTCTGAGCCCTGAATCTTTTTTTGTTTTTCCTCTCTTGCTCTCTTGCTCAATCTGAAATACGAAAGACGAGATTTTTTTTTTTTTTTTTTTTTTTTGTTTCCTGTGGTTTTATTTTTTCCCCTCTGTCAACGATACATAAAACATGATAGAAAAGAAACCGTCCTCGCTTCCTTCTTTCTTCTTGTTTCCCTGCTGCCTAATGCCTGCTCTCACTGTTCCTCGTGGTCTGGTTCCTGCTCAATATCACTGATATTCTGGGGTGCTGCTTTGCCCTAAAAAGGCCCCATAACTGTAGTAAAATAAAAAGTACAGCCTCTTCAACACCGCAGTTCTGTCAAATATATATATATATGTAATAATGCCAACACAAGAGAGTATTTAGTAAAGGCAGGACCTTAGTATTATGTTGTGGGGACGGGACCTCAGTAACCCCGAAAGAGTTCCCATGTTGCTCATGTTGATGACCAGTTCGGGAAGCTGCTTATGATGCTGACAGGTAGGAACCTGAAGAACCTGATCCCATATTCGGGCCAGCGGTTGCCTAGCGGTTAAGGAAGTGGCCCCGTAACCAGAAGGTCGCCGGTTCGAATCCCGATCCGGCAAGGTGCCACTGAGCAAAGCACCGTCCCCACACACTGCTCCCCGGGCGCCTGTCATGGCCGCCCACCGCTCACCAAGGGGTGATGGGTTAAATGCTGAGGACACGTTTCACTGTCTGCACTGTGTGCTGTGCTGCTGTGTATCACAACGACAATCACGTCACTTCATATGTGGAACATATTCTTCAATAAGTAAGTGTAGGTGTTTTTTGCCTGATGGTGGATGTGTGGACCAGCCATTGATCCTCTGTGCCTACGTGGACACACCCACCTCTGTAGTCATTAATTTATTCTATATTGAATAAAATGTCACCGTCGTTCCTGTCACCATATGGGGAGGGAAAAAAAAAAAAAACAAGATTCTGACGTGAGTGTCACAAAATGCCGTTTTCCCCCAAAAGAAAGCAGCGATTAGACATGCAGATTTATTCAGCGCGGCTGTCACCGTCGTTGTCGGGGCGGGGGCCCTTTCCGGAGCGGAATACTGCTGATCTCTCGGTTTTCCCGAAAGATGCTGGATGTGCTGAACGCCGGCGCCACGCTCCCCTGCGGGCGACCGTGCACAGCTGCACCGAAAAGTCACCCTCCCCTGCAGGCCAAGTACGCTCTGCGGGCGCCCGTCTCCTTTCTGCCCGGGGACCCCAAAATGCAAACACAATTAGTGAAGGCGCGCACCCCGAGAGGCGTATTTACCGGCGGTCCCGACAAAGTAAGTTCCACGTAAAGGTCCAAAGAGGCCGGGAGGATGCAAATCGGTCCCTTCAGACCGCGAAATGGCTTCTATGAGGGGGGGGATTGTGGGGCGCAAAAGGCGTTCGCCCCCAAAACTGAGCAGATGTTTCTCTTTGCAGTCACGGTTTAAGCCCCTCGCCCGCCAAGGCCAAAGCTGCGGACAAACCCGATCCAGGTAAGAGTCCGCTGCACGCTGCACGCCGCATGCGTCCAGGCCCGGAGGCCTCACGCGCGGCCATTTCGCTTCGGGATTAGTTACTCGCGCCCGGGCCGCGCCGGCTGCCAAGCGACTCGCTGCTCAGACCAGCCCGTCCACGGCGGCTGAATAGCACCGTCGGTGTGGGATTTAAACGACATCTGGAAGGTTGCTTCATGCTTTACAAATGGTCAGCAGATGATTGCCGTTGACATAAATGATCCTTTTATGCTTGAATAGTGTGGGAACGACTGCAAGGAGCGCGTTGATTGGCTGATGAACATGCTGACGGCGGCGTTTTAATATACATATTTCCCTGTAATCAGTCTCCGCGGCCAGACCGGCCCCCAAAGCTCCGGCCGGGTCCGGACCACCGTCTTCTCGGCCCCCCTGGGTGACGGACCCCAACTTCGCCGAGCGCTACCACCCGGAAAAGACCAGCACGTTCCTGACACAGCACCAGCAGCCGGCCCAGCCGACGCCCATGCAGAACCGCAGCTCCATCCTGCAGGCGGCCCAGCAGAACCCGCCGGACGGCGGCCGCACCCCACTGTGCGCGGCCTGCAACAAGGTCATCAGGTGCGACTCTCGTCTGCCTCCTGTTGGTCACTTGGGGGTACTGCGCACTTGACCTTCACCACAGGCATAGAGCTTAACTCCGCCTACCTTCACCACAGGCATAGAGCTTAACTCCGCCTACCTTCACCTCAGGCATAGAGCTTAACTCCGCCTACCTTCACCACAGGCATAGAGCTTAACTCCGCCTACCTTCACCACAGGCATAGAGCTTAACTCCGCCTACCTTCACCACAGGCATAGAGCTTAACTCCGCCTACCTTCACCACAGGCATAGAGCTTAACTCCGCCTACCTTCACCACAGGCATGGAGCATAACTCCGCCTACCTTCACCACAGGCATGGAGCTTAACTCCGCCTACCTACCTCCGCCTACTATACAATGTAAATGGGGGGAAAAAAGTGGGTGTTTGAGTTGCTCCCTGTAATCCTTCCTTTTTCCAACTTTCCAAACCCAAAAAATAATTACTGCATCAGTTTAAATGCATTTTAATGCCTAGCGGTTAAGGAAGCGCCGGTCACGGCTGCCCACTGCTCACCAAGGGTGATGGTTAAAAGCAGAGGACACATTTCGTTGTGTCGCGGTGTGCTGTGCTGCAGTGTTTCACGATGACAACCACTTCACTTTCAAGGTTTCCATTGTACCTTACTTCTCTCGCGCCCACCCGCTGCTAATGCATGTTGTGCTTCAGGGGTCGTTACGTGGTGGCGCTCGGCCGTTCCTGGCACCCGGAGGAGTTCACCTGCTGCCAGTGCAAAGTGGTTGTGGAGGAAGGAGGCTTTTTCGAGGAAAAAGGTTCAATCTACTGCACCAAGTGTTATGACAACCGCTACACACCCAACTGTGCCAAGTGCAAGAAGAAAATCACTGGGGTGAGTCTACATACAGTACACGTACATTTACAGCTTTTGCGCTTGCATAAATTAAAGTTTAGGAAACATTTTTTTAAATCAGTCATATACTCAAGAATTTTGAATATCATGAAAAATATGCAATTTTCTGAAATTTTCATGAATATATCATACATTTTAAATAATGAAAAAACAAATGACAATACTTGACAATCTAATAAATGTTAAATGATAGAGCAGTCATATGAAATCTGAGCAGCTCCTGCTTTGTCCATGAACATCGCAGTTGGGTAGTGATTCTCAAATCTGATTGGCTGAGCCATGTTCAAAATGCTTAAAAACCATCCAACTCTGATCACGTGATCTATACCATTATTTATTTGTGTATTATAAATAACGGGGGCTTCTGTGCTGCTTTTGATGTGTTGCGAGGTAAGGAACCTGTTAATGAACCACATTATTAATTTGTTTTGAATGTATTAATGTATTAAATTAATAACTTCTACACTGAGTGGATTTCGTCAGACTGCTTTAACATCCTGTTATTAGAAGAGTTCTGGTGCATTCTGAGCAACCGTCTGCTCTGCCTTGTTGAATATACGCGGCGTTTGGCTTTGGTTCGAATTTGGCTGCCGGCAGTTCGGCATTTGAAAGTCGCCGCTCTGCCGTAAGGAGTATTTTTCGGGGCGGGGGAAGAGGGGAGCTTGTTTTGTTCTCACACGAGAAATGGTGACAGATGAATGGATGCCAGTGAACATTTCCCTTTCCACATGACTGCTGTGGTGTCACCTTTGATAGATTGTTGTGACACCGCTGAGGCTGATGGGAAATACTGGGACTTTGTGGTTAAAGAGTGCACTCTGAGGGCAGAGATATTTCACATGAATGATGTTTGGAGTGTGTGTGTGAACGGCAGTATATCTCACCCACGGGCTCTGCCTTGCAGGAGATCATGCATGCCCTGAAGATGACCTACCACGTCCAGTGCTTCCTGTGCGCCGCCTGCAAAGCTCCCATCAGGAACCAGGCCTTCTACATGGAGGAGGGGGAACCGTACTGCGAGAGGGGTGAGGAGCCTCCGCCCCGCCTCCAACACTCCGCTTCACGTTGTATTGACGTCCCCCCCCTGTCATGGGGAGATCACAGGCCTTCACCGCGGCACCTCGATAAAGTCTCCAGACGTCCCCGGACCCCGCCGGTCTCTGTCGATCGGGGCTTTTGGCGCGGCGCCCCGCCTGGAAATATTCATATCTGAGCCCAATTAAGATCTTCCAAACAGTTGCAGCTAATGGTTGTAATGTTGTCATGATACTGCGCCGCTTTCATCTCGTGGCCAATTAGTGTTGTGTACAGCGTAATTTCTGGTTAGCACTGCATAACTGTGGGATATTCAGGGACTCATTTAACAAAAAGCCGTTTGTAAAATTGATTCGTTTGTGAAAAATGATCGCTTTGGTTGGCGCGATTTGAAAGGAACGCCTATTTCTCCTGGAATGAGTTGCTTTTATGTCTAGTGCCATTAGACAGACCTTTTAATTATGTATATTACAATGCGTATTTAGCACAGAGTGTGATTTAATGGCATATACGTAAGGACCACTAGATGGAGCTGTCTGATTGTGACCATTCATACGACGGATCAGGTGATCAAGGTGACAAAACAATTTTTGTCAAAAATGACTGATTACTTCTTAGAAATCGCTGTAATTATATTAAAACTGGAAGTCGGGATATAAACCATGTTTCACCAGAGAAAGGAATATTGCCAAATCTTTTTTTCTAGAAAGCACATCCAAATTAAACATCATTAAATGGCTCCAAAATACCGATGCCAATCAGTGATATACATATATATGGAATATTTTTGACATTAATTTAGAAAAATGGAAAGACCTGTTTTTGTAACCACCCAGCCCGAGGTCTGTAGTGGAGTGCCGATGGAGAGAGTAATCTCCTCAGTGTCCATTATTTAAGCATAATTTATTCTTATTACTCCAATCTATCATTTATGGCTCTGTACCCACGCCAGGCCTTTTGTTTTGTTTGTGTTTTGTGCAGATTATGAGAAGATGTTTGGCACTAAATGCCACGGCTGTGATTTTAAGATTGATGCTGGGGACCGGTTTCTGGAGGCTCTGGGCTACAGCTGGCACGACACTTGCTTTGTCTGCGCCGTAAGTCATTTTGATTCATTGGGCCCCTGTCACCCTGTCTCTGGCTGCCTGGCCCCTGTACAATGTGATCAGAAATATTGTCACTGACTATTTGACCCCGGACATTTCTCCACTCTCTGTCTCTTTCTCTCTCGTCCTCCAACTCCTCGTCTCCAAACTTGGAAATCAAATAACCTGAGCCAGCCGTCTTGAGTGTGTGTGTTATTCTACTAGCATTATCATCACACTCTCTCTTCTTCATCTTGCAGCTTTGTCACATTAATTTGGAGGGGAAGACGTTTTACTCCAAGAAGGACAAGCCTCTCTGTAAAAGCCACGCCTTCTCCCCCGTGTGAGCCTCCTGTGAGAGTAGATGAACAGGTGTGGGTCGGATCTCCAAAAAAAACCCACCTTCCCGAAAAAAAAAAAAAAAAAACGCACGTGCTATGGCAAACCACCAGTATTTATAAAATTTACACTATTGTACACATTTTTACATTTTTCGTTGCCAGTCATTGGTTACTTTTGTTCCTTTTTTTTCTGTCCGATGTTTGTTTGTGTTCCTGTAATTAATATGCAGTGGTGGTGAGTCAATTCCTGACCGCCTTGTTACATTTTGAAAAATTGCTTAAAATGATAAATGTCTGGCAACACGCGTTAAGGTGCTACACGACACAGACGGGTGACGCGTTCAAGGAAAAGCAGTCAGCCAAACGAGCCTGTGGAGTTACTATTGGTCAATGAAAAGTTATTGTTTGATTATTAAAACCCATCATGAACATCAAGTTGGGAACGCTGTCTTCAGGGATGATGACATTCCCATCCGGAGCGGCACTGATCAACCCAAAACAAAACCTATGCAGAAGATCGTTCCATCCCTCCACTAGAGGAACAGGCACTGGAGAACTTTGGACCCAGATGATCTGGTCGTTATTGACTTCCTTTCATTCGTCACCCGTCTGTACCTCAAAACACTGTTGCATTTCCCTTTCCCCGCCAGACAAAGTCAGGCCCGCGTATTCAACTTGGAACCGAGCCCAGATGCATTGTGGGCTTTTAAAAGTGCCCTAATAGAACAGTGAGGAGGAGACTGTCCCCTTTAGCATTTGATGCACTTGCACATCATCTTGTTTGACCTCAGCAGATCCCCCCCAGGCTCCAGATCTCAGGTCAGGCTCTACCCCTCGCTAGATGTTCCTCGGCCTCCCCGTGCTTAAGCTAGCGGCAGGCCACCGGAAGATACCAAGGCGTCTGGTAAATACGGGCTCTCGCCTTGACCCCGGCGTCGCCGTGAAGGATGATTGTGGGAACTCTGCGGATAATTAGACGCTCGTAATCGCCGCCATCCGGCATCGCCGCTGCCCGCGTTGCTGCGATGTGCCAGTTACGTGTGCAGATTACCGGGGTCGCAAGGTCCCCAAAAATCGATGCCTCAGTGTTTCCTGAAGGCCATTTCAGGCCCCGAGAGACGTCGCCGGCCCGGTGTGATGGAGACGGGCCCGGTTATGTGCTCACATTAGCGTGAGAGGAAATCAAAGCCGCGCCGGGTCGGGCGGCGTGCATGATTTATGCATTTAATTAGCGACGTAAATGAAAGGGACCGGACACACAATGGCGCCGTCCTGTCCTCGGGTGTTTACAGTGCAGCCGGTGAAAAATAAGATGGTTTTGTTCAGGAAAGGTCAGCGCGTCTGAAAGCACAGGGGTGGAAACGTCTTCTGCTGGAAACATGGTGTCTATACACATCACACTCCTCTCCACATGGGGTTGTTCTTCTTTCTTTTTCTTTTTTTCTCGTCTTGGATTAAGTGCCTTTTAGAGCTTTGTTGACCGTTTTAAGAGTAATTAACTAAATTTACCGCATTTACTTAAACTTTAACTGCTGTATTCATATGTACATGCTTGAAAAACATGTTTATTTAAATTCTATATTACTAGACATTTAATCAATAAAAGTTGTTTTAAATTTTCATCTGCTGTGTTTTTTCTTTACATTTGTGTTGTATGTATAAAATGCTTTAAAGTATTTCGAAGTATAGGTATATGGAAAGACCCTATTCAGTATTCCGTGTCACGAGGAAGTGCTGTAGAAAGCCTGAAGATATTATAATCATGTGCCGGGTTGGGCTGTAACAGAATACATATTCAGAATACAAAAATCCACATTTTGCTGTAAGGTAAATTAAATTAAACATTTTCAGTTGATTTTGATTATTTAAGGTTTTAATTATTTTCCTCATCACCTTACGCAATGTGGAGGGGCTGAGTGCCAAAATGAAATAGAACAATTATTGCAATTCCATTAATTATTTTATATAGAAAATAAAAAACATCATTAATTAATTCAATGATTTTAAAACAATTGTGTGAATAAAAAAACCTCAACCGTCATAAAGTTACAGAGAAAAATAAATAGCTAGATGGCTAATTAAGTCATTCATTAATGCAAATGCAAACACTGATGTAATAATAAGCCAATTGATAATCCGTTTCATCTGCTGTACACAGTTTACACGTGTATTTAATGAATTTGGGAGAAAAACCATACTCCTCCACCCCATGAGCCTGCTGGATGGATGCCTATATCTCCTCCGATACTAAAATTATAAGGCGTAGTCTGGACTGATGAATTCACATTTACTTTGTCAAAAGAAACCCAAACAAATAATTCAACACTTGTTAACAATATATAATTTATTTACATCCATTTCAAGTTGAATTACTATACATACCTTTCTGAAATTTCATAGATATATATACATAAGGCCAAGTAAATACTTGAAAGCACTTAGAAACGAATTTCCAAAATTCTACCCACAAATCCATATCAGTGTCCAAAAAAGTACAGAGGACCTTCCTGGACAGAAGGCGTTCCCTTTTCCACAAAAAAATGATAATAAAAAATTGTTGACGACAGTTTACATCGACAGAGTAAAGTAAAAAATAAATAAAAGAATTATACAATTGCATAAGCGCTGTGGCATGTAGTAAATACAGCATTTTTGACTTGCAGAAAGGCAAGGAACATTGAATTAAGAAAAAAGAAGTGAATTAAAGAACATTCACAGGTACACAATTATATTGTTCTCCATTTGGGGAAATAAAAAAAGAAAAGCTGCAGTTGGTAGGAGTAAAAACGAACATATACACACGCCCGCGCGCACACACACACACACACACACACGCTCATGTGCACAGGACAGCTCTGGACGAAGCGGGAGAAATGTACAGTGGTGAGGAACGTGTCGGGGTGAGGCTGTGAGGCGCCGGGAGCCGTACGGTAACGGACATGGTCGGAGGTCTACCTGAGGGGCCGTGTTGTGGGTCTGGCGGATTCTGTGTGGCAGCGTGCGGCGTTTCTACTTCACCCGTCCCCCCTCCCACGTCACCAGGTTAAAGACTTGACACCGAGCAACCGTGTACATACAGCTTGGAGACAAAACAGAAGAGGGGAGAGAAGCTTCCGGCAAACAGTCTCAACCTTAAAAACACATCTTCTTCTTTTTTTTGTTGTTGTTTTAAATGCTATATAACCAATGAACAGTAGGCAAAACACGTCACAGGTTATACTTGGACAAATGTTACTCTAGCAGTCGTTCTTTTTTTTTGGCTCCGTAGTAAAATATCATGTACATTTACTTTACAAAGTGTTCGAGAGTAGCAATAAAACAATTTAATTGTGTTTCTTGTAAAATGTTCAGTGAACGATTCGTAACCCACCCCACCCCACCCCACACACACACACACACACACACAAATATCCGGACGGTTTAGGGTTCGAGTAGAAATAATTTGGGATAAATTTATGACTGGAAACACGAACCACAAATAATAGACAATAAATCATCGTGTTAAAATTGAACTTTGGTTACCAGTTGATGATACTCTTTGATGGGATTTTTGCCAAAAATTACAGACACGTCTGAAGCATAAAAAATGGACAGTCGGCCTTCTCTTCCCGTCTTCTATGAAAGGAAGCTAGAAGGACGAATGCTTGAAATGGCTCATATTTCTTTCTCCGTGGTTTTTGTTCCACTTCTTGAGACCACTTCTATCATCTCAAGCGGCAGCTCTGACCGCCAGGTCTCTCCCACATTCACGAAAACAATGAATCCAGACACACATTCAGCAGAATCTCGGCAGCCGCTGCGGGGAGAAAATTCATCAAAGTCAAGTTCCCCGCGTCCGCCGTCCCCAAAAAGGAAAAAAGAGTGGGCCCGATGCAAATTCCAAAAGCTACACGTCTATTACCGGCCGGCGTACTCCGCCCGCATTCCTGTTCCTCTGGATTACCCACTCCCTTATCTGCTGCCCCGTGGGCTTTAACCCCCCCCAAACCCACCCTCCCCGAGAGAGAATGCTATCAAAAATACATTTGCTTTGAAATAGAATCTGAAAACGTATGCGTACGCGGAATGCCCCGGTGCCGTTCGGCTTTACCAGCTCCGGTATTAAATATCGAACCGAAGGAGGGTCATAATTACGTCTGAACGTTTCTGGGGTTGTGGTGTCTGATTATTGACCCTCTGGACCCCCAACATATGCAACAAACATATGTCGACCAGTCACGTCGACAACATCGAGAAATGATTTTTCAACACGTAAGACAGAAGTGCGGACAGATACGACTTTAGAGACCACGGTGAGGGAGTTGGACGCGGCTGCCCAAATCCCTGATGTCTGAGGCGAATCCCTCGCAAGTTTCACGCAAGTTGCATAACGGGGGGGATTCGTTATAAATATGGCTGTTCAGTCTGAAAAAATAAATAAATAAAAAAAATAGAATTAAATAAAACCCTTCCAGATTCTCATCGTTTCACCACCGTACAACATCATCCGGTCTCTTCACGCAAATCAAAATTCGTGTTGACTTGACTTAGTGCGCTAGAGACTTTTGTGACATTAAATCAGTTACACAGATGAACAAATACTCCATTTCTGCATCTTTTTTCCCAAATGATGGCACAGACCACCGCACATCATCCTTTCATTTTGATCCCCAGAACATGCCAAAGATGACCCGCCCCCCCAAAAAAAAAAAACTCTCGCAATGGGAGATGGGCTTGGGCGGTTCGCCGGGCGGAGCCCTGTTCTTGGTTTTTGGTTGTGTCGCCTCGCCCCGCCGCGTCCCTGCTGCGGCTGCGTTAGCACTCCCCGTCCGACACCAGGAAAATCATGGCCTCCTGCTTGCCGATCTCGGCCATGACGGCCGCCAGCTGGTTCAGGTTGCCGCTGTGGAAGTGCTGGGCCTCCCACAGGTCCAGGATCACGGAGGTGGGGCTGGCTCTGGACGCGAAGAAGCTCAGGTGCCTGCGGGGAACACCGGGGTGGGAGGAAGCGGTTTACTTTCTGGCATTAAAAAGGCGCTCCTGGCGCTAATTCCGGAATTTTAGATTATGCATGCAGCGTTACGGGCGGCGTGCCTCGGAGGCCGAAATGTTCATTTCACTTATTAACTATTCGCTTTCTTCCATATTTGCAGTCATTATGCAAATTCCATTATCTCGTCACAATCAATAATTACAATTATTATTATTGTTATAAGTATTATTATTAGTTTGTGCTCTGCCTTGTTTGACCAGAAAAGAACCGATGTGATGGTCCGCGAGGATGTGACCTTTTCCACTGGCCAAGCTGAACCTTTCAGATCAAAGCTGATCAATAACAACAAAGGCCGGACACCCGCTGGCCGCATATTTGATGCCGAGGGAGGGCGTCTCCCAAAGGTGTCCGAAGTGCCTTGTTCGATCTAATGGCCTTTTTCTGTTCTTCAAATGCCTGGGGCTTTAAGTGTCGTTTCGTACACGCGGCCCCCATCCTGCGGAAAAGGTTGAGGAACCTGGACGAAATAACAGATACGGCGGCGGTTTCTGAGCGATAAACCAATGAGAATTGATCGCTTTTTGGTCCGTGCCGCGCCTCCTCCTCCTCCTCAATTTGTAATTAATCGGTGGACTGTGGACTGACCCTGTAACAGCGAGATGAAGTCCACCCAATTTGCAGGTGATTAAGCAAGCGATGCTAAATTAGAATAACTGAATCAAACTCTTGTAGACGTGCAAAGTGTGTGTGTGTGTGTGTGCGTGTGTGTTTACCTTTCCAGCTTTAGCCTCTGTGCCAGCAGCCTCCAGTCCGCCCCGTTCGGGCAGGGCGTGTCCAGGCTGCTGCAGATCTTCTGCCGGACGAGGTACGGGATCTGGAACGCGCTGGGGCCGGCCAGGGCCGGCGTGCTGCTGTCCATCAGCAGGAACTCGGAGTCCAGGGGTCTGTTGTCCTGGAGACCAAAAATGTGAAAAATTAAACACGCATGAAAATTCTGAATATATATATTACTGGTTTTGGTCAGATGATGGTGATGATTATTTTTCGCACTTGTCTAAAATGTCGAATAATCCAGTGATGGAACAGAAAAAGGTGTGTCCGAGCACGTTCTTGTTAATATAATAACTTATAACATATTGTGTGTGTGGAACATCTCATATTAAGCGCTGGTAATTTGGTGACACAATTCAGTTGCATTGTCACTTAATAACGAGCGCTGTCACATTATCGTCAGTCTCCCAGCGAGCAAAGACGGTGCGAGTGGCGCGAGCGGGCTACCTTGGCAATGTTGAAGTCGAGGCTGAAGCTCTGACCCTCGCCCTCCAGCTGCCAGACGCACAGCTGGCCGGTGAGTTCGCAGGTGCTGAGGCTCAGGCGCTCCAGGGTGAAGGTGCAGTGGAGGCTTCGCTGGGAGCCGCTCCAGATGTGGTAGAACGGGATCTCCTGCAGGCCCAGGGGTCATGTGGAGGGCAACGCATTCATTTCTTATACGTTATATATACGTACGCACGCTGCACCTACTCATTTACAAAACTAAAGACACAGGACTATGCAATAACACAGGTGAGGTTATGTAATAAACAACAAAAATAGCAAACTAGGCAATAATTTGAACATCTGAGGATCTCCAAGGCAGGGAGCCTGTGCTGTGGTGGTAGCATTTCATATATATGATACTTAAATTCATTTTTCAAATATGAGGATTCTTTTCAATATAAGGAGGAGTTTATGTATTCAAAATACTCATCTACTCATGTGTCACTTAGCGTGCTGTTTGAACATTGTCCAAATTACGCCAAATTAGCTACGTATAACTATACCGCCTTCCTGAGTCATTCATGCAACCAATGAAGACAATTAGGACATGTGCATTTCTGCACTTATATTTGCATAGAAAATCTCTATATAGACAAAGTGACAGCGGTGAGAGGCGACGTATATCGTCACCCATCAATCAGGTAAGAATGTGCCTGTCCGTCTGCAGCTAAAACGAATACATAAAGCAAAAATAGGAGCCAAAAAAAAAAAATATTCATCAAATGTAAGACAGCGTGACACATTGCTTTGGCAAAACTGTGGCAATCAGCAAAAAGGGTCCGATATGCAGGAGCAGCTTTTATTCCATGATTTATGGCCCGACTCTCCGCTGGAGGAGCAGTGCAGGTGTGGGATTTCTTTATTTCGGTTCCGTAACATGTTCAACATCTGAAGACACTGAACACCAGCATATACCAACTGCAAATATGAAAAAAATTGTTTGTTTGTTTGAAAAGAACTAGATGCACTTAATTGAAGAGTGATTAAATTATTAACAACAGTAAAATAGCACAAATGCATGGCAATTACAAATGACCAATTTTATTTATTTTGTCTAATGTCATTTTCTCCAGTGTGTCTCCATGTCAAACATTTGCGATTTACAGGCAAGAAACCCAGTTTGACGCGTTGTGGTGGGATCGTGGGATGACGGGCGATGCTCGGTGTATGGATTGTGGTGTCGGCCCGATTCACTTTCGCTCCACACTTCCCGTCTCCCTGGAGGACTCGAGAGGTCAGAGTCTTCCTCCGTCTTTTCTAGATGCCTCTGTTTGTTCAGTGCGCGGCTGCAGTACCGCCCAGTATCCAAATGGGGGGGCTGTTACCCTGACTACAAATTGGATTTTTTCAAATGTGTATATATATATATATATATATATAGAGAGAGAGAGAGAAATAGTTTTTTTTTTTTTTTTTTTAACAGAAAGCCTCAGCAGTGAGTAAATTCACCAGCACAAAGCAGAGGGAGTGAAAAGGCCTTTCGTTGTGGAAGGAATAACTCTCTCTAAATGAGCAGGGGTGTCTGGGTCTACACTCCAAAGGGAATGCACCTCCATTCGCTCTCCTCCTCTCATTCAGCGCGCCTTCGGGCGCCGTGGACCTGCAGCCACCTCGAGAGCTTTGGTCCTCGCATCCAGGGTGCGAGCGTTGAATCCCGGCTTCGTCCAATCGGCGCATTTACACACCGTTCCCGGGTTTAATCTTCCCTCCCGTGGTGGGTGTTGGGCCCAATCAGGCAGGTAGGAGAAGCGGGGCTCGGCGAGTCGGAGTTCAGGGAGGTTTTTTTTTTTTCCCCACCGCGCTCAGGCAAGGCCATGCTGGTTATTAAGGCAAAGCACATGTGCGGTCCCCTGCTCCAGCATGCTTTCACTTTAATGGGACTCTTTACAATCCCCACACGCCTGAAAACATTTTAATGAGGAGCGGAAACTCACAATTGAATAATTAAACACAAAAATAAGTGTGTGTGTATATGTAAATAACATTTAATACAGAAAACCAGACACCTCATGGGACCCCCTTGGGTTGCTTCCTGCTATGTGGAGCAATAAGACCCCCACCCCCCCGACCCAACCACTTATTTAGATGTTTAATCCATGAACGATAAAAACTTAACCCCTGACTTAAACTCTAAGAAAATTTACCGAACATCTGAACGATTCAATTGCTGATTAAAGCCACGATGGCTACTTGCCTGTGTTTTACGATCTCAGTAACACATTAATACTGGTGCTGCTGTTCAGTAGCATGGGGTCAATGCAACAAGTCAGAACGGTGTGTTAAACTGGAGGGATGTTCTTCCCCACTTCACCGGACGTCTAGCCGGGAAATGGACAAGTAGTCCCTTGTAGCCGTGCTGATAGAATCTTTTCGGCGCTCTCAGCCTACTACATACCTCATTAAGTTGTTAATGATCCTAATTACGCAATGGCTGGAATGAAAACTTCGTGTCGGGGGAACAGGATTGGGAATTTTCTGCCTTATAAACCGCCCTTAACTATGGACCACGATAATGGAGTGATTGATGCCAGTTATGGAACCCACTTGGAATTTCACGTCCCAAGCTTTCTTCCTTTGGTCCATGCATCAGTTTCAGAAATGGATGGGAGGTGTCATGTGGAAGGGCTCTGTAACCCCCTCATTTCTCCAGTATCAATGGACGTCACAAACATGATCACTGCTATAGACATCTTGGGACCACGCCCACTACCAACACGTCTCCTGAATGGTCCCGGGAAAATACGACCTCCAGTGAAAGTGAAGTGATTGTCATTGTGATGCACTGCAGCGCAGTTCGGGATTTGAACCAGCAACCTTTTGATCACAAAAGGTCACCACCACTGGCCAACAATGCCCAGGTACCGCCAAATCAATACGAGCAGCAAGTCGCGGCGTGAGGATGTAACGTAAAACCCACCTGATATCCAGCGAGCAGCTTACTCCTCCACAGGGCCTGGGGCAGGTCATGGATGGAGAGGCGCAGGTTGTGGTAGCTGTCTTTAAAGAGCAGGACGCGGGGCTCGTCGATCAGCCGGCCTCCCAACTGCTTCTCCATCTGCATCACCTCCTGCGGAACGGCCACAGCAGCCCGAGTCACAACCAGCGCTCCACACCGCCGCCGCCCGCCGGACAGATATCGAGCGCCGCAGAACACGTATACTGGCTTATTTACGGACGGCCGTTGCGTCAATAACACGTAAAGATTTGAAAAAAGGCGACTAGGTTCCACTACAGCGGTGACCAAAAATCCATTTGTATGTGTTGTTGCTAAGCAACGGCATTCAATCCAAAGGAAGGCAGGTCGCAGGTGACTGTCACTTTACATTATGATGGTAAAACAAGTCAATGAGGCGGATCGATTATTAAGGGACGTGGAAAAATATTGCAAAATTGTATGCGCAAATGTTGTGCAGATATGACCAAAACTCTTGAGTCAAGCTCAGGTGTAACAAATGCTAATTTCTTTACTTTTACAGCATTTACCAGACGCCCTTATCCAGAGCGACTTACCATCAGTAGTTACAGGGACAGTCCCCCCTGGAGACACTCAGGGTTAAGTGTCTTGCTCAGGGACACGATGGTAGTAAGTGGGGTTTGAACCTGGGTCTTCTGGTCCATAGGCGAGTGTGTTACCCACTAGACTACTACCGCGCATCTTTTCTTGTGCTAGAAATGCATGCAGTGTTATAATATGGTAAACTTTGGCATACCTGGCTGTATAGAATCATTTAAACTCTAAACTGCTGTAACTCAGTTCACCTTCTTTCTGCTTGTAATTCCATTTGGTTTCTTGGACTACAGCATAATTTTGCCAATTTCACATTGAAAAAAAATCTCTATTCCACATAAAGTACCCAATCAATCAATTGCCAGACAATCAATGATGAGCCAATCCTAAATTCCTAAATTGACGAAAATGACACTTTCCGTTTCGGAAGTGGACACAGAACCTAAAAATCGTTACGCAGCACTTTCCACAAACCCAACAAAGCCACAATGGGACCATCAATAAAGTTTCTTGGAACCAAAATCTTATCTTGGGATTGCGATTCCAAACCAGAACATCTTGAAGAAGAACAAAGTCTGGACATTGAAATGCCGTGTAATGCAGTATGCTGCAATAACTTCAGAACCACATTCATCAACTATCGTTGCAGATGATCATTCTTCTCTGACAAAATGAACAAGGACTAGAACCCCCTGGCCCCGGTGCATTGGCATGTTGACACATGCTCCTTCAACAGCAGCTCTAATGTCAGGGCAAGGTCGCAACATCTCCGTAGAGCCGCCGTGCCAGGCAGAACGTGGCGCTACCTGCCGCGTAATGAGGCACGCCGGGGCAGCCATTAGTCAACGGCTCGTTGTTCCCGCGCCGCCGATCCCCCTTCATTTTCTAGCCCCCGGCTCGCCGGTGCCAGAAGACATTTGTACTGGCAAGTGGGGACGTTTTCATCTCCGCTGGGCCGGCCGCCGGAGGACATCTGCGCCCTGCGGACAACGCCCCGCCCGGGATTATTTACGAATAGCCCATCAGTCAATCTATTTATTTCCAACGCGTCCTTCATCTTCTACTCCGGCCTCTCTGGGCCTAAAAGGTCCTCAAAGCCGGGAAGGATCCATGCGAGCGTTCCCGGCCAAAAACATCACGAAAAAAAAGGGAAGCGCTCCTGTTTCGGAAGGACACTTCAGTTGTGGAGGGCGCTAAAAACCAGGAACAACAGAAACTCAATGGGAACAATCACACGAGCCAGACTGCGTGTGCAAAGATAATTGCCATATGTTTGATACCGCTCGGTGTGAACGCGGATGCACATGACGCGGTTCTGGAGTGCAGCTCTAATTAAGATGGAGAACCTCGCTAGATTTCGATTTTTTTTTTTCTTCTCATCTGCACGCCGATTATTCAATTTTCTGCACTCTTTACCCCGTTTTGGGTAGACCGCTTTCAATTAATACAGTGAGAAACCTGTTAATTATCCATTTGGAAAATGTACCTACGTCACACGATGCGATTCTTTTTCTGCTAGCCATGACCCATTGTGCCGAAAAACGCAATTAGATGCATCAGAGTGGGTTCAAACCCATCTGCGTTGATAAATATCGAAAAAGACAAAAGAAAAGATGAAATGAAATGAAATATTTTCCTCTTTTTCATCTGCATGAGCCGCCAGGGCTCTGGAGATAGTGGCTCTCCCCGTCATTACAGGATTTTTCACAAGTGCTAATCGACTTGAGCACACCCGCAACATTTGAGCTAATGAAAAGGGTCAGGGGTCATCTCTATCCAGCGGGGTCACTGGCAGAGGGCCGTAAAACTTCAAGGAGATCGTAATCTCCCCCCATTACGCGTTTCCCTGAGACAAAGCCCACGCTTTATGGCAGCTACAAAGTGGCCGGGCAAAGCGACGTCGCGCTCCAGTGAAGATTAGCATTGCAAATGAGCGACCAAGGACCCGCCGGTCCTGTTACTGACCCATCTGCAGATCCGGCGGACTGGTAATCGGAGCCACAGAAGAGGCCGCCAATTATCCCATTACAGATCTGTGGGACCCAGAATTCCAATATGGCGCTCGCCCAGATGAACGAGTCCCGCTGAAGACGAGACTCGTAAACATGTCGGGGTTTTATACCCACAGTCGCAGCTCGAACGCCTCCGTGTTTGTTTAGGATGAGCGTTGCCAGGCGGTGACAGTAATCGCTCGGTTTCCGCCCCATTGTCCTCTTAATAAATTACACTGAGAAAATGCAAATTCACAATGAGGATACGGCGACAGAGAGAGACAGAGAGAGAAAGGGAAAAAGGAAACAGAAATAAATCATTGAATAAGAAATTAGATGACCTTGGGCCAGGGCGTGGCCTGGGACCTGTCGAAACACACACCCAGGCCACAAACGACAGAAACAAACACTGGCCGGGAGAGTGAGACGGGACTAATCCGGCGACTTCCCAAGTAGGAAATTCGAAGGAAGAGAGGGAACGAGGGAACGAGGGAAAGGGGGGGGCAGGCAGACAGGCAGCTTAACATTTCGCGTCTGCAGGTCATAAGAGTGCCAGGCTTTAGAGGGGCCGATAACAGGATTAGCGCCGCCATGGCCACAGTCCTCGCCGGCCGCCCATCTCCCTCATCCCTTTAGCCGTGGCCTGCAGAAGTAGCGCCTCGGAGCCGCGGCTCTGATGGACTCGCTCTGAAGTCCATTTGGGAGCAGGGGAGACACTCATATAGTTAATCTCCCCTAGCCGGGCCTGACAGAAGGAGGTTAGACGCCACAGCAAAACTCGCGGGCAACGAAAAAAGCAGCCCGCTGACAAATATTTAAGGCAATTTAGCAACTAGAGGGAAACAGGAAGACAAAAAGTCCAAAACCAAGCCGGAGACGGGAAAGCTGGGATGGATATAATAGTCACTGTCCTGGGAACGGCCGCGAGAACCGCGATCCATAACTTTCTAATATTCTATTTCTTCCCCGATAATGAGGTTGCGTGAGGACTTTCGAAAGGCCGCCGGAATCCATTTGGGATGGGGGTCGCTGATTTATGGCGCATTTCCGGCTTTGCGGTGTGCGCTTTCCTGTAGGTTGTGATCCCCCTCTCGCCGGCCGAGGGGCCGCATCGCGGCGTCCCCACTGATTAATAACCCCAAATGTGAGGAGGTTGCCAGGCGCTGTTACAAACGAGCGCGGGGATGCGCATTAGCCTTTATAAATCACCGGCAGCGGGGAAAAATGTATTTTGCTTTCAGAAAAGAAAAGGCGTAACGGAGCGGCTGAGCGTAAGATTTGTCACGCGGGGCTCGGTGATGAAGCCCACTGTCTCGACGCCGTGAGCTTCAGCCTCCTGAATCGCAACGGTTCTCCTGAGACCAGGCGGCAAAGGCCAATTACTCTGTGATTTCAGACAAAGGTCAACCAGAGCACAAACCATCGTTTTCGCCACCGCGGGCTGCAGAGATCCGGGGAGGAGATCAGCACCAGCAAAACATCACGGCGCTTCCTCTAATAAGATTTTGTCGATACACGACGTTCAGTAACTGGCATTAACTAAAAATGGCAGCTCAGGGAGGTAATGTTTAAACACATATTCAGTGTGACTTAATCCACTTGTGTTATTTTTTATGTATAAACAACAGAGAGATGTAGAACAGTGGAACAACCCCCCCCCAACTTAATATAATCTGAGGCAGGGGTTCTCAACCTTTTTTCAAGCTGGGCCCCCCCATCCCAAACACCTCTTTGCATACATACATATGACTGACCTGACTGACCGCCTGTGAGGGCTTTTGGACGGGAGAGGAGGGGCTCACGGCAGCACCCCCCGCTGCGCGTTGGAAGTGTGACGCTGATTTCGTATGACAGTTCAACAAACAAGTTAATAATATTAAGTCCCTTACATTTATGATGAAATAATGACTGTTTTGGTCTATTTTAGCAGCGAAAATAGATCCGATGACTCCAAACAAAGATCACAAATTTGCAATTTGGTTGAGAACCACTGATCTAAGGTAATGAAATCTATATGTAATCTAATTTAAAAAAACCTTGCCATATGCTATCTCCCACTTATTTGGGGTTTTGATAGGGATCATGATATGATTGTAGCTTTTGGAAGTAGTAGAGATATTTTGCATTGTATGGATTATTACAGGGTCCACGACGTTATTGTTACCGCGGGCGACGTGTTGTGACAGTATCGTGACGCTAGGTCGCCCTTGTTTTTAAAAGGGACGTGTGAGAGACCCCCATCGAGACAGCGAGCCCCCATCGTTGGGCGATTAGCGCGCTGGAACAGCGACAGGATATTGCCGGTGCAGTTTACATGCTTTTCCGAGCCTGTAAATCGCCGGCACACCGAAGGCTCATCTTCAAAGAGGAAGCCCCTCAGGTCCGGCGGCCAGCGAGAGGCAGTGGAGGGGAAAGTGTGGCGCGTTCGACCGCTGGCCCCAGCACCACCGTGGAAGGAGGCGCATTAAATATTAATGTAATTGGTCCCATAAGGGCCGCTAACATATTGAGAGCATCACGCCAAAATGTCACCGGCTCCCAAGTGGCATGAGATACTTGTGATCAAAGACAATAACATTGTTTTTAATCTGGCATAATTGGGAGATGAAAGATTGCCGCTCCTCGGCCGTTGCAGGGCCGGCGCCGATGACTGACGGCTGAGATGGGCACGGGGGAGGCCCTGAAACGGTCCCCGGCTTTTTCATTGTCATGCCCACCTTTTAAGGTCATTTATTGAAGCACGTGGGTGTGACCGTTCATAAACAGTCCAAAAACGCTGTTAACCGTTACTGACTACAGTTACGAAACTACAGCATCATTAAGTTCATTTGTATTTTGCCGGCATCCATTAAAGGCTGTTTTATAAAAGAAATATTAGCCATGTATTGTTGTTCTCCCATTTTCACGCACCGGAATTTCATCAGTGAACACACGGAGAGCATAAATATTAAACAAATGCTAATGTCCAGAACAGCTCGGCTATTCACCAACGCAGTAATTAAACGCAGTAAATTTCAGATGCTACAGTCCCAGAACAAGGGAGTATGAACGGCATGAAAAGACTGAAAAAGTGCACTACTTAAGCCCGAGTTCCGGAGGAAAGCAATTAAACCCGCACATCGAACCCTAATGAAGGCACTAAGTTGACGTTATTTATCACTTTAAGGGTGCAGAGTTAAGTAACACTGCTCCTTGCAGGGGTACAGAGCACAATCAAGGGGACATGAGACTGCATGGGAGAACCACATAAAAACTATGGCCTCTGAGCACCTAATGACATGCGTCCTTTTAGCCACGAGCCACACTCGGTATGATGTGGAAGCCTGGGGATTAAAGGTCATGCCTATACACATTCAGTCTCTGACAACAACCGTCCTTATCCAGGGAACATTTCAGTTCTATAAAGGGCCAAACTTTTATTATGCGCTGGCGGTATGTTTTTTGTAGGCTCCTCCCATTTTAAACAGCAAAAGCAAGCTGTGCGTTCTTGTTGAAATCTCGGACAAAAGTTGTGCCACAGGCTGCGTGCTTTAAACATTCCGAGCAACAAAATGCAACGATGCTATACGCATTATTATTGTTGCATTATTATTGCAATTCAGAAAAAAAAGTTATATTAATTATTATGACACAGATACACAAGTGGCTAATATGCCCCGTCTCTGCCCATTACAGGTACTGGTGCGAACACTAGATTACCGGACAGGGAGCTGCGTGCTAAATAAAAAAAAACCCCAAAAAAACGACACATCCCTGGAGGCGCTGTGGTTCACCACAAGAGCCGCCGTGTTGCCGCGTGCCAGTGGCCCCAGCAGGCCGCATCTCGGCCGGCTCACTTGGGTGTCACGTTTCCTAGGAGAGGGCACCGCATATTCACACACACACACACACACACACACACTGCTGCCTTTTACCCTTTTACACGGAGTCAAGGGCAAGGACCCACAGATTCAGGGTCACAGACGGTGGCATGGTGATGCTCGGGCTCGAACGGTGTCTTCCAGAACACGCAGCCACACCCCGCCTTCACAAGTCGTGGCGGTCAGCGATCGGGAAGCTCGAGTTGTCCTCAGCCAGAGTCCCTCACGGGTCGCCAGCGTTTGTCCGCGCCCACGTGCCACAGAACGGCTCATTTCCAGGCGGCCCTGACGATTTGCCGCCGCCTCCTGTTCTTTTTTTCCCTCCATTCTTCCTCTCTTCCTCCTCCCCTCCGCCATGGTAACGCTCGCGAAGCCCGGCAGTCGGGCCGCACCGAGAGAGGAGGGTCAGCTGCTTTGGCAGCCTCTCACAGGCTGGAGAGGAGCGAAGGCACTTCTGCTTCGCGGCGAGCGCGGGGGGTGTCGAGGGCCCGGGCGCTGTGAGAGCCTCTCTTTTAATTTACTAATTAACCATGCAAATGAAATCTTAACTGTCTACTCAGACACAGTGCTCAAGGGAGGGGGCTTGGCATTAGCTCTTTATTATTCCCGATCCCTCAGAAGAAGGGAAGGGAAAAAAAATAAAAAAATGAAATGGAAAAAAATGCAACCAATGGAGGGAGAGCAGAAAGCCAGGAGGCCGGGCCTCGCCGCCGCCATCAGGCGAATAAACACAGCGCTACGGAGGGGCTTAAGCGCAAACAAGCTCGCCGCATCGTCGCTATATTCTTTTCCCCGCTCGTGTTTGCATTCAAACAAATTCAGCTTTGACTAAGCTGTTTGACTAAGCCTGCTCTGCAGAGGAGGGAAGAGGGGGGACCGCCACCACTCTATTTGCTCCACCGCATTAAGCAAAGCTCAGGCAAATACAGGAAAACACATTGCTTAGGTCCCCATGTTGCCTGCGTCCCCAAATAACAATTCGAGACTTTATAACTGGCAAAAACTGGCGGTGAGTTGTTCTGTGGCTGAAACTTATTCTGAAACAGAACGGAACGTTTTTAGCTTTCGCAGTTAGCAGTTGTGGTATGTTTGTGTATAATATCGCTGTAAAGTGCCATTAGCTAAAAACAACTACATTTACATTTGCAGCATTTATCAGACGCCCTTATCCAGAGCAATTTACAATCAGTAGTTTGAGGGACAGTCCCCCTGGAGTGTCTTCCTCAGGAAAACAATGGTAGTAAGCAAGATTTGAACCTGGGACTTCTGGTTCACAGGCGAGTGTGTTACCCACTAGGCTACTACCACCCATAAATCACCCATAAATCACCCCAATATTTGTGCATTGTCTCGTTTGCACTCATTCCACATCTCAAGGTGACTTGGCACTATTTTATTTTTGTTATAAGAATAAATTTCAGTGGAACAAGTTAGCATGCTAAGCAGCTAGCAGGCTTGTAATACCGCTTTGTGCCTCAAGAGGCGACAGTGATCCAAAGTTGATTAAAAGTTGTCAACGTGTGCCGGCTGCGGGACGCATTCAACTCTTTTCTTTCTTCTTTCTTTTTCTGTGCATTCACAGAATGAACCGGACAGATGGCAGCTCAGGTAGTGACAAACACAACACCGCCTCCCCCTCATACGCTTTATAAAGCAGTGCGGAAAATACAGGTGCGAGTTAGGCGCCAGGTTCCTTTTTTTCTTTTGGTTTCCCAGTGACGTTGGTGTGGAGTTTCGTGTGAAGAGACTCTCGTAAGATGCCGACCGACCCCTGTTTGATGCAGGTTACATTCGCCAATATGCCAGTGTTCCACAGTAAGACTGAGTCTTTGTGACCCTCACCTTGAGGACATCTTGCGTGTCGTCCATGCAGTAGACCCTGATGCTGTATTCCAGCGTGGTGCAGTAGGTGGGTGCAAACACAACCAATTTGAGGCGCTTGGCGGCGGCCATGCTGAGGGACTCGCCCACCAGGCCAAAGCGGCCCAGCTGCTCGGTGAACACCCGGCAGGTCTCGGCCTCCAGCTGGCAGTAATAGGGGTCAGAGGCGCACTCCTCCCCCATCTGTAGCACGTCCTAAACACAGGAAGCAGAGTGGCGGTCAGGAGACAGACGGGTCACAGCATCTCTGAAACTGAAATATGTCCACAAACGCTCACCTGTGCGCCCTTCAACTAGGGGCGGGACAAAACATATGTTAATATAACCAGATTCACCCACCTGTCATTTTAATGCTATAAATGACTAGTCTCAGTCTTTTAATTATGGTCTCACAGCAAACAGAAAACAAAAGGAGGTGCTGCAAGGTCATTTGTAACATAAAAATGTATGTATATATTTACAATTTCTGATGAAATTCTGATACAATACAATACTATTTATATAGTGAATACTGTTTAATACCTTATAATTTTGTTATTGTGGATAACATATAATCATATTTTCATTCTGTGGTTCCCATAGCTTAATATCAGATGCTCTTATCCAAAGCAACTTACAATCAGTAGTTACAGGGACAGTCCCCCCTGGAGACACTTGTTCAGGGACACAATGGAAATAAGTGGGGTTCGTACCTGTGACTTTGTGGTCTTCTGGTTCATAGGCGAGTGTTTTACACACTAGGCCACTACCACCCCACAAACACTAAAATACACACACACTCACACACAGAAAGGCATGTGCAATTTCACGAGGCAATGAGCCATGCTCTTTGTGGGCCCTAACTAACTATTGTGTGAGTGTCTGGATTTATCCACTGTGTGCCTGCTCCAACCCACATGCCACCAAAAAGGCGGGAAGGTTCTGCCACGGAAATTATTTTGTTATCTGTGGCTAAATTGCCCGGCGGTTTGAATGTGAAGAATTCTGTCAGTGATGTGAATGACAATCTCCAAATGCAGTGTGGACGGATTTTTAATAGTTTTACAGCTTGGAGGCTGGACTGTGGCCAAAGATGAGCTGGACAAAATCTAACTTTCAATTTTTGTTGTTAAGCCTTAATGAACTGTTAATTTCTACTGATGTCTTTAGTATGTTATATGTTATTTGTCATTCGTGTTTTGCTATTAACCCTCTTTGCATCTTCGCATTTATCCCTCACTCACTTTCCATAAGCGCTTAATGCTGTTATTCAGGGTCGATGGGCTGCCGGAGCCCATCACCGCAGGGCACACACACACTCACACTTGCAGAGTACATGCCTTTGGGAGTTGGGAGAGAACCCGGAGGAAACCTACCAACATAGGCAGAGCATGCAAACTCTGCCCACAGAAGGCCCAAGCATTTTGAGTCAAACACGCCCGGACCCTTTTAATCAAAATGAACAATGGTCCGGTACTGGCACAGGTCAGAATTACAGATCTGGATCAACTGTGTAACGGCACTGTAAGTAAAAGTGAAGTGATTGTCATTGTGAAACACTGCACAGCACACAGTGACACGATGAAATGTGTCCTTTGCTTTTAACCATCACCCTTGGTGAGCAGTGGGCAGCCATGACAGGCGCCCAGGGAGCAGTGTGTGGGGATGGTGCTTTGTTCAGTGGCACCTTGGTGGATCGGGATTCGAACCAGCAACCCTTCCTTACCCGCTGCCACCACTGCCCCAGTTTTGTCAAACCTTCAGCACAAGAAACTCCTAGCAATGAAAATGTACATACAGCATTCCTAGCAGTCTTTTCAAGAACTGCCGGAAGGCGTTTAATCTTGCTACAGCATTATGATGATGCTTCGCATCGACTAGCATTAGCCTTGCTTAAACATGGCCGCCCTGCTTCAATTTAATTGGGTTGGAGGACAGGCGACTGTATTTTCCAGGAGAAATTCTTTGACAAGATTTACTTTCCCTTCCTTTTATTTAATCAGCAACGGTAAAGTGCTTAGACGGCTCTGCTCCGGGGGAACCCTTAGCCATGAAATTACAGCCAGAGATCGATAGAATAAACCATCTTCATCAATGAAATTAGCATCGACACAAGCCATTTAGCATCTCACCACAACGAATTTCTTATATATATACACACACACACACACACACACACACACACACACACACACACACATATATATATATATATATATATATATATATCCCCAAACATTTCTTTTTTCCATAGTGTTATATTTTGGGGCACAATCTATAGACACCTCCATCTTTACCCTTGGTTGTCCTGGTTGTAGAAATGATGTACGCTTGCATATCCAATTAATTACCCTGTTCAGGACAAGCGCTTCTCTCCCCTTGTCTTCTACCTTCTCTGTCTGCCTCACCTGGCCGGCTGTCCGGCCTGCAGCCCGCTGGCTATATTTGGGGCTGCTGATGATTAAAAGTGGTCCTCTAACCTCAGCGCAAGACAGGCTAATTCATTGTGCAGACGCCCCACCGCTGCCACACCGAGGGGCCTGAATAATTTATGCATGATATCGAACATGAAAGAGGAGCCGAGCTCCCAGCACCACCCAGCCCACCTCCTCCACCTTCACCAATGTCCACCAACCTGCAACGGCAAAACAGAGTCCTGGCAGGCAGGCTGACTGCTAAGTACTGGCCACAATGTATCATCACCCTGACAATTTAGGTAATTAATTAAACTAATTAACATTAACATATGAATACAATAATTTATTTCTACATCTATAGCCAACAACAATTTAAAGCTAACAACGACTTAAAAAAAGTCTTTGCAGTTTGTTCTGAGCAGTTCAACGGGGGAATACTGTACATCATTCAGGACGTGCTTTTGTTAAATGTGCTGTATCTAATATGCCTGAGGATCTAATTAGCACAAATGGAACACTGCATTGTTAAGAACCTTTTTCATTGCTGTGTAACCACCTGTTTTGTAGGTTTTGTAAGTGCAAAACGGGTTCACTGTATCTTCTTGGCACAGAAGGCAACACAACCAGACAGCAATCATGCTTTCATTAACAAAGGGGAAGTAAAGTGGCAAGACTCTTCTGCAAATATGTTTCTAATGCAACATAAGGTCTGCATTTTTCATAGTTTTCATCATCCTGGAACTGCTATTTGCCTCACAGAAAGGAAACAGCCGCCTTACAAGGGTTCCAAGGCAGGGCGTCAACCCATTTCTGGTATCAGGGGCAGGGCTTATGAGGACAGGCTAGAACAGAGGTGAATGTGTTCAGCCTCCAGCATATGTTCATGCATTTAGTTATTTCAACAGTAAGTTCAAGACCTCGTGGTTATAGGTTGAAACATCTGGGATTTCAGAAACCACTTTACACGATGTTCAGCTATGGTAGGAAGTAGCTACCACTCTAGCTGTCAGTCATCATGTTCCTCCCATTTTAAACTCCCTAAAAATCTCTATAGCTTGTGTTCTGGGTGATGTAAGCAATTACACTTCTTCTTCAGGACTTCTTAAAGATCGAGAAGGACAGACACCATTGGGGTGTTGAGGTGTTGTGGGGCCCATTAACCCCCTCACCTCCCAGGTGCCCTCATAGGACTGCTTCTTCAGCTGGATGGCCCAGTTCTCCGGGACGGCGTCGGAACAGTGGTCCATGCTGAGGATGACCGGCCGTGTCAGCATCACGCCAGGGGGCCCGCAGCTGACGATTGGGCTCAGCAGGGTCTGGCAGCCGGCGAGGGGGAGTCTGCGGACGGAGGCCCAAGTTGGGGGTGAATATGCAACCAGAAGCACCAGGATGGATGACCACTGTCAGGGCGCTGAGCACTGTCTTTTACTGGGACACGCGTCCACTAATAGCCTGCACATTCGTCTTCTTCGACTCTGGTTAAAGAGCGGAGCCGACTCCAGCTGTGGAGCAGGATGCTCGGATCTCAGAACACATTCCTCAAATAAAAACTATATAAATAAATAAATAAATACATACATACATACATACATATATATATATATTTTTACCTTGAACTGTAACTGTTTTGGCTTTTCCAAGAAATAATCTGTTTGCATGTAGGGATTTAAAGATCACACAATAATCTCAAACCTTCTGTACATCAGTCTGTGTGTGAGTGTGTGTGTGTGTGTGTGTGTTATTTTTTGAAGCTCTGGGAGGTTAGGGATTTGCCCGTGTCAGTGTGTGCACCGTCTGTCAGGTATCAGCCTTGTTTTATCCTCAGGTTTCCGCGCCAGACTCACGGCCCGTGAGTTAAAGGGGACCCACCTTAAATCTTCCTTGCTCTGAACGGTGAGATAAATCTCGTAGATCTTCCCTCTGGGAATGGCCTCGGGAGGAATGAGCAGGCTGATTCCTAATGCAAATAAGGGATGGGAAAAAAAAGAGGGAGGAAGAGGTTCTCTCAATTTGCTCTAGGCTTTTGTCATTCCACTGAGGAACTCTGCTGCTCGACAGAACACACAAATCCAATGACAAGGTCAAAGAGGTCTTCCGCCAGGTCTACATCCACGAACGCAGACATTCTCTCTTCCACAATCAGCAATTAGCCTTCACAATGCAGCCCCATTCATTCTGAGACAGCAGCAGGCAGACAGCAGAGCCTCACTGACCATAAAGGATTTTAATTGGGGGGGCAAGACGAAATACGGTAACTCCTGCAGAGATACGTAGTAGATATATATCACCGATATATCTCCGTGCAGCACCTAAGCTTCCGCGTGTATCGCAGACAACTGTCCTGCATTCTGCAGTCTTGTAGTCTTCAACAAAATTATTACATCATCATTGTCATGAGCGATGAATTCTCTACTAATTATGGCAAACTGGTGCTTTCAAGGTTAATGTGTTAATCTGGAGACATTAACATTTTTTGTTAAAGTTCAAGGAATAATCACAAGCATTATGTTGCAGTCACTGTCATCATACAGATGCACTAAAGGGAGATGTTTCCTGGGTGCTACTGCATGGGCCATGTTCACTAATATCAAAGCAGATATGTATGTATTGAGAAATAAAGTGACAGTAGCACGAAAGGAACCCTGGCTACTTACCTGTATCGTGAGGAGGAGGAACAAATGACCACCCAGTACATTTTGTAGGTATTATTTCTGAGACCCAGAAGATGATTTTTAAAAAAATCTATTTATAAACAAAGCCTTAAATGGGAGGAGCCTGTAGGCATGATCGACAGATCTTGCACACCCTACTTCCTCATTCTGCGCTGAGCTTCTTGTAGCACAGCAAGAAGCTCCTCCTTCTCTCCATATAACACTCAAACGAATGCTCACAATCTCTGAATCATGAACTAGTGGCCGCTTCATTATAGAACACGACCCCCGCGCGCTGCGCCTTATGTAACGCTGCGAAGACGCGGCCCTATCAGGAAAGGAGGAAGGACTTTGTATTCCGGTGCGTCGCCCTCACTTCATTCGCGCCGCCTTTCTCTCCCGGCCATGAATAATTTCTCGACGCAACAGTGCGACGACTCTCTAGTATTACAATGGGAGCTAATTTGTTTGAATGCAGTGCCCTTGGAGCAGATAGTGTTGCAGTCCTGGGCAGCGTGCATATCACTTTCCCCAGCTGACAAGTCAGCTATTGCTTCACTTAGCAACACAATCCTCCGTGCACCTCGCCAGCGAACAGGACAGTGCTAATAGATTTTCATTTAAGAAAAACCGCAATATCAGCTAAGTGGTACGGAGAGGCCGTTACCGTCATCAGAGCTCGGGAGACGCGGCGCTGTACAGAGCCCTTAACGGCTCGGCGCTGTAATACGCTGTAATGGCCTCCCATTCCGAGGCAGGACTGTCTGGGAGAAGTGGTTCCGTCTTTCATCATTTTCTGAAATTCAGAAGGCGCTCTCCGACCCCGAGGCGCTTTTCCCGCCGCGCTCTTTCGAAGGCCACGTCTGGAAACGAACCTGTGTTGGACAGGGTCAGTCTCCCTCCCAGGAAGTTGAAGGTGCCGTAGGAGGTGTTGGCGCTGTCGCGGGGCAGCGTTTTGAAGTAGGTCTGGGTGGCCAGGCGGTTCATGAAGTCGTTGGGGTCGGCGGGCAGCTTCCCGTTGTGGAGCGTATGCGAGCTGTTGGGCAGGGGCTCCAGCAGCGGCCCGTTTCCCATGGAGAACTTGCTGGCGACGTCGTGCCGCGACCGCAGGGTCCCCTGGTAGCTCGTGGTGGTGGTGGTCAGGTCCGGCTGGATCGTCAGCAGATGGGAGTTCTCTGCGGGATTGGAAACAGGGAGGCGGCATGGGGGACGTATTCGGCGGAGAAAAATGCTCACATACGGCTCAGAAACAAGGAAAAAACCTCACAGACCAATCAATTCCTCTCGCTCTCTCTTCAGGCAAAACCCACAATCAATTCCGTGTTGAGCACAAGGAAAGCTTAGCAGTGGTCCTTTTTAAAAAAGACCAAATCTATAGCATATCCGCCGAGAATCCCCCCCCCGTCTCAGCTCCAATTCATCAGATTGAATTAGATTGAAATCATCGGCGGCACCACAACGTGCGGATCAGCACGTTGCTGGTGAGAGGGGGCCCGGGAAACGATGGAAAGCATTCATTTTTAATAGCTTTCGAAACGTGATTGTCATGTACTACTGTTTTTTTTTTTTTTAACTGAAAACACGAAAAAATAAAAAAAATCCCAGTGGGATGTTCTGGTGCAGACATGGACACAGGACAAAGATTTTTATTTTTTTTTTCTCCACGGAAAAATGGACACTGGCTAGCTGACGCGGAGACACACACACACACACACACACACACACACGGCGAGACGCATGAGAGACGGGGAAACGGGCGTCGGTACGGCGGGAGATCAGAGAACAATTGCCTACTGCTGCGGGCCGGCCTGCGCGCTGCCCACACACCTGGCTTGGTGGGTTTGATGCCCATGGGCTGGAAGCCGGTGGTGAGGATGGAGGAGTCGGCCACGTCGGCGTCCAGGCCCTCCTTCTTGCGCCGGTAGACCAGGACCACCACGATGAGCAGCAGGGTCAGACACAGCGCCACGGCCACCATGCCGACGTACAGAGCCACGTCCTCCACACCCGACGCTGCTGCAGGAGAAGCAGAAGAAAACACCATGAGGTGGAAAATTGGTCAAACGTTGGAAGATAGGTGGAAAGACAATAAGGAGGAAAAGAAAGATGACGGAGGAGAACCGCGGAGGAAGGCATGATGAAGATAATTAGTGGTGTAGTGTATGGAAAGACAGCATGTTTTTGAGCAGAACGAGAGTAGGAAGATTCTGATAGGATGGAGATAAGTAAAAACGGGGAAAAATTAGCTGGAGAGAGGAAATGCAGAATAAAGGGGACCACAATTAAGAAGACAATGATGAAGAAAAGAAAGAAAGGGGGCGAAGAACGAAAAGTGAGAGATGGAGTTAAAAGAACAGAATTACAAGGAACGTTTGAGAGCATGATAGAGGACAGGAAAAGAAAAGAACAAGAGAGGAGGGAGTGAAGGACCCAGAGCAGGATGTTACCGAAAAGTCACGATGATGAGTGCGAAGGAGGAAAAGGAGGAGAGACGGAAGGGATTAGATTCTCCTCATTTGTAAGGAAACGACTACTGGGACGAAACGATAAGAAGTTCCTCCCACAAGTTGTTCTCCAAAGTTCTTCCTGAGTCACCAGCTTCCCAGCCAAGAGGTAATTAGACAACGGCGCCCTCCCTCTCACCTGGCTCGGCTCTGAAACCCAGCTCGCCCAGAGCCTGGTCTGGCAGCTGAACTGCATCAGCACAAAAATACGCATTTAACCCCCCCCCCCAGTGTGCGGGGAGATATAAAACAAGCCCGTTGTCTTGCGGCGCCGCCAGGACCCGCCGTCCAGAGACCGTCACATCAAAAACGCTTAATCGCTGGTGTCAGTCGGGAACGGGATTTGCCACGGCTGTCTCCGAGTTCCGCCACTGGGAGTGCTGGGAGTGCGGGGGCGCGTTTCCGTAGGAGGAGGCCGCCGCGGCCCCGGCCGAGTGTGAGTGTCAGCGGCGCATTAGAATCTGTGAGTGATGGCCATTACACACACACACACAAATTGACAACAGGCAAATGCGGCACGATGGCAGCGCAATCGTTGACGTCGGCTTCGACCGACCCGGGGTCTTTATGCTCAGTCACACCTTCAGCCCGATATGAAAGCTTCACAATGTTCCAGTTCAACCGCCGAACCGGCCTGTCAATTCCGGCAGCGACAGCTTCCGCCATTTCCATATAATTGCAGACTGACTGTCAATCTCTGTAGGCAGAATTAGCAATTGGTTAAAGATCGAATTAAGCGTCCGTCACGTTTTTTTGGGGGCTTTTCTCGTTTCGTTTTCCTTTTTTTTTTTTTTAACCGCAGCAGGTTGAATCGGGTTACCCTGGACACCCGAGACTCCAGCGAATGGCTCGGTCAATAATATGAGACCATAAGTGCAAGGAAGAGCAGGTAGACGGCATCACAGAGATTCCATGACGTTTAGTCGATTGCGAATGACGGAGCGGATGCAAACAGGCACTTGTGTGTCCCGGTATCGACGGCGCGTTAAGTGCATCTTTTGTATGTGACATCTCCGCTTTGCGGGGAGAATTATGACACAATAAAATGGCAGCTCCTCTCCATCGTGGCTGAGCGCGGGGCCTCAGAACCGGGGACTCTGTGTTATTCTGCTTAAGATTTAACGCTTCCGATTGTGCGGGAATCGCGAGGGGAACTTAGGGACGTCGATATTCGCTGTAGCAATATTCGCCGCGGTGATTCACGGCACCGCGGGGGGCTGCGGCGCGTCCCGCCACTCCAGTAAACACAGTTTCACCGGCATTAGTTGCTGCGTGAGTCCTGTAAAAGGCCAGGGGAGGGGCTTTGCCCGGGTGACCTTCAATATACCTGTCCCCGCGATGCGCACACCCAAACAGCGGCCCTTTGTTGACGCCCCTCACCTCTCCGATTCCCTCGCCGTGCCTTTGTTCTGGCCGTAATCTCCTTGAGTTTATCAGAGCATCACTAACTGGAGGTTCTATCAGACCCAGCAGGCGCAGTGGCGCTGCGATACCCGCCGGTCGGCTGCGGGCCCGGCTCTCAGGCCCTCTGCCCTGCCCATCGATTTTCACGCCGTGGGCCAATCATTGAAAGGACGTCCATCACGCTTTAATTGACACAGCTAATCAGGTTTTATAATTGGATGGATTCCACCTTATTTTACCCGAGAGCGTCTCCTTTCACATCGCTCCACTCAATCGCTCTACTGTGTCATGTGGCTATTTTGCTATTATCTTTTATCATTTTTATTTGTTGTTGCTTTTATAATTAAAAAATGTGTTATTATATAAATTAATTTATTTTTATTTCTCAATTTAACCCCTTGATTAAATTAATATTAATGTTTTATCACAGTTTACCTTTTTTTAATAATCACTTTTTGACTGCATAAAAATATTATATAAAATTATTATTTTTATTAGTATAACTATTATTACTATTCTTAATATTAATTTAGATGATCATTAACGTATATATAGACATATTTTGTTACTTGCTTAACATTATTGTAACAATACATGTTTTTTACCACATTGAAAAAGTGTCCTCTTCACTTGCTTTTTTCCCCTTCAGAGCTGTCCATATATATAAAAACATTGATTATATTCTGCTGGGTGGTATGAGTTATGACTGCTGACTTCTTGAAAATTTTTCTGAGACTGTAACCACTTCAGTGGGAATCTATTTAGCGGAAATGAAATCTCATATACGTCTGCGTCTCCTCTCAGCAAGGGGCTGTGGGACGATGCTGGATTTGGTAGTCGATACCTGCGCTGCACTGGCACACATGGCGCCGCTCTGCCCCACCCCCCCTCGCGCTCTGCTCATTGTGATAAATACCGACCTGCGGTCCCTCGCAGCATTGCCCTGGGCATTCATCACCCGGATTCGCAAATATCTCATGGCCTGCTTTGGACAGACTTTTCAGAGATGAATAATGCTGTGGATCTTGGGGTCATGGGAGTATGGCTACTAAAATTCCCACATCCTCTGAATGTGACCATTACTGTCCGTTACAATATAATCTTTCCAACAAGTAAAGCACGACCTGAAAAAAACACCAATGCAAAAATGAAACTTTTAAAATATTCAACGAGCAAAAATTTACATTCACAATTTAGTAAAGAGGCACACAACAGACCCACATTTGCAGGTTAAAGTTATTTGTTCGATTATTTCAAAAGACTAATTATTTCCAAAGAGCTTCAAATGCTATGCTTTTGAATATGTTCATTAACTTCATTGCACAAATTAAGCTGCTAATTAGGGACGTTGCTTTCATTTGCGGCGCCTGCTAATGCAAGCTTATTTTACTACATCACCCAGTTTTTGTCCCCTAACACCTGGTTCTGACTGTTCTCCACTTGGGCACATGCCAGACGGTTCATTAAAATCCCACGCTGCTCATGGACTCATCGCTGTTATTTCACCCAAGCTGCTTTTTGGTGGAAATATTAATGCGTACAGCATGTGAAGAGATGCGGGTTACGGTGGCAGAGCACGCTTCCGTTTAACCGCAGTTACACAGCCACTAACCTGCTCTTGGTTTTATCCCACAAGGGCAACTTTGGATGAGGAGGTTGGATTGCTTTTTTTGGAGTTACAAATTAAGACACTGAAAAGAGCACAAACACAACTGCCCATGACAGCGTTTTAACATGTGAAGAAATAAACATTTTGACGCACTTATGTAAAAACTTCAATGTAGTAATTATTTATTTTGTATGAATGCGCCATAAGGGCCTGTGTGAAAGGAATTTCAAATGTACCTGTTCACACAAAGTTACATTGTAAACTGTCGCAAACACATTAATTGAAGCTAGCATGCTAACTAGCTAGCAGCGCCTGATCTTGTAATACCGGTGTATTACAAGCTATAGTAAGTTAAGTGAGTTACTATGTCCAAGCGTCTGGTACATTGCACATCAATTGATCAATATCCATCCATCCTCTAAATCTAGTTCCGGCACAGATATGCACCCAAATGCACAATAATTCATCTCGAAGGTGGTAGTAGCCTAGCGGGTAACATGCTCGCCTATAAACCAGAAGACCCAGGTTCAAATTCCACTTACTACCATTGTGTCCCTGAGCAAGACACTTAACCATAAGTTGCTCCAGGGGGGGACTGTCCCTGTAACTACTGATTGTAAGTCGCTCTGGATAAGGGCGTAAATGTAAATGTCTCTGCCTTTTTACAAACTGCATGTTTTGTAAGAAGCAGATGCATATTTTCACAAAACCAGTGCAAATACTTCTTTATGCAAATAAGATCTGCTCCACAATTCTCTTTGAAGACAACAGAAAAACTTTGTTGGTATACTTCCCTGGTTCCTAGCCGCTACCCTATTTGTCCTAATATGAAACAGTCCGCAGCGCCTTTTTAACTTCTGTAAAATAACATCAGAGCCACCAGCTCTTCCCATTTGCCCTTTCATTCTCCGCAACAATACAAACAGTTATGGTGTGCGTGCATGTTTATCGGGGACGAGCGCAATTAATCATTCAGGCACTTGCGGAATAAAATAGCCCACCTTTGGTTGAGCACGGCTTCATGCAGACAAAAGGTTCGCTCCATTCAGTGGAAGTTTTTCCTTTTTAACAGCTAATTACCCCCAAAACCAAAGCAGGAGAGATGCGGGACTGGCCAAACCAGACAGAGGCTCCGCATATTTCCACAATTCATCACGAGGCTCATTGTCTTTGGAGTCGCATCTGCCGGGAACAGGCTGTGGTGGTGGGGGGGAACGGAGTAAAAAAAGGCTGCACGCTGGCAGCATGTTCCTGTGCGCAGTCCGTGGGTTTATGCCATTCTGTCTAAGAGCCTTTATGCATGTGGAAAAGTCCTGCACACTCCTACGCCACCATGCAACCGACCCGGCCCCGGATTTGTCCGTCGCCGAGCTGAGTGGCGGCTGCTACACTGCTACTCGTCCGCGATGAGGACACGTTGGAATGCTTATCCAAATGGAAATCCAAATACCAGTCCTTTGATCCGGGGGGATGCAGGCACCATCCTTTGATGTCCATCTGCCTGGTCCTACACCCTGCCGAGGCAATTTCCCCATGGCTCCCATAATACGGAGCCTGCTCCTTTTAATTCCACAATATGGGCCAATTAATGGCATACTGACTCACTGGGAGGAGGAAGAGGAGCGAGAGGAATAAATGGAACGGCAAACAAGTCATTCTCCGTAGCCCCTTTTCTGCACAGACATTCGCCTGTTTAATTCCAGTGTAAGACTTCTTGAGCTTCCTGAGCTTTGGTCGTCAACACAGAACCGAACAAAGCCACATAAAGCCCCGCAGATGCGCTTTTACACAGCATTCCGGAAGCACAGACGGAGCGTTGACGTCTAGAGCGACACAACATGCTGGCCATTGGAATGTGGCCGTTAACTCAGTCCACTGCTTGAATGGTAAGGAGATCGCAGAGATGGTGCTATAAACCACACCCCTGTCCTGGAATGCATGCTTTTCCTTTTTGCACAGATTTTCTGCTATATAGGCATTAAGAAAATCCCTCAGCGAATCGGGCGGAAAGTCAACGTTAAGGTATTAACAGTACTGCAGTATTGTGCAAATTCAAGCAAGTAAAAGTGCAGTATTGTAATATATATTTTTTACTGCTATTGGTGCATCTCTGCTGGTTCTTGCAATGATTGTGTCACCGTATGTAATGTCCACTTTTTGGATTATAAAGAGAACTCTTGGACAGTAATGAAATAAATGAAATGTATTATTTTCATTACACTACATTTTATAAATGAATACCTTACATTTTACAGTTTGTTTTTATAGCCACTTGGTTCTGCATAATGCAAAAGTGTTTTCTGCTTATGCTAATTCAATAGACACCAGTGTGAGAGTAATTAATGACATTCTATTAAACATTCTATAAAAAGCCCGAGTTGATTTAGTAAGAATCCTGTTACAAAAATGACAACTGAACACTGAAGCCATAACAAAATCACAGTTCTTTCACTTTTGATACTTCAGTACATTGAAATATCCAGCCGCTGTGGACACAAGCCCGGGTAAATGGCGAGGGTTGCGTCAGGAAGGGCATCTGGCGTGAAGCTTCCAAATCAGTTGGTTTGTTCGCTGTGAACAAAGGAAATTGCCTTCAAATTTTATCTATCACTCTATATAATCTATTTCTGTTTGTCCGTCTCTGTTTCTGCCTGTGACAGCGGACAGCCAGGATTATTATCACCCAACACACCGCTGCAGCCGACTCTCGGCTGTCTGTTCGCACACGCCTCTAACCGATGATTATCCAGACTGCCGTACGTGGCCAAGGGGTAAACTCGCCAGCGCTGCTCAGGTTATCGACTCCACACCGACTGAATCATAAAGCTGCCGGCACACCTCTGAGCCGCCGATTGACCATCCCCCCTCACACCCTCCCCACCACACCTTTCAGAATGGATGAAGACCACGGCGAGATCAAACAGACTGCGGTAGGGGCGCGGCCCAGGCCTTGCCGAAGCGTTCACTCAGAACATGGGCTATCTGTGTTGGGTTAACCCCTCCTAAATAATTCACCAGTCGGCCGGCCCACTGTTTACCAACCGCCAGCCCTCCTGTAATAAATGTTATGAACGCTTAATAAATCCTTGACTAAGCCTAATAACCAAGGTGATGCTTTAAAATGACAACACAATAAATCATACACTCTTATAGTGGATCTGCTGAGAAGTTCCTGCACGCCAAACAGAATCCGCTCATTTTTTTAAACGTGCTTTTTGAAAGCACGTCATAAATAATGAATAGTGATGACAATAACCATGAAGTTTATTTATGTAGCAGCATTCATAAAACCCGAATATCCAACACAAAGGGATCTATGTTCACTCACTGTTGCTGCATGCTTTGCGCAGGGTGACGGTTTGAAAATAGTGCCCAAAAATACTTTTGCAAGATTTCCCTTTCAATACACAATATTTCATAAACTGTATTTCATCCTCTGCAAATCAATTCAATGAAAAAAATATGCATTAATGGGCGTAAGACCGAAGGCTTCTGTACTCACTCTGTGGGCACTGCTCGCTGGTACAGTTCAGGGACTGGAGGTCGACGCCCTGGCAGTCCTTGCCCCCGGTGCCAGGCGTGGGCTGGGTGCACTCGCGGCTCCTCCACATGGTGCAGTCGGCTCCACAGGCGGACCACTTGCTCCACTCGCTCCAGCCTCCGTCCACTGGGGACACACAGGGAGACCCCCGGTTAAAGAAAGAGGCAGGCGCGGCGCGGCTCACGGACACTGCAGCTCTGCCGGATGACCGCTGGGTTTTTTGAGGGATTGGACAGGTAACTTTTGCATGGAGTCTGATGTATGATTCACACACACACACACACACACACACAGACTGATGCATTTCCTCTGCTCCCTGTTCTACCGGCGTGAAACGTGTAGATCAGTAAAAGTGCCGCGGCATGGGCCGCTCGGGGGTGACGTCTCACATCCACATGCTGCGCCACACTGCAGAGAGATGTGGCCTCCGGAGTCATTACCTGCTTTCTGCTACAGGGTTTCTCACTCACTCACTCACACACACACACACACACACACTCAGAGCCTCGGACTCCTTTCCGCAGCTGTTAGCTCAGGACCACAGTATTACAGAGAGGATTGATGTCGGCAGTCTCTCCCCTGACCTAAGGTTGCCAGCTCCCGTGACACACTGCACAACAAATGGCTAGCGGCTTCTAGAAATGGAACCGTGTGTGTGCGTGTGTGTGTGACAGGGTCTGTGTGCATTTGAGGTAGTGGAGGAATTATGATTGTATGAACTCTATGACGAGTATAAACAAAATGAGGCAAATTGGTAAAGGGGAGCTGCAGACCAACACACACACACACCAACGAAAAAATGAATTTCCGGTTCCCTCCGCCGGCCAAGGAAGCAATTTTTGAGAAGCCGCATAATTCCGGGGCTCCACTGGAGGCCATAGCCGGGCTGATATTGAGACTGATGTGATGGCAGGTTTCTGGAAGGTTACTACAGGGCTAATGCGAACACAGGCGGTAATGAGCTCCCCGGGGGGGGCGGCGGTCTCTCTCTCTCTCTCTCTCTCTCTCCCACGTCCAGGCTGAGGCTGGAGGCGGGTTATGGGCCTGGGCCGCACGTGCCTTCCACATCCCACTCATTAACCTGGGCTTCATCCCGGGGCAGCACGGCCCGCCCCTCGGCCTGAAATGCAGCTGGGTCCGGGTTCGCCGGGGCTCGAGAACATGCAAGAATTCACGTGTAAACATGGCGCGGCATGAAGGATATCAAAAGTTGACCGAGTCTGCGGTCTGAAAGAAGACGATTTAAATGTCCACAATGGGCCTACCTGCATAATAGAATAAATGATTAGGGGCGTGTGTGTGTGTGTGTGTGCGCGCCTGCTGACACAGCCCAGCTCTCAATTCCAACTGTTACATTTGGTATAAAAGGCAGAACCAATCAGATAATTGTCCTTGCTGGCACCGAGCTGCCCGGTCCGTGGGCAGAAGGAATCATTATGCACGGATGGAGACGGCTGAATGGGGAATTAGCCGTCTTGATGAATACATTAGAATCTGGTGTCATGCGCCCTTTCTGAGTATCTGCACGAATTAAAGCGTTCAGTGGGAGGTGAGATCGCCGGTCCTTTCATTCCCGCCTTCTGATGCGGAAATGGACACCCGGGTTCCGGTGGTCATTCTTTATTTTATTTTTTTTGTGTGTAAACCCATTGCTGGAATAGTTGTTTCCTCTGCATTTTTTTTTAGCCCTTACAGATGGGTGGCAGGGGGGGCTGATCTTCAGCTCTCCATTTGCTGCTCCTCTGCTGGTTGTTACGACAATGGCATCAACGTTCAGACTACGCAAGTCGGAAGGACAGTTTTCAGGCTGCCGACCCGGAGAGTGCTGGACATTTTGAATGTTTTTTTTTCTCTTCTTCTTCCAGAACTCATCATCGTGCAAACAACTTCTGTTTTGCAAGAGGGTTACATCATATTCCACTGTTTCCTTTTCATAACAGAATGTTGTTTTTGAGACCCAACGGACCGGCTAGGGGTGAAAGACCCCTTGCAGCCTGATCCAATGTCAGAAAGTTGCACAGTGTGAACTGTCCGAAATAGAAATTCATCTGAAGTCAGGAGTCCTTCGAAAATCTCCCGTAGGTTAGGTTGAGTTGACTGATCATATGATTTATGTCATCTTCATACTCATCAACCATCATCAGTGATCTTAGTATTTAGTGGATTGGGACACCATCATCATCGTTATAATAATCCTGGAAGCCAGCGTTCCTGTATTAATCCTTACAATAAGTCTCTCTTGCTATTAATCTACAATGACCGTTCACTCAACTTGGACAAGTTGTCTAAAAACCATGCAGCAATCATTTCTGCTTAATTATTCAGGTTCGTCCTTGAAATTAAAGACAAAAACGCTCCTTTTCACTGCCAATTTATTACATTCTTTTGTCACAAAACTCTAAATTTATGGTGGGCCAAGTGACATTTTGTGTGACATGGCGGCGAGATGAAAAATGGCAATGATTCAAACGAGCAGCTTGAACAAAAGGGAAACAGCAGAATTTCCAGGCTACAGTCTTAAATAAAAGGAAAAAGGCTGAAAAAAGGGGCATAAAAAGAGATGGACTCCGCGTTAAAAACAAGCAGGAATGTCCCCCCCCCCCCAGCATCAGAAGAAACACAGCTGATTTCTAATCACGCTGCACAACAGGTTACGAGCGGGAGCGGGTCTCGGAGAGCCTACGGTAATACCATAACCCAGTAGCACGTCAGCACTGACATCTCGTCAAGGGCAGAGCTAAAGGGCTCCCGGCCGCTCTCGCCGCGGCGGCAGGAGGGCCCATTTGTCTCTCGGCTCCTCAAATCACAATGGCTGACGGCAGACAACCAGCCCCCCACCACTGGGCCGGCGTGCCCTTGAGCAGCAGACGTGCGGAGCCGTGCAATTACTTTCAGATCAGCGGGTACGGGCCCGAGTCAACACGCTTGTCTGTAATCTGGAGCTTGCGCCAAAAAAAAAACGTCGAATGCCTGATAAAACTGAAGCAACAAGATTACAGGGCTCCTCGCGAGGTGGATCCCTTGATACGAAGCGGATGTGGTGTCGGGGCCACTTGGCCCACTGGGTTTTTTTCCCCCCCTTCCCTTTTACTTCTGTGGAAAGATGAGAACTTCAGACCCAAAAATAGACGTTTTAAGGTGGAGTCTGTTGCATTGTATGTCTGGACTAATGTCTGTGTGCGTCCCCACTTGGTTGGACTGCGGATGCGCATTACTTACCCAAGCAGGTAACAGACAGAGATAAGAGGAAATCAGATGAGGCGAAATGAGACGAGAGCCTACACGAGGTAGGAAGACTGCAAGTTTGCATTTGCTTGTGCAGAGCTTTTATTTTTAACCCAATTTGGCTGAATCATATTTTATATAGGCCAGCGCTTTATCTCCCTCATGCAAAAAAAAAAAAAACACAAACATTGGGAGCGACTGTATTTTCTCAGAGCTGAAATGCAGAGCAACAGGCTCCCGTCCAGGGGTTGTGTAAGATTGCCGACTTGCCGGCAGTGTTTACTGAATCAGCTGAACTCTGAACCCTGAGCCTTGTTTACAGTCGGGGAAATTTCTGGCTTCTTTCTCTACAGCACTAAACAAATAAACAGATACATCAATCAAACGTCTAAAAAAAATTTTTTTTTTAAATAAATAAATAAATATTCAGTTCAGTTCTGTCAAATTAGTTTAATTAATAAATTAACCACAGCTTTATATAAAATATATACAAAAGATATAAGGATTAAGGATAAGGATTAAAAAAAAATCCATATATCAGTTAGAGGGCATGACAGATCAAATTAGCCATTAAACATTATTTAATCTGTTGGCCTATTATTTAAAAGAATAATTAAATATCCTGTATGTGTTCCCTCATGTACTTGGCCAATAAACACAATTCTGATTCTGATAATAGAGTACTAGCTTTTGGAGACCACAAGGGGGCAATCTAATGTATATAAATGTTATTTGCACGTTCATAGTCAAAACACCCGGATATTGGATACCAGATAATTAATAGCGTATCAACAAAGGATGATATACTGCTGTACTGTTATTTTTTTCTTCTTTTTTTTGTCTTTATGTTATTAAATGACCTTTTTGTATCTGCAACATGGCCATCTTTTGCTTTATGTGGTTGGGCAAATGAAATCCCTGTCACCACTTCTCTTATTCATTTTGAGGCTTTGCAGGCACCTGCAGCAGCCACTTCACCGGAGAAAGGTCTGGTGATTCATCAGCTTCAGAATAAAAGTCCCATTAGCAGCTATTAGCCCTTTTAAACTTCACAGTTTCATTTATCACGTTGGGGGGCTTAAATTGTCCAGGCAAATTGATTTCCTAATTTTCCAACATGCCTTCGATAATTTTCATTTTTTCAATCAGTCTCAAAAAGATTTTTATCTAATATAACTCCCTAGGAAAAAATACATTAGCAATTTTCATTGTGTTCCTGAAACATTTGAACCGTAGTTGCTCTGCTCATAAACTATACAATAGAGAGTGACAGAAAAATTGCGTCCTGAGACCAAAAGAGGGTGGCGTGATGATGGCGTCTCCTGCCCTGCCCTGGTTAAGGTGTCCCACCGCGAGTCAGCAGACAATGATTTATATGTGGAAAAGCGTGTCATGACGGGACTTTGAGGAGCTGCAGTTGTCAGACTGTGTCTTTTTTGCGATGCTTAATGGAAGTCTTTTTTTTGGGGGGGGGGGGGGGGGGGGTTTGATTTCTCACAGGGCTGGATGGGATGGGCTGTTGCTCCGCTAAAGTAAATGGCGCAGACGGGCTTGTCTTTCCCGATTAGCTTCGGCAGCTAGCCGCGCCGAGCAGCCGCCGGAGCCCCGGAGCCTCGCCCTGCAGGTGCGGTTGGCGGGAAAACGCACCTCGGCTTTAAGAAGGGGGGGCGAGGGAGGCCGCGGACCTCATCATTCGGCATGGCGAGCCTTCGCCCCTCGCCCCGGCGCAGTCTGGGCCCTAATCATGTGGAATCTATCCACAGTACCAAATTCCCAGCGGCGTGCTGCCAGACGCCTCTACTCCGGCCTTTTGTTTTTCGCTCCTCGAAACAGAGAGAAAAAAAAAAAGAAAAGAAAAATTTTGAGGGCACGTTACTTACAGTGCACGGTAAGGCGATGTCTTATTAAATTACACGGGGTGCTTTGTAATGAAACGTGAGATTGTCTTAAGTAGATAAGGCCCGAGGAGGAGGAGGGGGAAGTGGGCCTGAGCTGACGACGCCTTCGATTTCCTCTCCCGCTTACCGAGAGCGGGATATTTTTCGCCGGTCAGCAGCGCCTGCAAAATGCCATTTTTGTCCCCGATGAAATCTGTTTGTGTGCCCGCCACCCCCCCCCAGCAGTCAGGAGATCCCGCCCCGACACCCCCCCTCCATCGGGGGCTTAATGTCCGCCTGCAGACGACGCTGCCTGACTTCCATTTCAAAATGCGGGAAATCAATAAGGACTCGGAGAGGGGAGGGGAGGGAACGCTCGAGCATTAATTCGGCACTAATGCTTAAAATTTGCAACATGGCTTGAGCGCAAACAGACCGGGCCAACCTGGCGCCCCGATCAGCATGGCGATGCTTCACGCTCAGAGGAGCGGGGTGAAAGCAGACCTTTGACATGAAGCAACAAAAAAATAAAAAGCTCATTGCCGAAAGTGCATGATGAGAGCGATGTTGCATGAGGGAGGGAGGGAGGAAGGGAAGCAGGAAAGTAATGGCATTTTTGGCAGTGCTGCATGGAGACGGTGACACTGTTTCGCACGGAGGCCAAGCAATCCACTAAGCACAGTCGCAGCCAGCATGTTCTACCAGGTCTCCCTAGCACGGAGCGGCCGGACGGAGCCCTGACGGGACCCGGTGGGAGTTACCTGGACACGTGGCCGTGCAGGCGCTTTTCTGGACACTCTGCCCCTCGCAGGAGGTCCCTCCATTCAGGGGGGTGGGGTTGGTGCAGCTCCGACTCCTCTTCTGCCACCCCCGGCCGCAGACGGCGCTGCAGGCCGACCACGTGGCCCACGTGGACCACCCGCCGTTCACTGTCCGCATGCCAGGAGAGGAGAAAACCAACAGAGCGAGTCAGGACTACCCGACGGGCACCGGCGATGGAACACGTGCTGGTCTGAAGCTGCGCCACGTGCCCGGAGACCTGGGCGCAGCCTGGTGGCGGGGGTGAGTGACAATGGCAACAGTGCAAGGCGGGTAGCCGAGCGCCGCGGCCTGAAGGCGCCAGCTGAGATAAAGCAGAGCGCCGCCGCCGCTGTCGGCGCTGCAGAAATGAATTACATCGCACCCCGCTGTTGCCCTTGTCCAAGGTTTGAGCCACGATGGCAGCCAGTGTAAAAAAATTTTTTTTTTTTGCCTCCCCCACGCAGATAAATGACTCCTGAAGGTGTCTGCTAATTTGCATACGATTTATCATGTATTGCAATCAATTCTCATCTTCTAAAAAAATTCTTAGCAGCGACAGTGCAGGCAGTTTAATAAAAAAAAAAACGTGGAATACATTCATTAACTAATTACAGGTTCGGCCCCCCTGGAGCAACACGGGGTTGAAATGTGTTGATCGGGGACCTGATGGTAGTAAAGGGGTACAATTTGATGACTGACTGGAGGGCTGCACGATAAATCCCATCGAAATAATCCCAACCCCAACTCCTGCCTTTATAGTGGCGTCAGAGGTCACGATTAACCTGAACACACCACAGAGGAGACAGACGCTGCCGATGAATGGAACCAAGAAGCCAAATACATGGGACTTTTCCTGGTGTAGAGAACGGCGGGAAACAGGGGAGGAAGAAAGGAGAGATGGACATTGCGCTACACCTGGGCGTGTGATGTGTTGACAGGTGTCATCCACAAGAAGGAAGAAGGGAGTGTGGGAGCTGTCAATCACGCCTGCAGGCTCCTCCCCTTTTGAAAAATGTCCATAAGACATCATTAAGGTTCATCTTCTGGGTGTCAGAAATGATTACACACCATTTCGGGTTAATTAGATGATTATTTCTGCAAATCCAGAAGACAGACTTGACATTACATTAGAGAACACTCCACATGTCCTACATCTTATACACCGGTGTGAAAATATGATGTATTACCTGGATAAAAAAAAAGAAAGAAAAGAATGCCATTTACACCAGAATCGTGCAGCTCTTGTCGCTAGTCAAGGTCGTAACCCTTTACGCAGTTGTCGCAGCTACCAAACAGTGACATTTTCTTCGCCACCGTCACACAGATGAAGACATCCCTGATGTCCAGCTAATTGAGTGTAGGCTGGCCTCGGTCACGTTGCACCAACGTGCACAGACCTCCCCCATGAGCCACAAGTCCGAAATGTCAGAGTTTCTAATCAAGTTCACCGCACTTTACACACCACGAGGTCCAATCAGGCTTCAGACAGAACTTGGTCTAATTTGTTGACTGGGAAATCTTGATCACCATTCTGGTTCACACTTGCGGGCAAGTGCCTCCTTACTAATTTACCCCCTAAATTTCACTCTGGCCGGGTGGAATCATTTCCTCGGCTGTTCCTAGCAATTGATTGCGGACCACGATAAGTGAAATTGCTCCTACTCGGCCCGCTGATTACCTCTTTGCGCACAGTAAAGCCACGTCCGGCCGACCTCATTAACATGTATTGGGTGAACTTCCGCCACCGGTACCGATGGGGAGCCATTAGATTAAAAAAAAAAAAAAAACACTCTCCATCCTTCCACCCGTGTTTCAGCCTGTAATTTAAAAAAAAACGAGGCCTTAAAATGTTCTTAAAGGTGCATCAGTAATGGCCCGCCGTATCAACGACTATTCAGTGGGTATCACCCCCCCCATATTAATGCTACAATAGGGACAAATTGGCCGTCACTTTCTGAAACTCCAGAGCCTAAATTGTATAGTGAGGGAAATTGATATTTCTTTGCCCTCTGTATAACTTGTGTTGATTGACAGCGTGGGAGAAAAAAAAAAAGCAAATAGCTGAGCAAAAAACAAAAATGTTCTAGACTCTGTATTGCAGTCCGATCCATAACCCTCGATCAAAATGTCCACAGACGGTGCAGTTCAATCAAAAACCACCCACCTATCTAATCTGTCGCCATCGCCAAAGTTATTTGCTATAGCTTTAATTGAAACACAACATGCTGATTACTTGTGACTGTGCATGAGAATGTTTTTTTTATTATTCTATGCAAAAATGTGCCCGCAGGAGTTTGTTTTTAGCATAAGTCTCAGGTCGGCAAAAAAACTTTATTGTTTAGCATTTCGAGGCAGCGCTACGTCCCTGACTCTGCTTTGTGCATGCAACAGAATTAAGGTGGCGGTGTAATGCATGCTGGACTGGCGCGCCTGGGGACTCTGGGGTGGGTGCGGTGAGGAATGAGCTGCCTGTGCGCATTTTAATAAAGGTTAGGCAGCTTATCGGCCCAATTCATTATGTCCCCTCAGCTGTTAATTCAAAATCAACACGTAAAGCCCGACTACAGTGTGCAGGTTCGTTAGCTTTGGAGCACTTTATCAAATATTAATTTGTAGGGTTGGTCCTATTCCCCGGACGGTTGATTTAAAAAAAAGTATTCAAATGCATGGGGGTCATTTTGACAGCATACGTTTGAGAGGCTGAAGGCGTGAATCAAACGCTGCCATCGTCTGCATTGCGCTTGGCGGGGATCTTTGTTTCAACCTCCGGGTGGCTGCGGATCAATGGCGGCGACACGTCCATCGCGAGCATGTTGGGGTGAGGGGTGAGGGCGGAGTTGGGCGCAGGTGACGTACCGAAGACAATTACAGCAGCCGAGGAGCTCTTGCGCCGTGCCACGATGTTCTTCGCCACGCAGGTGTAGTTGCCCGTGTCCGCCAGCCGAGCCTGTTTGATGATGAGGTTGTGGTCTGCTGTGATGAAGAAATTGGGGTCCGTCTTGGGATCCAGCACTTCCTCATTCCTCATCCATTCCACCTGCATATACATTTGGAATGGTTGTTGCTTGGTTATTTACCTCACAGCAGATCTAAGGTATTCATTTTTTAAGTAAATGTAGACCAGCTGCTATAATGTAACATGGACTGAGTACAAATACGTCATCGCTGTATTCTGAATAGTATTCCATTACATCTCAACCCTCAAGCATTCCATAGCAGGGCCTTGTCAAAAGTGATGCACCAGTGGTAGCTATTCATATTACATATTATAATAAAACTGGTAAAGGAATTAGCATTGATAGCTTTGATCATCAGCATTGATGCTGATCGATACTTTTCGAGCAGCGGATTTGAATCCTTCCACTCATGCTTGTACCTTCCTCTTCTTCACTAAGAGACCACCCTCTCCACCCTCCGCTGATTCTAACTGGCTCAGATCCTGCATGTCTTGCTTCGGGATGATAAATACATCCTCTATTGATTAAAAAATGAATAAAATGGTTCATGTAAGATAGTTCCAATTAAGATAATTCCATATTTTAAGGGATGTGTGGCAACCTTATCCCAGGTTGTAGATTAACAAAGGGGCTAATGCTAATGCAAAAGAGAAAACCAATGTTGTTTTAAAGAAACATTACCCAATATTACGCAATACTGAATAATTAAACACAAAAAAGTCCCAAGCATATGCTTATGAATTTTATGCTGTTATTTTTTCTTCTTCATTTTAATCTAAACAACAGATTGCCTCCGTTGCCCACACAAATAACTCAAGTCAGAGGAAAAGAGCCCCTCCTACTGCAAAGCCGGGTTTGAAATGAATCAGCCGACTGCGTGTGTAAATATTTAATGGCGACCGACTCTGTGCTGCCCTATGCTCAGTACGGGCTGCTGCTTGGCCCATTAAAAGCTGTGCTGTAGGCCCAGCAGACGATGGGAAACAGCTGGCCGCGGTCTGGGCCCGTGCCGCATTACAGCAAACACGCATGAATTATGGATGTGGATCCCAGCGCCTGCCAAAACGTGCCAGCACACTCCCTAATCCCTATCCAGGTGATGCGTGGGAATGTGGCCGGATCCGGATCGCAGACGTAAAGAGCGGTAATACATCAATGATGGGAATAATTAGCCGAGCTGCGCTTTTTAACGGCCTGCCCTCTCGCCCGCTCGGGCCTGGGGTGTCAGCTGCTGACCTCTGCCGTCGGCACCCCCTCCGGGGGGTGGCACCGGAGCAGAACCTCCTGGTCCAGAGCCACTTCTTTTCCTAGAGGCTCCTCTTCAAAGTTCTTCCTCAGATCTGAGTTTTAAAAAAAACACACACACACACATTAGTGGTCGGCCTGCATTTTTTTCTGCACCTACTACCTGAATCTAATGTATATTTCACAACTCCGAGAAAAAAACTACTTAAATGCACATATCAGATTTATTTCGAAACTATATGAAAGCTGCGCAAATGGACTCAAGCAGGGGGTGTGCGTATGTAAAGTTATGTGCTTTAATGTGCGCCCTTCTTGAGGGATCCGTATCACAGGGCCGTGGATCTTATTACACGACGCTCGGCTGGTTCAGAGAAGACTGTCTTCAGCCCCGAGGCAGAGCATCAACAAAAAGAGGGAATTGCATTATGAACCCCCCCCCACACACACACATACACACACATACACACACACCCACTCCCCTTCAAACAGCCCCACTCAGGCTGGGAAGCGCGGCACAACAAGCTGGCCTGAGGGTAGCTGGGTAGGAGCCATAGCTGGGCGTACATTTAAATGATCCCCTTACACACACACACACACACACACACACAAACAAACAGATAAATAAATATAAATAAATAAATAAATAGGCCGGAGAATGTTTCCAAATGCGTCTTTGCGTCAGCGGGGTAAGTGAGAAGTGTTTACCCAGACTAGCCCGCAGACACGGGAACACGTGCAGGACCAACACACTCGATAAGGGCATCGCTGTCAGTCATTCCGGCGCCGTAAACAGCAGCCCGCGCCCCGTCCAGAGCCGTGACGCTCGGGGGAAACATTAAGGGCATCTCGACATTCGATGTAAATAAAAGGAACATAATGAGACTGGGAGAAATAATAATTAAAAAATAAATGAATAATTGTCCTGGATGGTTTAAAAAAAAAAAAAAAAAAGATTTCTGGAATCCTTTTCCAAACAGGGTTGGACAAGGATTCAGTTGTTTCTTGGAAGTGTTGATCTCTACTTGTACTACTGCATATTTATGGACACATAAATCCTTTAACAAATACGACATACTCTGATGATCCACATTTTCACACTTAGCGTATTGCCCTACAAAAACGTATCAAATACTGTAATTTTTCATCACCATCATTGCTTTCTGTAAACTGTATGTACGAGACTGAATTGGTTTGGAACTCTTTGTCTGTGGATTTTTTTCTTTTTCATGAAATATTTATTATACACGCTGCACTTCATCAGCGCAATTTCCCCCCCAAAAGCCCAAAATCACATTATCACACAGCGAGGCAGCGAACCAGCATAGCCTCTTGAGGCAATTAGCAAAGTGTTACATGACAGATGCCAAAGGCGCAACTGTTACTGAACTTCCGCGTAAGACGTTAACTACACGGCCTCAGATCATTCAATGCCGCTGAAGAACAAAGTTTTTCACACTTTTCTGACATTCCGACTTGTGTTTAAGATGATCTTATTTACAAAAATACGGCTGCATGGGTTATTTTTTAATGAACAATGCACTCCTAAGATACTAAAGAAGACATTTACTGAAGTGCAAGGGTTGCAAACTCATGCATTTCACATTTAAATATATATTAAGTGCTAAAAGCATCATACTGAACCGGTACTCACATGCGATGCGCACGTATGCCTTTTGACTCTTCTGGGTTCCCGTAGTGCTCCAGGCCACACACTGGCACCAGTAATCCTCCAGGCCAAATATCTTCTCCACCTGCTGTCTGGAGATATCAATCTTCACCTGCATGATCGGCAGACCTGTCACGGCGAAAGGACAAGAAGACAGGATGAAGAACGCCCCGCCCGAATGCCAATTCATTTAACACTAAAAAAAGCGTCGAGTCGGGACTTGGTGGTACTCCCCGAGACCATTTTTATGGGGAGATGCACAGTTGGATGCACATTGTTACTGTCGCCGTTCACAAAGCCAAGTGGGTGTAAACAATGCAAACCAGCATTTTTCAACCCTGTTGTTTGGCTGCGCCAGATGAATAAATAAAGAGACCTGAATATTTCACTGGGCTTTCAGGAGGAGATATTTCTCCTGGTGTTTTGAGGCGTTTTTTTTTTTTTTTTTTTTTTTTCCAGACGCTGCTGAAAGCTAAAAACGTTACCTGTTAGGCGCACCCGTTGAAAGCACTTTACCCAATGGATCGCCTGTGCTGCTGGCAGAAACACTCTTTTTTTGATGTCGTGCTAAATAGACAACCTCCTCAGCAATTTCAGGACAATTTTTTTCGCGGCATAACACTTTCATACGACATGAAAGGCTTTAGTCAAAATAATGCAGAGCTGGAGATAACAGATCTGCATTTTCAGCATAAAGCCTCTCAAAAACGTCTCTACGGCTGTGGCAGAGCAGCACCTCTTAAAATATTTGGCTCTCCAAGTACCGCCATTATGACCAGCATTAGAATACAATCTCATAAAGCTAGTCGATTTTGTTCATAACAGGAATTTTATCCATTATTGTCTGTCATCACACAGCAAAGGAGGACATTAACCGTACTACACCATGAATATTGAGAAAATTAATTACGCTGCATCAAAGCGTACAGCAGGTGTGTTCTAGAGGTTTCAGAACCAAGGACACTACTTTCAAACTGGAGCTAAGGTCAGCACAATGCTTTAAGTACAAGGCTCATTTGCTAATGCAAACGTTTCTGTGGGTGACAGAAGTAATTACACACCAACTTAAAGTGTAGATAGTTTCCCTTCTTCCATATACAGAGAACTACGAAACAATTCTTTCTTCTTTCATCTATTTATTTGAGTAAATCCTTTGACCTTACACTAGCAAACATGCCCCCAGTGTCCCAGTGCTTAGAGAGTAGTGCTGTGCTCCGTGCCAGTTTGAAAATAGTGCCCCAAGGCCTTATAGACTTTACTTGTACTATCTCTCGAGGTTTCATTCAGGCTCTAAGCTTCTGAGATGTTTCCTTTTTTTTTCTCCAAGACCATCACCCATCAGTGTTAATTTTAAAGCATGACCTTGGCAGAGCTCTTGTGCCGCCATCTCTCTCTCTCACTCTCCAATGAGCCCCCCATCCTCCCCACATACACACTACTATTCATAGGCCACTCTCGTTCTGCTGTTTTGCCTCTCGGGGGTCTAGAGCCAGTGGTGAGGAACATTTTACACAAAAGGTAGCAACCTGGATGTTCAAGCTGTGTTAGTGCCTGCATAAGTAGTCAACACCTGCCAAAGTGCATATCTCCAGAGATGTTCATGTTTAATTGCTTGCCATTTACACACACGCACAATTAAATACACATATACATATCAATTATTGACCTGATAGAAGATTGATGTTGAGGAACGAAATAAAACAGGAAATCTGGCGAGTTTGGTTATGATTTGAAGGTCTTGAAATGATCTTTCACATGCACTTCATCTGTCAAAAAGAAGTGCCAAATGCATCAATCATCACCAGGCGCAAGAGATACAAGCAAGCACAGAAAAAAAAAACATGAAAGGGAGCAGAGGGCAGAAATAAAACCCCTCCTGTCGAGGTCTGAGCTGACAGGAAGAGATGATGTTATCCTCTTTAGATATGAATTCGCCCTACAGCGCAACTTGGAGTATCAACATTTAAGTGCCTTGTCCTGCCCCTTACCCACGCTCCAAAGCTGCAAACTCAATTACGAAATAGAAGAGCTCTCCTCTCCAAATGTGATGTTCCATCAATCCCTGAAATATTTCTCTTGAAATTGCTCCTTGCTGGATCCTGATAAAATGAACCAATTACTATACTGTACACAATCAATACCTTATTTAGCTAAAAGTTTACATCAGAACACACCGAATCTGGCATTTCCCATGTCTAAATAAACCGCTCAATACAAGGAGCAATTAAACAACACAATGTAGCTCCAAGTCAATAATACTTCACAATCATCACCACATTCAACTATGTAAAGAACAAAGAATTTAATAAGAATATTTCATTCATTCAGATCTAGGATGTCTTGTTTTTGTGTTCCCTTAATTTTTTTTGAGTGGTGTATCAAATATATCATTACAACATTCTGTGTAATGGAATTTGTGTCAATTAAGCCAATTATATTTCCAATATCATGTAAAATATAAAGACCTTAAGACGAAGCGAATTTAAAACAGTAATTGACTCAGTAATTATGTTCTGTTTCCTCTGCTCGCTCTCGCCTTCCTCTGTAATGACCTGAATTTCTTTCCTGCCACTTTCTTTCACACCCTGAAATGGAAAAAAATCTGTCTTAAAATTCAAATTACTAAATTATAAGACGTGTTGTATCCACGTTGGCAAGAAAGGGCCTGAATCCTTACATACTTAACCATCTAAATTATGCTATTATATCTGTTTTCATGAAGACATTTAGCTTTTTGGAGTAAAATCAATATTGAGACTGAAGGTTCAAGAAGTAAATGCAAATGATCAATCATGTTTAGGATGCTCTTATCATTATGCTAATGCTTTTTTAAGTTATACCCCAAACAAGTCATTTTGGAACCCCGGTTGACATTACGCACGCTCTCCGAATGCATACAGACAGTCTCAGGGACAAATTAGGCGGTGATGGCAGTGTTTGAAATTCTGGAGCGTAACGCGGGAGAGTGTGCATTTTTCATAGGCACGCAAAAGGTCAGCCCACAACGCAACGCTCGCTTCCAATTGCCATGCTGAGGGGGAGCTCCCTAATTCAAAATTGAGGTCCTGGGATGACCTTGCGGCGACCCTTCCTCTTGCACCTGGAGATAAAATGGTGATTAAGGTGGAGGTGTCCCCCCCTATGGAGATAGTTTAGATACCACACCGTTCACAAATATATCTCTTGATTCACATACATAATTTATGCAACATTAATTTATGTACATTAATATATGTAACATATATGCCTCTCAACATCCTGGCCCTGGTCAATCACTCCTCTCCTTCTCGTTTGAGAAGTCGGGTGGCAGGAAGTGCCTCAGTGGCGGGAAAGTGTGAACTCATTTGGGCTGAGCTCCACCTTACTGCCTCGGTAATGTACATTACAGCTTGCTGTTGCTGGAAGCGCTTCAAGGATCTAACTCAGAAGGCAAAAAAAAAGAAAAGAAAAGAAAGAGGGCCACCTTGCAGGAGCCCGGTGTTCTCCATTTGAATGTGCAAGTGACACGATCTTCCTCAGCAACAATAGGGCCGCGAGTGGCTGAGCGAAGAGTGAAAGCTCACGTCTGCGTGGGATCAGCGAGGCAGCGAACCCTCTCCTTAACACAAAAAGGCCTCACCAGTCAGAGGGTAAACATCATTGGGTTCATTCTTCTCCGAGTCGATACCAGGCTTGTCTGCTAGAGACTTTATTATTTTTTTACATTATTTTTTTTTGTATTCCCTTGCTCACTCTTGTTTTTGCTGCCTGTGACCTCAATTCCACGGGGGTCATTTGCTTATCAAAAGAAAAGAGTAAAACCGGCAGGTTGGAGTGTGTTTTCATTGTGACTGGGGAAATTCAATTAGACCACATCCACCACGAGGACAACTGAGACTCATCAGTGGTGCTCGGGATTAGGTTTCTGTGATTTTCACCAAAAAGGAACACTGGAAAGTTTAGAGCATATTCTATGTAGCCAACAGTGCATGTGCCTTACAAATTACACAGCATGTTTCGCCAGCTTGGGACTGAGGTCTTTTTGCATTGACAATTCGAGAAAAAAAGTACCTTTACCTATTATTCTCTATTACAGATGGAAATAAATGGACAGTTAAGATCCTAATTCTCCAGGCTATGAGGGCTCATTGCAATAAGTGTCATTTAAGAAAGAATCCTGGATTTGAATGTGTGCAAATAAGTAAAACATTTTCAATCAACCACTTGTGGATGTGTAATAATTGCACATTTAATTTGAATGTTGTCTTATTTGAGTTTATCATGGACACCAAAAGGATAGTGACAGTATGATGTGCAGATATTGTTATCCACAGTAACATTTTATTAGCTATTTTAGCTATTTAGCTATTTTATTATGTTACTACAATATTCATTAGATCTGACATCAATGCAGACAGACACCCCCTTTAAATGAAATGTACTACAATGTGTGGATTGTAATAAACTTGCCGATTTATAATAAGATAATGTTGTGTAGCTAATGCAGGGAGTGGGAATGGCCATTTACCTACAAGATCTCACACAGGTCTGGGGGAATATTTGATTCCGATCGGTTGGTAAAAAAAGAAGTCCAATTAAATGTAAGGATGAGCCACAATGGATCAAAATCGCATTTGGAAGCACATAATCCAGCAGAAAGATTAGTAAGGTGTGGACATTCGTACAGGTGTGTGAGCATCGGTCACCCGGACACACATTTGGAGGTGATCAGGGCCGCGTGAGCGTGAGAACCCATTTGCAGTGAAAAGCTTCGCATTAAAGTGCTTTAGGGCCGTCCAGAGTTGTTTGCGCTGCATTTTATTGTGGTAATATGCTGCTAGAGGAGCATTTTAATGTCATTACCGTCGCAGTCTTCTCTGTTCCACAGAGCTTTTTCCCTTGTATATGTCACAGTGCATCAAGACACTGGGGCAGTGGTGGCCTAGCGGTTAAGGAAGCGGCCCCGTAATCAGAAGGTCGCCGGTTCGATTCCCGATCCGCCAAGGGGCCACTGAGGTGCCACTAAGCAAAGCACCGTCCCCACACACTGCTCCCCGGGCGGCTACTGCACTACTTTAGACACTATATAAATAAACAAGAACATAGCCATAGTAATAGTATGGTTATATTTACATGTCAGGTTTAAGGCTAATGCTAATGCTAACCAGCTGAGTGTCATCATGGTCGACGCCGAAGAAAATGAAAAAAGAACGGTAACGTTTGGGTCAAATATATTGGCTTCTGGTAGATATTTGAAGCCCAGAGTCACCATGGAAAGCCCTGTCTGTTCCCCATTACAGCAGCTGGAGCACTGAATCTGTAGCGTCGCAACCGGCGGACTCTAATGAGAGGGGGACGGAGCCCACCTTGCTGCGAGGACCTACTGTCCTATTAGGAGGAAAAGCACTCGTACGGCATCAAACAGCCTGCCAGAGTGGGCTGGCACATTCGAGGGTCGCTAGCAAGTCAGTGGGGCGCGCTTTCGGGTCAAGGCCTGCCCGGCGGCTTTGACAGGCTTATTTCGAACGCTCCTTTGACTGAACCGTCCATTTCCCGCAAAGGATGCACCAGCCAAGGCCCCCGGTGCCATTACAAATTATTCAAGGCTGACAAACAAGCATGCAGGTACGTCCAATCCAATCCATCCAGCCAGCCAGGTTCAGGCCCGGGCCATTACTCAGGTGCTGGAGAGCATGTCTACATAAAACTGCATAAAGGTGTGTGTTTGTGTGTGTAGTGGGAAGACGGTCAGCAGTACTACTCTACCTCCATAGCCAGATGAGCATAATAATAACACGACAGGTTCCTTTGATGGAAGGTCTTCTGTCTAATTATCCATCAGATTCGTAATTATCGTCTCAATGTCCCTGCGAACCTGTGCCTAAATCGAGGTTAATGGCGGGTGTAGCACGTAATATGTGTGTTGACATTCATTCTTTTCTCTTTTTTTTTTTCTGCATGTGCAATTTACGGAGCATCAACACCCTGACGAGAAAAACAATGCGGCGCGGAGGAATGTCTAATTATTTATGAAAAGTTTCATATTAAATTGGGCCCTGGGAGAGCGTGTATCCGTTCAAAATGCTATCGGACTGTCATGTCATTATCATGAAAACAGCAATGCTAGGCAGAAGAAGATTACAAATAGTTTCTTCAGATGCACAGGTGTTTGCACCTCTCTTCCCCAGTTTCCACTCCCAGAACTGCCAATGGTGCTAATTTGCCTGAGCATTTTTAGAATAACAACTGCATCTGTAAAAAAAAATAATAAAATCTAATAATTCTAAAAAAAAAAAAAAAAGTGCCACAACCAATTCCAATTTGACCAGTATACACCTTTTCCTAAAAAGGAACAGTGACAGAGGCTATTTTAGATCTTATGAATTGGTATTCCGCAGTGGAAGGAACAGTGATGGACGCCCTTGGGACGAGAGGCTTTCCTGCACAGAGGTAACAGCTGAGCACATCTGTGCACATCAGACATAAATCACACTTAATAACGGGAGAGAACACGGCACACATCCCCGCTTCCTCTCGCTAAAGGTGAGTTGGAGGTGTGCTAATTTTGCAGCAGGGTAGGAGCGGTCGGCTCCCAGCTGGCTGCGGAGCGCATCGAACCGTCCGAAAGTGCTGTTTTCCTGGGCTCTGGTCCCAGGCGGCCTTTCGACCAACTGGGGCTTCTGTCAGCAAGCAGCCGCACAGGTAATCCGATTCAGGCCCCCGTGCCAATCTAAATACTCAATACGCTGTCCGAGTGGCAAAACCCCTGACCATGCAGTCCCAGTGCCTTCTCGTGACGCTGAATTAAAAAAACCCATGGCAGCTTATAGGCATTATCAAAAGAAACAGGTTGAACGGATTCTGAATCTATTTCTATATTTCTATGTATAAGTATGGTCATTGAACATGCCACAAAAATACACACATAAAACAAAAACAAATGAGGCCTACGGCTCAAGGACACAGCACAAAGCTATATTTATAGCTAATGTAGCTAAAATATAATTTATATTTATATTTAAAAAATTTGTGTTTCAAATCAGGTAAAGCAGATGCTTAATTATTTATTAAAAATAATGTTTGATAATGTTTTATGCAATACTTTACCATTTTTAAAAAGTGGTACAGAACTTGGTACAGAAAAGAATGTTGAAAGACGCAAAAAATCACAGCTGTATATAATAATGACAGTTAACGTGACATCTGATGTTTTTTGTGCATGAATCTGACAGGATGTCACCAAACGTCACAATATATATATGATAAATATGATTAATGCTTAAAATATATACAGTTCCTTATCTGTTTATTTATTTAGCGCACTCTGCCCGTCTCTCTGTGCCTTTTTTTTTTTTTAGATCAGTAACAGCTGAATGATTGAGTCGGTATTGTGCTGCTGCTTGACAGCAAGATGCCCCGTGATTTGATATTTGTTTGAGCGGCATGTGAACGCGCCGGTGGAAGCGTTCCTTGGGGCCGGCGTGCAAAGCTCAAAACTGTCATTCGGTGTGTTGCTCTGCCTATCAGAAGGCCTCGGTGGACTATTTAGCTGTCATGTCCCATCCCCTGCTGACTCCACTATTTTTAAACCAATCTGAGTGGAGCAGGTGCTGATAGGCACGCACTGTTAGGTGGCAGGAACCCCTATAGCAACAGGGCCAATGAGTTCATTCATTTTTGTCATGTTACACAGGGACGCACACACACAAAAATAAATACCATTAGTGACAAAAACCTATTTACTCACTTGCCACTTTACTCACTGTGTACCCACACTCCATTTTCTCCGGTACACCTATTCACCATTGGTTTTCTGACCAAAAGTCTACAGTCGTTATTTATGACTAGAAGATTGACAGCACGAATTCAAGGTGGGCCTAAATTGCAGGGATTAAAAAACAGTTCAAAGGACCAAAAAAAATTTAATAATTGATTGCTAATGGTCCGTAGTTAAAACTTAATTATCAGCTCTTCAACAAATAAGGTGATTTATAGTTCCAAATATCCTTCCAAATATTATTTATTGAACTTTGTGGTCAGGAGGAGTATCCATCTACTATTAGCTCTACTCGCCTTTCCTGTGTTTTAACTCATTTACATTACATTTAAGGCATTTATCAGACGCCCTTATCCAGAGCGACTTACAATCAGTAGTTACAGGGACAGTCCCCCTGGAGCAATTTTAGGGTTAAGTGTCTTGCTCAGGGACACAATGGTAGTAAGCGGGATTTGAACCTGGGTCTTCTGGTTCAGAGGCGAGTGTGTTACCCACTAGGCTACTACCATCCTATTAACTCTTTTCCCCTTAAAGACGAAAATTGAAGAGCTCCCCTGTAAAGACGGGACAACCATTAAAATAGGTTCCTTTATCACTCATAGACTTGTTTACCAGCACTGTGAGAAATAACGGTCTCAGTTGGTCTTGTTCTAGACTGTGTTCAACGGGTCACTGGGTTAGTGTTTCTAACAAGGTGGCCTCAATGTCTACGTACATTTTAATTGTATCTACACAAAACAATACGCGGTTGGCTCATATTTTGGCAGGCCTTATGCTCATTAAATCAGCAATAGCCTAGATTACTGCAACTATTTGGACTCCTTAAATTATTATTTTTTGTTTAATTCAAATACCATTTCTGGACAGCAGCAGGGATCAGTGGGCTCCATGTGGATTCTGATGATTTTGTTTATTTTCTAAAGTTATATATAGAAAATTAACAGGCTCGAATTACCATCAAAGTCATGTTGTGAGCCAAAAAAAAAAAATGTAATTACTAATTTGCTGTAAGCTTCAGGTCGAGCTGAAATGGACTTGTGTGGGAGTCGAGACCAGGCGAGAGACAGGGAGAAGAAGCAAGAGAGAGAGTTGGGGGCGTTGCTGCCTTCATCGCTGTGCGATCGACAGCAATTTCACAAACCCCATTCCGCTAATTGCAAATTATTCAATTATGCACGCAAACTTTGAGCTATTACTGACTGAACTGGACCTCAACTCTCGAGTAAAGTTGGTTATGTGTTAGGAGGGTAATGTGCAATACCGTAGTCCATTGCCTGTCTTGTGTGCGTGGACGTTTCACTTAATTATTTTTCTGGCAAATGCACGGAAAGTGAGATGTTTTTCGAAGAAAAAAAAAAATATGTGCTGCTTGTGATTGGCTATTGCCTTACGGCAACCTAGAAACAAAGTAATGAATAGTGCTCATCCAGCAATCCTATTACAGTTCATGCAATGCAATTAGTAACGTGTAATGGATCACAACCTCACAGTGCAGAAATGCAATTTTAAAAACTCCAACCAGCTTTCCATTACGACCCTATTAGGCCATGCATCACTTTTATTTAACAAATCTAAAAAAACAGATACGTTTTGCGGTGATCTTTTTCTTATTGCACTCACTGTGCATGACCAGGAGCTGAAGAGCTGAAGAGCTGAAGGTGCACTGCAGACACAGTTGTTGGCGGTGACCTGCAAAAGGCGGCTAATGGAAGTCGCTGGCAGCTGCGGAGCTGCAACAATTGACCTTGCCATCTGCTTCTGGTGCCTCATAGCCAGATAGTTTCCCCATCAGCCATTCAGACAGGATGAAATACAATTCCCATTACAGCCAATGCGGCTATTAATGCATTATCAATTAGCCCCCATTGCTATTGATCGATGCATAGCAGGTGGTAGAAAACTGCCCTGTTCAGCCAGGAATGTGCCATCCTGTTCTCCTTCTCGCATTTCGGCTCGTTCATTATGATTTTCCACACGGGTTTATATGCTTTGTGATTAAATTGTGACCGGATCGTTCTCCAATACAGCATTAAGGATCAGGTTTAGTTGTGTACTGAGTAAAATGTGATGAAAATAATATTCCTTCTCTACCTGCCATTGCTTTTATTGGAAGAAATTTGAATAAATAATCATGGTGAATGTCTCTTCTTCCCACTCCTGCAATGGCAGGCGCCATCATCACCAGATAACAAGAGCCACTGTTCACATGGATCATCCGACTCCTTCTCCTTTACACTTTCAACCAATGAGAAACAAGACCACAAGAAACAAGAGGTACGAGTTCTGAACGTCCGCACGGAGAATTATATAGAAACGAACGGTCACGTTTAATCGAAGAGATTAGAGCCTGAGTGGACTTAATTATGCGCTCCTGCCGTGATGCAGACGAGCCGGCGAAGGCTCTCGCCGATTTCGGAGAATTGCCCATAATGCAGCGTGCCTCGGGCCATTCATTTTCTCTCTGCGAGACAAGCACATTCTCTCCATAATGTATAACCCGTAATTGCGATGGCATGAAGGGTCACTGCAATATCTCATTTGTACCTGGAGCCGGTGGAACGCCGAGCCTAAGGTTTGCTTAACGGGAAAAAAAATTAAAGCTCCTGAGCGAATCACTCCAGTTCATTTCAAAATGCAGACGGTGCTCGGGATTCTCACTATTATGCATGGTAGGCATATAATCACGTTGTTATTATATTATTAATATTGTTATTATTAGCAATATTGTTCCAACCTCAACAGTCTCTGTTGACTAGCTATATATCAGATGCACGTACACTACTGATTCAGACAAATGCAGCCTATATTGATCTTCTTTTGATATCTCTTTATTTGGTCTTCTTAGCACTTTCATGCCCTTTTTTGCAGGAAGAAGCAGCACCCCGGAGGAGATCAGAGAAGGGGAAGTGAATTAGGCCTTTGAGGACCCGCCAGAGACAATCCGACTAAGATAAGTTACTATGGGGAGGTAATGAGAACCAATAGACTCCTGGAGACAGATCGATATGGGACATAGCTGGGGAGAGAGGAAGGACAAATCGCGACATTATTTTCAGTCAAATACTTGCGAAGGACTTGAGGCGGGCTGACGGCCCGATGGACTGCAGGGTTGTCAATAGCTTGAAAATAGAAAAGAAAGAAAGAAGTCTGCTGCAAAAAGAAGCCTCCTACGCACCCGTACCGGCTGCACAACTTATACAACAGCAGCAGCCAAAACAAGCATCGTGCCTGCATAAATAAAAAGTTGCACTGTTTTACTTTACACATTAGGTAATATTTGTTACGAAATGCTTCAAGGTGGCGTGCTGAGTGCGCAGCAATGCTGCTGTACCAGCTTGGCATTAGATCCGTTCCAAATACACTCATGCACAATTGTTCTCAGTAGCCATCATCCTTCGCCGTGCGGCTCTGATCGTGCTGGTCTGTGCTAAAATTACACCCCTGCATCACGATGTCCTCGCTCGTTGCCATAAACAAACACTTATGACTAACATTACTCCTTCGTATAATTGCACAGGGCTGGCATCCGCGGTAAACAACTTTGACAAAAGTCCCTTGCTGATGGTGCAAGGACTTGACGTCCCTGTCTGGAGGGATACCTGTCCGTTCGCACACCTCTCAAGAGTGCATGCGGCTGGAAGAAATCGATATTAATACCTTGGAAAACCTATACTGCCAGACACCGGCTTGTCCTTCATCTCAACGCGGGCTTGGCTGTGGAACATTCATCATCGATGCGGAGCCCAGGTGGGAGCGCGAAGCTGGTCTGGTGTGGAGGCCGCGCTGCGTCGGAACACCGTCATCAACTTTACAGAACTGGCCACACCGCTGGCCATCGATTGGACAAGAGGCATCTCTCGTGATATCAGCACCCTGACCACATCTCACATTAAAATGATCATTTTTACAGAATGCCGTTGCTTGGCAACAGTAAGAACAGCTAGATCATAGGTGGACCAAAGCCTTTGTTGTCACGGCCATTCATAAACAGTTGAAATGAGGTATAATTACTGTGAAATGCACTTTATGTGTTTCCGTTCTGGACTGTGTAGCGGTTGCTTTAATCAGTTATTGCTTAAATAACCATATTAATAAGCTCATTACAGGCTCGTGAAGAGCCATTAAAGTATCAATATTTGAATCTGCAGCTGTAAACATGCAGGTTTACAGTGAATACCATGTTTTATGGTTCAATAACACGATGCTATGTTTTGTGTCCATTTGATTTCTTTTCCTTTTCCAAAGAGTTAGAACTCAGGCTGCACCAATTCTGAAGCTGTGGGACTACAGACATCGATGTTCCTCCAAGGAAATAAAGAAATCTTCGTTTTTAAAAATGCTTTCACAACCTTTTAGTTGAAAATAAATTTTCACTGATATACTGTCCAAATAATAACTATATGGACACCAAATACCAGCATCAGATCAGTGATCGGATCTGAGTGAAATGGAGGTATGTGAACCAGTGGAATGGATAAACACGGCAGAGTAGTCACCTTAAACACTCATAAACATCTTCAAGCAATTTTGGGGTTTTAAAAGGGTAATCTTGCACAAAACTGACAGAAAAAAATTGCCTAAATGATGCCATGATATCTCTGTGACTTCTTTTCATGTCCTTGGTGAAAACAAGTAATGAGAACACAGCAAAAGTGCCTTGCGCTGATGACTGCTTTTTCGTCCGAACGGCTTACATGCCTGGCATTCACAGTCAGCTGTCAGCAATTGTGAATTGGGGGTTTTCAGCTACCGATCACTTCTGAATCACGGCACACGCGCGGCGCGCATTTTTATTTCCGAAGGCCGGGCTTGGCACGGCAGCAGCAGCAGTACAAGCCCATCATTATTGGAATGCGGAGAGGCATCCGCAGAGACGTGTGAGTTTATGGCGGCCGAGACAGACAGAACGATGAGCCGAATGCCCGTCTGATGACAATAAACAATCACAAGCGCGAACGTCGGCGCTAAACGTGACATCTGCCCACGAACGTCAACGCAACCCATCCAGGAAGTCAACTCATTGCTGCGTACAAATGAGCCCGGAGCTGCTCTCCAAGCCACACATAGAGACTTTAGACGTCTTAAAGATGTTTAAAGTTGAAAAGCAGCAGATTTAAATTAGAAACCGTTTCAAATTACTTTCAGGAGGTGTTATATGTGTTTTAACAGTTATTGCATGTGATTATTTCAAATGTCATATCCCCACCTCTCCGCGGCAAGATTAGAACTACCAGGATACCGATATACACTAATAGCAGACTATTTTCTCTTTAATTAACATTTACATTCATATACTTTATTTCCCTTGACAACTGCCTCCAAGGTAGCCACTTCACTGTTAACTAAAGTTTTGTGTGTCACTAAAATACAGTTATGAACATTTAATGCATTTAATTACAATGTAATTTTCTTTTTTTTTCTCTTTTTTTTGCATAAAATGTGTGGAAAATTAATGCAATTAATGAAATTGTCAGGTGTCTGACCTGACACAGATGCTAAATTCATCCTAGCCAGAGGCAATCCCTGCTTATAATTGAAGGGCTTATAATTATAATGCTGGACTATTTCTGATGACCAGGTCATCTCCCCGTCACTCCCTGTCTCAGCCTCTTTCCAACACTCAGCTCTTTTACAGTTTTAAATATGTATCATAGCAATGTGTATCATCACAACTCACAAATGGGAATTTTTTGATTGTTCAGTTGATTTGATCAATTGAATGACAACCATATTTCAATCGCAAATTATATAATCAAGATTGCGCTACATTTCCTCCATACACACCTAATAGCATCTAAATATATTGACTATTTCACATCCATACAGAAAGCAGCGGGATATACAGTTTATACTGTAAAGCAAACAAATGTTAACCTGTAGCAGGATCAACAGTGCGCTCGATCAGGTGGTCGTCCTGGTGGACCCACTCGCCATTGCACTTGAAGTAGATCTGCGTTGCCGGCGTGGACCGGCAGGTGAGCGTCACCGGCTTGTTCTTCACAATGTAAACGTCATCGGGCTCCACCAGGAAGTGGGGGAGCAGGTCCGAGAACGCCACGGGCAGCGGGTGTGTCACGGTAGCAGCGTGCTCCGCACCTGGAACGACCAAAACGATAATGAGAATAATTTTAATGGGTTTTTAGGACAGTGTGTATTTATGCATATAAACATGAGGGGAGAAAAAGTATTTTAAAAACCTGTGCAATAATGAATATGCCCAGACACGTAATTTAATTTGAATTTATTGAGAACGTTTGAAAGAAAATAACACACGGCCTGCTCTGAAAGCCCTTGTGAGTTGGCCTTGCCTGCAGCGGAACAGCCCATCTCTCCCTCTCCTCGGCTGTTAATCACAGCCTTTTAAGATCGGCACGATGATGTAGTGCGGCCCATAAATCCCCTCCCAGAGTGACCAGTGCACCTCGCAGCGCACTCCCGGGGCCCCCTTACCCCGAGTTTACCTCCGTGCTCATTAAGCCACACAAGACAAAGGCACAATGTGACAGACAGCCGGGCCCTTACTGACATCCCTGGTCATTTCATGGCTAAATGGATACGTAAATATTTTATTGTGTTAATTGATTATTATAATATAATGAGCATTATAATATCCAAAATCCAAAAATGTCAACGTGAGACGAGGACCGTTTCATTTTCTGGTGGCTGAATCTGTATTTCTGCAGCTTCATTTGTTAGGAGCAATGTTGTTCTGTTCCCTGTAATTAGAACTGAATTGCTAATTTATCCTTTCCACCCACAATACAGCACAACAATTAAGCATCTTTGTGCTCTATATTTACATTTTTATTCACACCATCTTAAGCACGCCAGAGACGTACTGTTTATTCCCACTTGGGGTAAAAAATAATTAAATATATATATCCATTTTGGAGGACGCTAAATGACTAGCCTTTAACTAGGCGGGCCTGGGCGCCATCAGAAACTGCACCGCGGTGATAATGGCATTCATTTCGTCTCACCTCATACTTCACTGTCTGTTACTCACCGCTGAAGGCGGGGGGGGGATGAAATGGCCTGCAGGGCTATCCACTAAGCTGACAATGACAGGTAAAGAACAAAAAAAGATGGAGGGCACCCAATGCAAGGGCCAGATGCACTGGACCCATCAGCACGATCCCCGGGGAAACCGCTAAAAGCCACAAATAAAATGCACTTTACCGCGGCCTCTTATTAATTTACTACTGGGAATTGAATATTGGTGACGGGCCGGGCATTTACGGAGCGGTACATCAAGCGCCTTGGCACCGCAAAGGGCCCCATTCTTCATAATGAAAGTGGCGCTCGCCGCGCTGACCTCGACCAGCTTCGTCCCGCAGCCCCGGGGTCACGGGGTAATATCAGGCATCGCCATAAACCGCGGCCCACGTCAGCACAGAGAAATTACCCAGCAGGCACCACGCGTGTCATATTAATGTCTCTCTTCACAGGTCCCCCGTTCGTCATTGTGCTTGGGCGCGCCGGGTCCCTGCTAATTCATCAGAATGAGATACGACGGGGGGTGTGGTGAGCGGGGGGGCTATTGAACTCCCTCTAATGCGGCATGTACGCATTTAAGTCTTAATGAAAATTAAATGTTCTGTGTCCGACGAAAGGCATACATCACTTATCGGTTTGCTGTCCCACTTTGCATGGTTCTGTTATTATACTCAGTTTTAAATTGAAAATCATTAATAATCCGTGTTCTGCCCAAATTTGCCTCTTTTTTTTCCACATTGCATTTCTATATTCTTTATTTTTATTCCTCATTTCACTGGAGCTTCCCCACTTCACATTACACGCAACGTATAGGCAAACAAATAATCACATCTAAAATTTAAGTATACATTTTGGCATTGCCGGTTCAAATGGGATGGTTAGCAATTCAGGCAACATTTCAAATCCCTGATGGTCTTTATGTTTCATTTACTGCTTACGCCAGTGCATTTTTGCCTAAAATATTGAAACTGAGAAGGGTCCCTGTGTAAATCACAAGCCTGTACTCTCAAAACACAAAGCGTCGGCGTCAACGTTCGACAAAGTTGCTCTAGACATAACTCTGCACTAAGTGACATTTGGCACCTCCATAGTTAAAAAGTCGGCATGGGACGTGACGAACCGTAAGTGGAAATGTGAAGAGTCTGCATGGGACCACGTGGCCTGAAGTGCACCGTCAGGTTCGGCTTTTCACACACAGACGGTTCGCTTAAGAGCTTATCTGTGCGCAGGCGGCCCTCACTTTAGAGTTGCGCGTATCCCCATCTCAGCAGACCTGTCACATCCATGGTGCATAACTTTATAATGAAGGAGAGTGGAATTAATGCAAAATGTCGACGACAACACAGAAACCACGAACAGTTTCAAAGTTAAAGGAATATACACATGCACATTTATGAGTAATAACTGAGTAATGTGCAAATTAGCATAAAAGAATATGCTTCCAGTGTGAACAGGAAGCTGATTTGATTGTAGATGCAGTAGGACTGAACCTACACCCACCTATACCCGTCATCACTGACCCTTCTGTGTGTTTCTAACATGATCAAATTAAAGAGGCTTGTTCATAGAAATTGGCTCTGATTTAAAGGGTTTATAGAATAATAATAATAATGGAATACAGGCCTAAGTGAAATGTGAGTTTAATAACTAATAATTAACTCTGACAGATTAATTGCACATTTCAAAAAGGAAATCTTTCTTCCTATAGGTTTGTATAGCAATTTCAATTGCCTTATGCCATTGCTTGGAAAAGCGGAATATGGTGATTTACCATGTTACAACGTTGCTCCACCCAAAGGACATGTGATGTTTTTGACCTTGGCTAATCATACCCTCGATAAAGTCCATCAAAAGGCTCAGATATAAATACCTGTTCTCCTGGTTATGTAAAAAGCATATGGTTAAATCTCAAAGCCGAACAGGATCACAGGCTGTCCATATACATTTTCCTCGTCGAGTGAAATTAATTATTCATGAAGGCAGGTTTTACACCTGCCAAAGCTTACAAATTAAATCCGTTCCGAGGCGCTGATACATCGTCCGCACGCACTCCTATTATTAAGAGATTCAAAATCGCCTACCACCCTACACAAACACAGAGAGGAAAAGGCATCCACACTGAACTGCATCCTCACGGATCGATGTCCAAATCAAATAAAAGCCATTATGAGCTTAACCCTTACATATGAAACATGAACTATTAATTCAAAAGCCAATGAGTGATAAAGCATCATTTGAATGTAAACATCTACATTATGAGTCTGCAATTAAATTACCTTTTCTGTGATGGTGAAAAAGGACAGGGTCAAGCAAATGAGATTTATGAAAAAAAGCCATAAAAAATCACATTCACAAATGCACAGCTATTCAGGAGGTCACAGCAGATTATATTCAATTACAAAGACATTACTTATTCATGTAAATGTTTTCATCTGGGCCATGTTGTTATGCTCTGTTCCCTCAACCACTTTAGTGTTTGGCAAGATGGCTTAAAACTACTGATCTTCATCCACGTTCATTTGTGGTTTAGAATTCTGCATAAGAACAGACAAATGTACTGATTATGAGCTGAGATTACTTATCGTGGGTTATACCCGGTTATAACTTCTCATGTAGTCAATCAAAATTAATACATTCACTGAGATTTAGCTCATTTATCAAAGATAAATACTACTACTAACAATAATAATAACAACAATAACCATGATCATATTTTAAGGCCAGAAAGGCCATATACTGTAGTCATGAAATATTCCTAACAAGCATTTCCTCCCTATAACAATGTCCTAATGTCAAATCCTGCAATTTCAAATGTGCTCAAATTTTCTCCAGCCGATTTCCTCATTCACACTTGCCAAATTGTCCCTGTGAGGCATTTTATTCATACTGCATAAAACATTTCGTCAAGTTCCTCAAAACATGATTCAACCGTGTGTATATTCTATTCTAACTAGTGCAATGTAACAATGATACATCACATAATAATAATAGGATACTGTCTTATTAAATGTCTTATTAAATCAGATAAAAAAAAAAAAGTGCCCAGAAGCTATGTTATTATTTTTAGTTTAGTATTTAAGAAGCAGTGCGGTCTCCTGATGAAGGATCCTTCACACCTCACGTCCAAATAAACCGGCGATGCTCATAACGCTGAACCCATGTGGCCGACATGAAAGGGATTAGGTCACGTTTGGCTTCTCCTGAACGGCCCCTCTGCATGTCGTGCCCTTTCGGAGCCAATTAAATTCTTTTATCATTGCTGTGTCCCCGAAGGAAGGCATCATTGAACAATCACCGGGCATGATCTACATCACAATGATGAACGGTGGCTATAACATGTGTTTTATGGCGCCATCAGCTCTTTACAATGTCTTCAGAAATTAATTTAATTAAAATTACTGCCTGGAATATTAAACTATTTCATGTGCCACTGATTTAACAACATCAACGACATCCGTAACGAAAGCTGTGGTCCACTGCAATTCATATTCATCTTTGCCGTTTTTCTGCTCTCATCATTCCTCCAGCAGGATATTACATTATTTTGCTCGGATTTGTAACCCAAAAGCACTTCTGCATGGGGACACTATTACTGGTACGATGAATGAACTGCCCAGTGCACAAGACGATGCCATTTGACCTGGGGACAGTAAATGTCAGCTGTAATCCAAACAGCAGTAGGACTGATCTGATAATTGTCACCAGACAACAAATATTTGCTCTTCGGCTGGTGGTCAGGCATTCAACCCTCCTCAAAAACAGACAGAAAATCCATAAAACATCCATGATATCAATCAAACGGAGCTTTCCAGAGACGCTCGAATAATAAAAAAAAACAGACCCGTGACAGATTTCTGTGCCTGAATAAGAATGGAAATTTGCTCTCAGTGGATGCCGCAAACAATCTAATTTTAAAAAGATCTAAGCGATCTGATTTAAATGTTTTCCCAACTGCACATCTGCTTTTTCCGAGATCGGCAGCCAAAAAGTGGCTTCTCTCACCAACGGAGGCGTGGTCTGCCACCGCTCGACTCTCGCTCATCTGCCCAGGCAGGTATCGTCCAGAAATCTCCTTATTACGCGTTTCCGGGGGCAGCGAGGGATGGCCTGAATGCAATCCAGACTAGAAAGCTCCATCACGGAGAGCAGGGGAGCACCTGCCGCACCAAAAAAAAATACTGACATTTCTTAATTAAACCTGAGTGCTTATATTTCACAAGTACACTTTACGTGGTGAACATAATGTGAGTATTAATCAAACATTTTTCCATTACAGTGAGATTTTCATTTGCAACAAAATACATGAAACATTACAAAAATTGTTCAATACCTTTAGATTTGATTATTTTATTGTCATTGTCAGAGCATTCAACGAAAAAAAGATATTTTCATGCAAATGTGAGGGTATTGGCGCTATCTGTCACTTATTGGGACGCTAATATGTGTAGCGGTTATTTGTAGTGTAGTTTCCTTACTTTTTTGTAGAAAAATGTTCATACGGCAACAACTGATAAAGTTCTGATACTCAAATTGCTGTTTTGTTAAGCGAATGCCCCAGTGCCAAAGGGCACCAAAAAATACTGATCATCATGCACTCACACACAAATGTAAGAAGGTAAAATTTAAACTCACATCTTCGCAATTTTGGTTGGAGTCTGGAGCCATGCGTCTGACACGTTGCGTTATACAGCAAATATACAGAAAAAAATATACAGAGGGAACTGCTAAGGATAACTTTTTGCATACTCCTAGCTCACTAGCAAGTAAAAATATATGCAAGTATTTATATAGTAACAGTAAACTACATTGGTTCATGTATTCTTTACATCTAAGAGCAGTACACGAGTACACTAGTTTGTACAAGACATATATACTTCAATTTTTCTTCTTCAACAACCTGTGGAATTTTGCATGCAATTTTTGTTTTTCCCTGCAGAGTGAACGGGCATGGTGAATAATGGGTTGGAGGCTTCCATGGCTCTAAAAGGCCAATCGCGAAGCCGGCAGGAGGCAATCCATGGTGCAATGAAGGGTTTATTTACTTGCTCCTCCTGCTGCTGAATTGGAGAGGGCGAACCACGCTTAAGGTGCAAAGCCCTAATGAGGGTCCCGACGCTGCTCAACAGATGTCTGCATGTTTCTGATTTAATCTGCCGTTTACTCCCAGTGTTCCTTTTTTTTTTTTTAGCACCTTGAGGAGACCTTCCTTTCGGAAGCGCGAGTGACACTGCTGTAGTCTGCCTATGTAACCTTTAATGACAGTGCGGGGCTTTAGAGTCATCCGGCAACAAACCGAAACACGAATTTGCGTTTGAGCGCAAGTCTCTCCTCTCACTCCGCTCGCTCTGACTCTGGCAGGATTCTGATTTGAATGGTCGCAAAAAATGATTGAAACTGCGAAAAGATGGAACTAGGCAATGATATGATTCAAACTGATCATAAAATTCTGCGATGAGTTAACAGTTCTTCTGGCTACAACGCGACCAATGAATCAATATGGCTTCATGATTCAACATTTTTAATGCTAATCTCCCTGCGAGCCACGCAACCCAATAAATTATAACATTATTTCAGAATTTAGAATTCTCTGTGCCTTTGTGACGTCCCTTAGTTTCTTAGCAAAATTGATCCAACTACTGTACGGTGGCCTAGCAGGTAAGGAAGTGGACTCACAATCGGGTGGTTGCCGGACGGCCAAGGTGCCACTGAGGTCCTTGATCAAGGTACAGCATTTACCGGATGCCCTTATACAGAGCGACTTACAATCAGTAGTTACAGGGACAGTCCCCCCCTGGAGACACTCAGGGTTAAGTGTCTGGCTCAGGGACACAATGGTAGTAAGTGGGGTTTGAACCTGGGTCTTCTGGGTTTGTTACCCGCTAGGCTACTACCACCCACCTGTCCCCACACACTGCTCCCCGGGTGCCTTTCATGGCTGCCCACTACTCACCAAGGGTGATGGTTTCAATACAGAGGGCATAACACATTTTGTTATGTCTTTGGTCTGGTTCACTGCTTGACACCCGTCAATTGTATACAGAGGATCTATACTGGCATTAAGACGACCCCTCAATACACCGGCTTTGGAGGTATAAATCCACACAGTGTACTGGCATTCTCCAACCAGAGGCATGATGGTGCTTTGAGGATAAGCAGCTTCTAGACCTGGCTGTCTCCTTAATTTGCCGACACGTTCATACTGTTTTAAAATCGGGGGGGCCGTCTACATAAAACGTCCTTGAAAACATCACACACCCCGTCCTGACATGTTTAATCGGCCTCTGTCAGCTCTGTTGCTGCCTGTGATGTCAAACGAGAGGTGGAGAGTTGATGGATCGCCCAACTCCAGAGCGGTACCTTTCACACAGCATGGTTTGCAACAATGAGTTAGGCCTACAGCGACAAATAAAGCCAAAAAACCATAAATACAATTCCAAGTACATTCGCACAAAGGCACGGCACACGGCAATTTTCTCACAATGACAGTTCTTGATTGACTGGAACATTAATTTCACAGCTAAACAAGTTCAATTAGACTGAGAGATCAGAGATTAGGGAATCACAGATACTGAAGAACTTTTGCTTTCTATACCCTTTGGATCGTGGAATAATTACACATTTCACCTCCAGCAATCACAAAGGCCAGTGGATGTGATCAAAGATGCAAATTCTCTGCAAAGAGAAAAATTATTTGAAGTGCACATCAATTTTTAATTGTTTTTTTTTTTTTGCTTAATTCAAACGTCAGACTGCCTTCATTAAGAAGCTCAAATGATAGGGTCAAACCGTTTATTGGAGGGATCACAAGGGTCCACTTTCATATCATTGAAAAAAATAGATGACCAATTACGGCAGTCACAAAGTCAGGCCTGTGTGTGCCTATGCAAGAGATTTTAACCACTAGGTGTTAGGCAGGGCTAATAAAACCAGGGCAGTTTAATTTTCTCGGCATAAATGGTCATTATCGGGCCTTGGGAAGGCTTTAATCCTACTAATCACTAAATATGACACCTGAGAACCGACCGCAACTCCTCGGAGATTGCCCATCATCCTACCTGGGAGCGCTAGATTGAGTCGTTAAAAGAAGTCTCTGCGGTGCTAACGCAACCTGACTTTAAGCAAATTCAATCACGCTCGCCGCTACGTCCGTCCCCGCCTATCAGGCCTTCCTCCTTCCTCCATCCATCCCGCTCGCATTATTATTCGTGTATGGTACACCTTGCCGGATGTGAATTTTAAAAGAAAATGAGTTGATTACAGCTCACGACGTCTGAGCGGCAAAAAAACGAATGGCAGCTTTAAGTCTTTGGAAAGGATGTTGGCGAGGAAAGGAGAAAGGGAAAGGAGGAGAGGAAAAAAGTCAGGAAACAATTTAGATTAGCATTTTAATCCTTTATCTAATTACTGGCTATCCCTAGGGTTGGAACGAGAGGCTTTGCTACTTGCATACCAGAGCATTAGAAGCAAGAGAACAATTTTAGCTTTGTTCGTAGAGGTAACATGCTTGAAAGTGCCGCAAAGTTCTCCATCAGTGTCACAATACTGTGATCTTCAGTGAAAGGAGAGAGAGAGAGAGAGAGGAAAAAGCAAGAATCACAAATCGCATGACAGTTTCACCAACCGTGACGACGTGCCGAAGACTAAAGTGCTTCGCAAAAAACAAAAGAGACATTTGAAAATAATGACTACTTCCCTGCCGCTGCAATTGCAGGTGAGGCTAAACAATTGGAGCTGCAACTTGTGAAACCCGTCACCCAGCCTCTTAACCGGAGCGCAGTTAGGCAGCGCGTCACGAGGAACGACTTGTGCTTAATTAGTGGAACAAAGAATCCAGGGGAACAACAGCAGCCAACAGGAGAACACAATGTAAGCAAAACATGTCTACATTATCTTGTGCTAATTGTTCCAGGAGGCGAAAACAGACCGGGCCAATTGTGGGATTCGCAAGGCTCAGATTTGCCAATAAACCCATAATAGACCTCTAATACATTAAATACATTTTCCGAATTTGGTCAGTATACTAAACTATGCATTTGGGCATTGTTATACTATACTACTACACTATACATTGGGCAGTGAAAGTGAAAGTGCAGTGATTGTCATTGTGGTACACAGCAGCACAGCACATCGTGCACACAGTGAAATTTGTCCTCTGCATTTAACCCATCACCCTGAGTGAGCAGTGTAATGCCTAATGTAGGCATTGCTAGTATGCACTGACGCATCTTTCATTGATTATTAGTGTGTGTGTGTTTGTATGTAGGTTTTGTAGGTAATCACAGTCATGACTGATACTTCAATGTCAAAGGCATCCCCATAATCTACATAAATAAATAAAACATAAAACAGACAATTGGTAGAGGCATTTACTAGCCCTTTATTGGTGTGAATTTATTTATGTCATCCAGAATATTGCTAGTGTGCAGTGAGGTGCAGAGCACTACTTTGAAAATAGTGCTAAATAATAAATACATACTGCTTAGTCTTCTTATTATTAAGTAGATATATACACTACTTGTGCATGTGTGCTTTACAATGTAAAAGTTAAGCGATGGTCATTGTGATACACAGCACAGCACATGGTGAGACAACGAAATGTGTCCTCTGCTTTTAACCCATCACCCTGAGTGAGCAGTGGGCAGCCATGACAGGCGCCCGGGGAGCACTCGGTGGCACCTCAGTTCAGGATTTGAACCGGCAACCTACCGATTATGGCCACCACTGCCCCAAATGTGATCCACAAGTAAATCTTGGATATCTACGGCATTATTTGATTCTGACATTTCAATGTCATTTTCTAACGTAGGTAATTTAGGTAACAGCTCGTATTAGCATAGAAAAGAGCTGTTGCCTCCTGCAGTCCGCCGTGCCCTTCCAAAACTCCTGTCTGATTAAAGTTATCTTTATTTGAGACGGGCTCCGGCAGAAAACTGGCAGAGTTCTCCCTATGCAATGCTCGTTTGAAGAGTATGTAGCTGGAAATCTAACTGGCACAACACAGGTTTCTAACACCATGTGCTGAAAAAGAAACGCAGCAAATCAGCTGTCTCTCTCCATTGTGGCGAATTCCTCTGGTGTGACAACGTTGTCGTCATAGACAGACCCGTTTTTAGGAATGGGTGGGGGGGGGTACGGGACTCTATATGTGAGATTGGCGGAGGTGCAGAGGTTAGGGACATGAAAGCAAAACAGCGCCGGGACTTCGTGTGATAAGAGAAACCCTGTCTGGAAATAAAAGACAAAGGCAGGAGTCTGGTGTTGTGTATTCTCTGTGAAGCAGCGCTCCTGTTTCAGACCTGAATGCTTGTTTAAGGAATCAGTCAACAGCAGCTGAGGAAACCCAATTTCTACCCAAGCTGAATTCTGATTAAACTCGGCTTTTTTTTTTTTTCTTTCTTTCCCCCCCCCGCCCTCATCCCCTTATCCCCGGTCGCCCATTGGCTTGCTCTGATTTCACTAGCGGACTTGACCGTGCATGAATACAAATGAGAACGCGTATCGCTTTAAAGCTCGTAAATGCAACCCTCCTCCTGGGTGTCCCGTCCCAAATCCGGAGATCAAAGTTGGCTTGTCCGATACAAGCTGCAGAGCTGCACACCCGACACCTTCTTTGTCAGGAGGAGATAAAAAAAAAAGATTTCATGCAAATGCGCTGATGATAACACTTGTGCAACTGCATAAGTACCACCAACATCGGCCAAACATTAAGCACACATAATCCTGCACTTTACGCACTCACTGCGGCGGATACAGGGCCTGTTTTGGGCCAAGAGAAGTACCTCAATAAAGCTACACCGAGTACAAGCGCGAATTTACAATGTCTGAAAACGTTTTTATAAATTTGATCTTTCAATTTACAGATGCCCTCTGACCACAACTTAAATTGCAGCCTCAAGTGCAGGTGTTTTCATTAAACAACAACGGTTATGATTAAACAAGTTGTCAAGCTAATTCAATTAGCAACTAGCTAATTTAATTGTCTGTTCCAGACAAATACTTCCACCCATGTAAACTGTGATAATTAAATCAAATTAAACCTGAAGCATGAAGCAGAGGTATAACTGAAACGAGCGTATAGTTTTAATCGGTAAAATCACCCTCAGCATACTCAGTGGGCATATGCTAGTATGCTGATTGGAAAACGGCGTTAGCGCGTGCCAAGAGCACATACATGCTAATGTGCTAATTGGCATTTTTAGTCAGAAAAAAACATGTTTTCTTTCTCATGTTACACAGTGATATTTTGAGTATATTTTAGGTGGAATGGCTGGAGATCTGTAAGGGAGCTAAAGGTAACTGTAGCTGTCGAGTTAAATAAATATAGAAGGTGTGGGGGGGGGGGGAAGGAAACAGTATGTCCCCAGGGCCGGAGAAAAGTCAGAAGAAAGTAAAGCATTCTGCGCAGGTCGTCTTGACACCTGGCGCTACAGCGCTAGTCAAGCGTCCATTTATCTTGAACACCATGCAGTCCAAATCCCCCCAGATTAGTGCTAATGTCCGCTCTTATTTTTAATGATTGCCACTTCCACGAGGAATTAGGTTGGGAAACTGACCTCCTTTGGCCACTTGCTGGAGACGCTCAGCAGGAAATAATCCATACCTATTAGTAAGTAAAATGGCTCGCAAAATGCTTTCCATCATAGATTTCTGAGGGGTAATTTAACTCTACATGCTATGTATGAAATTGCCATTTCCTGCAAAAAAATAAAGAATCCTGTCGTAGTAATTTGCTTTTGAATTGGACTTTCCGTGGGCAGTATAATATTTAAGGAAGCTGCTGCTGAGGTACTTTAAGGACTTTAAAGGTACTTTTGGAACAAAAAAAAGTTCACATCAGAGGTTGTAGATTATTTAATATTTTACTCTCAATTACAATGATATGTTGATGCACATGGATGATTACTGCTAGTTTTAGTATAAGTAGTAGTAGGCTGTTGTCATAATCACCTTATATTATATCATGTCTCAATCATGCGTTCAAGCCTATTAAATGCAAAAAATGTGATTTAAATTGCTTAATACAGTAGCAATTTATTGCACATAATGAATTTATGTATTTTGTCTTCTGTTTGGCTGTATGAAGAAAATATCTAATTGCAAAAATGTACTTAATATCAGTTAAATTCTGCCATTATGATTTGCCGCTATCAAAACCGCCACATAGATATAAACATGCCTCCAGTTTAACCTAATGTGTATTATCAATTGCAAAAATTTACATACCTCTTGTGCTAATCTTACTATTATAACTATAACTATACACACACACACACACACACATATATATATTTGTTGTAAAATCTGTTGTACTGCATATTTGTTTTCATTTAAAATCGTGATGCATTGGTAGTCGTTAGCCTTATAAAACTGTAATAGAATCCAACTGAACTGGATCGAATCAGAAAACAAGTAAAGATGAACACTTCTATTATGCACGGCTTAAAATATGAGGAGTCATCAGTCACATTGGTGGAAATGACAGGGACCACGGGCTCCGTTCAAATCATCTGCAAGTAGGTGTTGCATCAGCACATAGGAAAGCGATGGAGATGTTGTGGATCTATGGGTAGAGCGGCTGAGCGGAAGAAATGAGTGTGCTCCAGTGAGAAAGTGTGTGTCTTGCCTCCTGGCAAGCAGTCAGTGCAGTTGCGTGGCTACCCTTATTTTGCCTTATTGGGACTGACGAACAGCTGACAGGCATCAAGATGAGGTGGCAGAGCAGTGTTATGCTGCTAATAACACCTCGCCATGAATTGGGTGGGTGGGGGGGGGCATGCTCTGCCTGATAACAAGGAAGCTACTCTGTGGAGGATGTCTGGAATTTTCTTTATCTCTCCTCCATGTTCCGGCCTCTCTCGCCCCCCCCTCGGGACAAGTTTATCTCACTGAGACGTTTTTGGTGGAGAAACACAATTTTTTTTTACTCCTTCACAGCTGTCACATCAATGATGGGTAATTTATGGCAACTGCACTGGCTAACTTTTCAAACAAGAATTTTCATTATTTTTCTTTTATGAAAAAGGCGGCGCCGCACACACTAACCTACTGGCGGGCCATGTGACCCTGGATGAAACAGCACAACATTTGTGCAGAAATTAAGCTGAAGCCCGCCATATGCCAACAACAGTCCCAAAATAAACAGGCCCCCAACAATCCCACAATGCCCTCTTTCAACACAAACCCGTGGGAGCTGAAGTACAAAAAAACAGTTGGCATTTAGATGTGCCCACTTATCCAGGTCAGGGTGGCAGGGAAGTTGGAGTCTATGCCAGCAGTCCGCTAGAGCACACAATCCCTCGTCAGGGTGCCGGTCCACACACACACACACACACATACTAAGGCTAATTCAGCTTCACTAATCTCCAAACCTGCATGTCAGTGGGAGGAAACTGGAGCAGTGGCAGGAAGCATGCACCAAGCGGAGAACATGCAGCCTCCATGCCGGGTGGGGCCACCTTGCTGTTGACACGAAAGATTGGCACATTCGGGTGCACACAGATATTTCTGTTTTCCAGCTTATTCTTTCAGATCTCCCTGTCTCAGTTTTGCGCTCCTTTCAAGTACCAAGTTTCAGCATGGTGCCTCAAACTGAAAAACAGCGCCTTTTGCCAAAAAGTGAAATCTGGGCCTCCTGTTGCTCTTAGCACACACTGTTCCCTGCCGCTCTGGTCAGGGGGCTTCCGACTCCCACCTATTACATCACATCCTGTTTTCTTTCTATTTCCCCGTCCTGCATAAGACCCAACTGTGGAAGAAAGAGATGTTTATAGCCACCATAACAGTACAGGTTCAATGTACATGCTCTATGTATAAGAGCCATCTCTCGAATGAAGATAACGTTCCACATCAGACTCATGTTCCACATCAGATAATAGCCATTGTCACATTGTCATCAAGCATAAAACACTTAAGGGAAGATTTAGATAGGAAATGAACACATAATAGAATGAGGAAAAATAAGTTAGTAACAGTGTTAAAATGACAAGCCTATTAGCCCACAACCTGAGTTCACGGCGAACCAGAATAGTTCAGGATTCGCTCAGCATCGGCTTCACGCCTCAAAGCCAGGAGCCGATAAAGAAATCAGAAGCTTCCGGAAAACTTGGGGAATAAACTTTTGAAAGGGCGTGCGAGAAGGAATAGCATAGTTTAGAGAGAGAGAGAGAGATGATCTCTTGGAACGGCATCAAGAACGTCCATTAATTTGCAAAAGCTAGTAAGATCACAAGCTCAGCGGCGGGGGAGGGCGTGGGCGGGGGTGTGATGGGTGGGAGGCGAAGAAAAAAGCCCCACCTCCGAAAGCCCATGCTGAGCTCGAGGCATAAAAAATTCTGCTGCGAAGCTCTTGAAAAGTTTAGGACTTTTGCAACACAGGTGAGACTTAGTAGTCTGAACAATAACCGTGAGCACGCTGGCCGAGCAACAGAACAAGAAAAAAGGGACAGCGCTATCAGCGGCCCTGAAAAGGGTGACCCCGTGAAGTAATGTGAGAAGAATGGAAATATCTGAAAAGACTCATCTGAAAGGAGTAAACAGAGCGACACATCCAAACATGCTGGGTACATACTCAGTTTAATTAGAGAAAAAAACCACCACGCTCGACCTAACGTAAAAGAGAATATTTGATAGCATTTACCAAGATTAAGAGCAATTGATCTGTCATAATTCATCCAAACCAGACACAATTCCTACGTAAACATGGAGGTGAACAGTGAACCAGTTCAGACTATGCATTCATTCCGGTTTATACCACTTTCCTGCACAATGGTGCTGAGGTGCTTGCGGTGGGTCTGTTTTTCAGCTTGTGATTAATCACAATTATTTCATTGCTTAATTTGTTAATACTTTCTTAATTTATTAGACAACTTTAATAAATTAATTATATATAGAAAAGCACACTATGCTATAGGGATGTGAGATCTAGTTTCTGAATACTTTGGGAACAAAATAAAATGATAGAGAAATTTTCCAGTGATCTAATACAAAATTAAACAAGATTTTTTTTTACACTTCACAAAGTTGAAAAGTGTCTGGTTGCCAAACTCTTGGCATCTGCTAGTGGTGAGAATAAATGAGGTCTGTATTAAAGGAGAAGATGCTGGTTGTCTAAATTAATAATGAGGAGTATTAAAACGGAATCAGCACATTTGCTTGTATGTGCCCAATATCAAAAGAAAAAGAAGGGAAAAAAGAGAATACTCTGGTGACTGTCAACAATTAAAGGGTATTTTTTTCCCCAAAAAACGTGCAAACCAGAGCTTTAGTTGAGCCTAAATGCATTTGATCTCAACCTTGCTAACAGGGTGGTACTCAAACCTACATGATCAGCTGTTTCGTTATTCTTTTATGTATGTATGTGTGTGTGTGTGTGTGTGTGTGTGTGTATATATTCATTATGCAAGATGCATCGCCCAGTAAAAATGAGGGTGCCCATCAGCAAGCCTGGTACCAGAGCAATGGCAGGGTTGTGCAGCGGGTGAAATGTGCCTCGGTGACAAATCGGAGTCCTAGAGGAGGCAGCCGGCAGATGAAGCATTCAGTGCTCCTAATGCCGACTCTGACAGCTACTGACAGCTGGCAAGCATGACAGCCCATTCCCTTCTTGCTTATCAAGACCCTCTGATGTTGCAGGAGAAATATGGCTCTCGCCGTCGCAGAAGGCAAAGCCACTGGTTTGACTAATACTTTCCTTCGCTTTAAGTGTGGGGGGGAAAAAAACGAGAGCTAAATGACTCCAGATGCTGCGGTTCTTTCAGATTCCGCCTTAACAGAATGTGCATCATTCTAGCGTTTAGTGAAATGAAAAATGAATTTTAATCATGAATATGTTTTGGGGAAGAAGCAGAGGAATTGCTTGCTTGAAATATTTTCTACATGAAACAAAATAGGTAGATTTTAAAAGTAATTTCAGAAGTAAACAAGGATAAATAAATTTATGAACCCCAACTTGAAGTTGCAAAGGCTTATCAGCATCCAGCGTCATACACGTAAGAACCACTAGACGAAGCAAACAAGCTTATAACCATATAAGGCCGTTAGATTTAACATCAATCAACAAAATGTGCTGTGCTTACGCAGACTTGGAACTTCTTCAGGAAGTTCATATTGATAGTGGCTCCTTGATGCCTCAAAATTTTAATGCAAACTCCAGAAAATCACTAATTGCAGTGATTTGTATAAGTTTCATGGTTGCGACTGACCCAATTCCAACAGCCAAAAAACCACAATGCAAAAATACAAACCCCTGAGGACAAGCAGTAACTCAAAATCTCCTCGTCCCACAGTTCCTTATGCTCCGGCACAGGAGGCTCACGGATACAGATCCTGAGAGCAGCATAAATCCTTAGTGGCCCTCTATGGTTCGTTCTGTGAAAGAATGCATTGTGCCTTCCCATTTCAGGTTTCTAATTAATTTCAAAAGGCGAGCAGTGCTAACTTAAATGAATCGCATGACCTTCAAGCTCTTTCTCCGTTCCATGTTTAACGGCGTTTTCTCTACACATGACTTACAGTGGGAATGCTGAGCGGTGGGAAGCGTTGGTAAATCACGATCTGTGCACGCGTGCCAGTCTGCTGGAAGGGTGTAAACACCCTTTGCCCTTTTATAGCCGCCGGCACTTTGCCGTGGGAGCGGATCTCGGACAGAGTGTTAGGGATGGAACTTTACCCATCCCAGCGCTTTGCGGTGGCCAGGAGCACTTAAAGAGAGTGGCGTTTTGTTTTTTTTCGCCGCGAGCCCGGGCCTGACGCCTCGTACACTTGTACAGTGCCGGCGCGCCGCTGTCAGGTGAAGCACGGCACTATTGATGTGGGCTGAATGGACCTCTCAGCGCGCGTTTGGCGTGGCATTTCAAATCACCGCGGACAGCTGGGAAAGGAAGGCCCCTGCACTTTTGCCATTTGAATGCGTGCTGCGCGGCAGTCACTGGTGCCTTATTTCCCCCCTCCTATCTAAATTATTGCAAAAGCAGACACTTTAATTGAGTTGTAAGACCTATTACAAAAGGTTGGACCATTATGGCGTAATTACAATCTTTATTAGATGCATCTCCTTTAGGGCAAATAGGTTTTTATCGCTTTTTTTTGCAATTATACGAACAATCCCAAAATATAACCATGAATCAGTGTTGCCATTTATAAAGTCGAGTGCTCAGCAAAAGAAAAAGAGAAGAAAGAAAAAACCAGTACGAATATATTTTCATATGCAGCACATATTCCGTGCTGCATTCTCGATGGCGCAGTGCCGAAGCTCGGGTTCAGCCTCTTAAAGGGGTCAAGGCACTTTTCGCGCCCGTGGCCATGAAATATCCCTCCCCATTCCTCATCTGCAATGCACCGGGAATGATGTATGGCGCCGTATTTATTGCGCCGGCCAGGTGGCCGGGCGAGGAAATTAAAAGGCGCCGTGGTTAGGAGGTGCGCTGGTGGGCTTTCTGCGGAGGGCAGGCACGCCAATTCACGACGATGCGTTAATGAAACGGCGTGCATAATTGGCCGAAATTGTGAAGGTGCCCCGGTCCCGTACTTGACTCAACAACCAAGAACTCATCGGGCGTGTGCCCCTGCTTTTCTGTTTGAGCAACAAAACAACGGCAGGACCATCCGGATGAAATGAGCACCGAAACCCATTTGTGGGGCCATGCTGCTGTACGGCCGACAGAGAGTAATTAGCAATGACCGCTTTCACTCCACGATGAATCATTTCCGTCTTGAGGGGGAGTCATGTCTTCCAGGAAGAGACGGGCCACATCCACAAGCATCACTGATTGGTCCGTGCCCTGATTGAGCATGAAGATGATGTTAATCGTGTACGGTGTTTACTTATGACAGTGTTTACTTATGCTTATGACCTAGTATCAGTAATTAGATACATCACTCTATATTACTATATTGCTATATTACTTTTGGACGAGGTAGAAATCACTTGGGCACAAGGGACATTTTACCCCCCCAAAAAACTTTCTTTTGAATTAAAAAAAAAATAAAAAAGTGATACACATGGATGACAGAAAACATAAATTTTTACATTTTAAAAATAGCCAAATGTGCTTTTTTCGCAACGACCACTTCTTTGTTTTCATTGTTAAGTCATTTGGTTTTTGTTTAATATCTCCAAACGTTCACTTAGGTTCTCGCTTCTAAAAGAGTCATACAGGTTCTTTTAAGAAATTACTTTAATAAATTCAACACTGCTGGACCGAGGGAAACTTGTGAGGTATGCCATGACTCTCCAGGACATTACAGCACCAAATGAGTATATTTCAACCGGAAGCATGGAATCCAACTTTTCCTGCAGAGGCACAGAGACTGGAGAACCTGGGACCAGCAGAACTGAAGATGTTCTGACAGCATGAGGACATTTTTGTTCTCCGTCTGCCTGGAATTGCTGTGATCTCTTTAGTTTCGAGTAGCATCAGGCTTGTTTGGCGGACTTATATATATACACACACACACACACACATACACACGCATGCACACACACTCACACACACACACACACACACACACACACAAAAACACAATATTTTTCTTGTGCCAAGCTTTTCTAAACACACTTTTTAAAATACAGGTTTTATAGAGTGTTCTTCAAGCTACAAATCTATGCGATTTGAAAAAATATGTTCCAGTCATTCAAGTATGATTTTTTTATTTTTTGTGCATAGATGGATGCCCATTGCTAACGTCCTTCACATGAAAGAAGCCGAGCAATAAATAAACAAGACGGTTGCTTGGAAGGAGAAAAATAATAGTAATAAATACTCTTTTAGCGTTGCTTTTCGAAAGTCTGAGGGAATAAAATATTCCCATTGAAGATGTTTCCAGTGTAACTGTGACGAAGCCATTACCTCCGTGTGCCAAACAGGGAAAGAATGATTTTCCTGAGGGTGGTGACACAAATCAATTTGTGCCCATCTGTCTGGAGCTTGGCAGAAGTGGCTTGTTTGTCCAATCTTTTATGAAGAGCTCTGTGCCATTTTGAAAGACCCACTAACCCTTTGCAAGAAGTAGCCTTTTTTAAAAAAAAAAATTAACTAATGCGCTTCCGCACCAGTGGCACATTTCATCAGGTGAGAGAGTCATTGATTTTTCCTTGTGGAAATCATCAAGGCAAATCCCAGGTAAATGAAAGCCTGTGAGGCCCTGAGGACTTTAAATCAGCAGACATTCAGCTGAAACAACGTGGATCCAGAGGGGAACCGTTGGACTTGCTGTGTGGATTTATCAAGCCCTTTAAAAATAAAAAAAAATTTAAAACATTTAAGCCTATTTTCTACTGTAACATACTGTTTCTTCAGAATTTACAGAAACCAGAAAGCATCATTTGCTCTGTATCTGTATGTTGGAAAGAAGGAACTAAATACCCACCCGGCAATATTTGTTTATACCCAGAAGAAGGGGAGGAGCCTGTAGGCGTGATTGACAGCTCTCACACACACTACTTCCTCATTCTGGACGATATATTGCTGGTCGAATGTGGTCATAGTATTGATTTTTTTTAATTTTGTCTATGCCATTTTTATTGCATACGTCTGCAATTTGTTAGAATATTCAGAAATTGCTCATTAATTGTCCATTCATATTTAATCAAATGTGCCTGTAAACGTGGCACATGCTTCAATATTTCATGGGAGTTAAAGGGTGTTTTAGGAAAGTTAGGCTCTCCAGACAATGCGGTTTTGCTCTAGGAAGGTCAAGACGCCCCAATTACGGAAACACGTTGATTTATTTACGCATAAAAAACATTTAATGAACTCACTAATGTAGCTTCTCCCTCTCTGTTCTCAAACTACAGTAGATCTTCTAGACAAGCTCGCCTTGCCCTCACTCTCCACCCACATTAATAAACCTTGGTCAGCCATGATACTGTCTCAAGTTCACCAGTTTTCCATCCTTGGGCCACGTCTGGACGATAATAACCTCTGTATACAGAAAACACCCCACAATACATTTACAGCATCTATCAGACGCTCTTAACCAGGGAGACTGGCAACCAGTATTTACAGGGACACTCAGGGATAAGGGTCTTGCTTAGGGACACAATGGTAGAAAAGTGGGGTTTGAACCCGGGACCTTGTGGCCGTCTGGTTCATAGGTGAGTTTGTTTAAAAACTAATGCGCTTCGACACCAGCGGCACATGTCATCAGGTGAGAGAGTCATTGGTTTTTGACAATACCTGTTGATTTGTTAACATTCAGGACCCAAATGTCCTGCCAGGGTCACTGAATTCCTCATAGTTGTCCATTTCTCCTGCTTAAACAACGGACCGTTCGATTGTGGACTAATTTCATTACGGATAATAATGTTGCATTCTTACCCGTCAATAAACACAACAAACCTGAACGGATATTTCCACCGCCGGACAGGTCTCATTATAAATGGGATTAACTTCATTATTTGGTTCATCTGTCAGTGATTATAATGTTGCTGTGTCGTAAGCTGTGTTGTGTGTATTTTATTTTTACGCTTTCGCATTTCATTACACATATTCTTGTAGGACCTGCTCTAAAAAAGCAAATATTTTTAACGCAGGCCTTGTAGCTTGGTGGGGCTGAGGAGGGAAGGCTCTTTGATCTCTGCTCTAGTTAATGCCGCCTCCCAAAAGACGTCATTTTTTAAATTTGGAACAGATTATACACCAAAATACAGTAACAATGTTATGATATGACAACATGCTCGCCGCAGCAAAATTCTCCAAATTAAAACGTGTTCTCATTTTCGGGTGCTTTTGTGCGAACGGCCTGGGTCGATTGGCATGACAGGTCAGCGTTTTAAACAGGCCCTGCACACTTCAAACCATTTGCTGTAATAATGTGGCTCGTGTTTTATTGTGGGAGTCTTTAATAAAAAAATACACACTTTTTATTGATTTTGGGGTCTACAGGAATTCCAAAGTGTATATATATATATACACTTTGGAATATATAACACACACACACACACACACACACACACACACACACACACATATGTGTGTGTGTGTGTGTGTTAATGACTGAATTGTTTAAGTATGTGTTCAATATATAGTGTATATGTTCTATGTATAGGTCACTCATCTTTGCCCACCAGAAACAGTTTAATATGTTAATGCCCTCACACACACACACTTCAATAAATCCCGGGCATCCACGTGACAGGCAAATCTGCGGCTGCCATGTGTGTAGACACCGAGGGAGATCTAAGACGCGGATAATATAAAAAAATGCTTTGGTGTGTGATTTGTACAACAGCGCGATAACCAATCCCGCACGCATGCTTCCATGTTCCTTATTATTATTTTTTTTTTTTTCTGCCTTTAAATTCCCCTCAGTGTGGGAAGCTCCTTCCCCAAAGCAGCTTAAGTGAAAGTGATGAGCATCCAGTCCCCCCGCCGACTCCCTTCCACCATCATCGCGGGGGAATTCATTGTTCACTTCCTCCACTGGCTGCCTACAAAGATCGGGAGGAAATTCATTGCTCTTTTTAACTCGCAGGCAAGCAAGAGCGAGGGAAAGTGTATTTAAAGGATTCTGCGGGTCCTTAATGCTATTTATTACATCTCCCAAGCTACGGCAGAAGTGGCTGATGGGTAATTGCGGCCATAGATCTTTTGGCCTGGAGACAACCAATCAAAACGGATCTTTTTTTTCACTGGGGGGGGGGGGACTGACCATAAGTGAATCTGGGTGACTTAGGGCAGGGACATTATTTAACATGGGCCCAGAGTGACATTAAGGAGTATTAGGTTCCATGGTTGTTAAAGTAGCTGTCACACACCGAAGGCATCCATCTGTGCAGCGTTTGCTTCAATCAATAGATAAGTAATCTGCAGCGGCAAGAACAAGCACGCGACCTTACTCTCGACGGATCCCAACGAGGAGCAGCCACCCAAGGAGACGCCGGCGGCGGGGCGGGCAGCCCGGTTCGTCGTGGAAGACACTTATCTGTAAGCCCGGGCACGATTGCATCGACAGCGGCGGACGCGAACGCTCGCTCGCGTTCAGGCTGTGCGCCCCGCTGTCGTGGATCTGCCACTATTTTGGGAACGCGAGGACGGGCAGGCCAACGCGCCAATAGTGCAGTGAAGCCGAGTTCAACGGTGATGCAAAAATACGAGCAGCTGACCAGCTCAATACATCTGAGAATGCAGCAAATGTAGCAAAATAAAAATAAAAATAATAAAATATTGGCAGCCACTTCACAATAAAACGAATTATGAGGCATTAATGATGTAAGAACACACAAATGTAGCAATATAAAAATAAAAACAAGTATATTTATATTTATAAGTATATTTCTTCTTTCTTGTGTCTTTTAGTTTCTTATTTTCTAAAGACTTTTATTTTGTTTTTGAGACCCGGTTCAGGTCTCTTGGACACATGGCGTGAGCTGTGAGAGGTGAGTGGGGTTTGTGTGCCAAAAGCTTTTTCCTTAATTTTAATTTATGTACATATTAGGAATATTTTGCATGTGTGTTATTTTGTAAATATTTTTTTATGTTCTTTTAATACTGTATATTGTAGAGAGAGGTGCAGAAAGACGCGATGTTCTGACGCGACTTTGCTTTTTGTACAGAATACACTTTGCACAGAAAATCTCTTGGGTGTCAGCTCATCATTTGTGGTTCAAGAAACGAAATCAAAAAGTTACACAACGCAGAAGAAGAACCGCTACACTATGATGACTTTCACCTTGATATTTTAGCGTGGATGTATACCTAGCCGAATTGCACTGTAGGGGGCGAGAACGAGTCTTCGAACTGTGAAATTACCACATAAACGTGACGTGGTAACATGGATGCAGCCATTTAACTGAATAAACAGTTGGTAAACACAAGTACATCTTATTGAACATAATTTACTTTCATCACCAATTATCATAGCAGAACAGCTTTCTCAAGCAGTTTGTGATGCATTTTGGAAACAGGAGAAGAGCCCCTGGTCTAATGCGCAGCACCTGGCTTGAGAAACCCGTTCTCAAAGACTTACTTTTAGTCATTATTTGGGTAGCACACATATTCTGAATGCCTTCAGAAGAATTCAAATGAGCCATTTTAATCTAGATTAATCTAGATTAATTCCAAGATTACAGTGACATTAATCTAGATTAAGAAAATTAATCTATGCCCACCTCCAATATATATATAGAGAGAGGCAGAGAGCAATAACTCTGAATATCCTGATAAGAATAACAACACAATATAAATCAGGTTTCTTCTTGCTGCTAGCATAATGTAAAATAAATATAATTTTATATCAGGTTGAATAAAACAGGGGCACTACAACCCAGTTCCTTACATTCTAAATTCTGAAATTTTCTGAAATTCTGAATGCTGTCATGTTTACTTCCTTCCCTCCACCCCGTCCCGCCGCCTTCACCGGCGTTGGTTAATGCATAATCTGCGTTGAGCAGCAGACATGGTTTCCACGGCTGCAGCAGGAAGCTCCTCATTATTGTACTTCCAGGACCACAAACACACCCGAGAACATTCTCTCCAAGAAAAACTATGTTTATTACATTCCTCACATGAGTGGATTTCAGCGCCCAGAGTCAAACCGCATCAATTATTCATGATTAGGAAAAGTTTAAAAATGAGAACTGGTCTTCGGTGTTCGCCCGGAGTGCCGGCAAAAAGAAACAAAAAATCGGCCTGTAATTGCAATGAATTTCTGGGACACAACAGAAGTAATTAGGAAGAAGAAACATGGAATAGAGATCACATTTTTATTTAGACTTTTACCCCATGATATCCTGTGACATAATCAGCTACGATGACAAATTAACGCTCTTCTGTTTTTTTTTTCATCAGCGTCAACTCAAATTCGGCAATAATGGCACCGGACGGCTGTAATACAGTTCTGTGTAGTCATAAATGCCGCATCTGGCTTGTTTATTTAATGCCACTCGATGGCTAATGAGGAGTTGTGATCGCGGCTTCAGAAAGACATGGAAAATTATGCCTCAAAAGGACGAGGGAAAAGGAATATTCCGCACCCTCTCAGCATTTACGGCCGAGATCTGTAGCCCAGGGCCGCACTCATGTGAATGCCGTTGTAACGCTGAAAGGAAGATTTAGCTCAAAGCACATTCGCCGGACAGACGTACTTTCTTTTTTCTTTTTGATAAACCATTCAAAGAAAGAAAGAAAGAAAGAAACAAATGACCGTCCAGTTCCATGAAAAGTATACGTATTACCCATTTCTGCTTTGCCTCTTAAGGCTTCTCGGTCAGAACAGGATAAACAAACATCTCCTTCTTTCGCGTTAAGTGTGCCGTGGGGGATGAGCACTTTACTAAAATGGCTTAACAACACGCAAACATTCTCTACTTTTAAGTGGCTTTGTTTTTTTGTTTTTTTTTTTGTGGGGTAAAAGTGCGTTTAAAATCCAGTTATGGATTGTCCCTCTCACAGCAAAAAGCCCACTTTCAAATTGCTATCTGGCATCGTTCCGCTTGTCCTGTTCTGCAGAAAAGTGCCATTCATTTTGTGACAAAGGATATCGATTGGCCAGCAGAGGCGCTCTAAATATCAATCACCTCGCCGTGTGCGAGTGCCGTCGTTTTAGTTACAGAGCAAGCCGGAGATCCTACCAACAAGTCTGTACTGTACGTCCGATGGATGGAGCAAAAACGGAAATTTCACACAATTAACATCACCATTAGCAGAAATCATTTACCACATATGTGCAAAAAGGTGAGTTAAATTTTTTTTTGACAAGTGTGCAAAGGCCTTAAAGTTTTATGTCGCCCCCTTCTGGTCTCCAGAAGCCACCATTCCAAACGCTGTTAAACATAAATAAATATATCGCAAAGCACACATTACACACCTCACTAACCTAAAGACATTGATTTCCACAACAAGCATTCATAAAATAGTATGCCAATCAATAATATGCCAAGGAATATGTTTCAGAATGTTTGTATTAAAATATACATGGCCTGACCAGACTAGCTGCTGAATTATTGCAGTATTTATAGCAGAGTGTACTGTGGAACCAAATGAATGAATAATGTTTAACAAACCGGTCCGTCCGCCTGTCGCACAGATTAATCAATTCACTGTTTAAAATAGATGCTGACGTCTGAATTTATTAAAAAAAAAGAAGAAGAAGAAGCAGAAAAAATGACTTACAGTAAGTGGTATGCGGGCAATATCAATTAATAAAGCCTATCATGGCTCATGGCTCCATACATTGGTGGAATTCAATTACTCACTCTTTTCCACTCCATTAAGGGGGAGTCATGCTGCATTTATAATAAATGTGACTGGGCTCGACTGTGATGAAGGTCAGGGCTCGATGCCCGTGCCAGCACCGCCACTTTATACAGCTGTCAGCTTCTTAGCGCATATGGACAGCTGTGCTTTCTTCAGCGCTGGATGGTGTGGCGGGACGGCATGAATGCAACACGACTGCAGGGACGTTGGTGCATTTCCACTATTCTTTCTGCATCCGGGTACCAATCAACGTCGTGCCATTCATAATGTCTCTTGTTGGAGCATCTGCTGAGGACGGGGGCAAACGCGCCAGTGAATTTGCGTCCATTCATTTCCTGCTGGTGCTGGTCAGTTCCGTTCAATTGTTTTCCGGTCCGGCGATTGTGTTTGTTGTCGGGGACGAAAAAAAAAAAACATCATTAAAATTTCCCAGAGAAAAGGTGTACAGATGTTCCCATTTTACCTCCGGTGATTACCGGGGAAACCGGCCGCAGTCCTTTTAAAATCCGAGCCTCCAATTAAGATGTACTATATTAAAGCCTACGCCTCCCCCTTTTCTCCCAAAGCGTGGCATTTTAAAGTCGACAGAGAAGCAACGACGCTCTGGTGGGGAGGGAGACATCAGGATTATTCTTGGCAAGGAAAGAAAGCGCCTGATTATTGTGAATTATGTAGAGCGGCCCCTCTGTAGATACACTGATGCACTGACGATTTAGTCATTTTTTATTAAGGGGATTACAAACAGTGAAAAGGGGGACTTTCACAATCACTTTATATCTGGAAGGCAAGGCGTGAATCCTCCGCTCCTGCTGCATGTAATAAAAATGTTATCTTGTCAAAACGAATACGGCGGGTCCTTGGAATGCTCGTTTGCAAATTTAATTCCGCAGATGGACTCCGAAGCTGTGTTTATTCGGATGGGAGCCGTCCTCGTGACGACGACAAGTTGGTGCGAAAAGGTTACAGCTGTACGCCACCGACATATTCTGTGTTGCAGCACCTCGGTTTTATAATAGGATGTGGAGAGTGCCTTAATCCAACAAAGACTGGGAGCAATATAAGAAATAATGCAAGGGGCATGTTTGCTATTATCACATTTACACACACAAGTACCCTCCCTGACACCAAGAAGATGTCATATGATGTTTTTTTAAAGGCAAAGTACATAGGGTGGAGCCTGTAGGGATGATTGACAGCTCTCACACACCCTAATTCCTCATTCTGGGTGAATACGTCACACACCCAGGTCTAGTGCAGCATCCATCTGCTCCATTCTGTGCACTCTTAATGTCCCTTGTGCACAAGGTGCACTCACAAAAAAATGATTTTCTTGGGTTAACTTAATTCAATTATGACACCTATTTCCACACATTTGAATTATGCTATTTGAAACTAAGGCAGGCAAATAGGACCCTTCTACTAAGGCAGGCAAATAGGACCCTTGTATTTGCCTGCCTTAGTTTCAAATAGCATAATTCAAATGTGTGAAAATAGGTGTCATAATTGAATTAAGTTAACCCAACAAATAATTTTTTTTAGTGCAGTTGAGATAGTTTTGATTTTTTGTGTGGGTTTAGTTGAGATTCTCCATGTTAAGACGATATGCGATATGTATAAATTGGTACATGTTTATGGGTGTTAACGTTATGCACGCTGTGCTGCCCCCGCAAGCAGGGGTCATAGGTTAAGTCTAGCATTCTGGTCTATTAGCAAACATGGCACATTCCTGATGTACAGTGTATGGAAAACACAGCCCTAGAACAACTAGGAAAGGGGTCGGCGTGTTTCCCCCAAAGCAAATGATCAAGTGTAATAATAATGGTTGGAGTAGCAGTTGGTGAAAGAACACAACAACAGCCACGGTGTCTTCGGTTACGCACGCCAGATGAATTTGGCTGAATCCAGCTCCTTGGAGAGTGTGTGCGTGTGTGTGTGTGTGTGTATAGCTGTATGTGCTATGGGGAGGTGGTGTTGCTAAGAGCGAACTGAGAGTGCGGTATTAACGCCACCCCGCTGGGAGAAACCGGGCACAGAGAGCGAGGAATGGTGGAGAGAGCGGTGCAGCACGATGGGGCGGAAAGTGACCTCCAGAGGGGCGAAAAATGGTTCCGTGGGGACCAGTAAAGAGATGCATCCAAGGGACCCTGGAGTCACCTTCCAGTCACCATGAACTGAAAGCTTGGCTTTTTGGGCGGGGGTCCACCTAGCTTGTCTCCAAATGTGGAATCACAGGGGTATGATTCATCTGGGTAGCTTGAAAAATCCCAGAAATTACCACACACACACATTTCCTCTGTGAGGAGGAGACATTTCAGACGGCTTCATCAGCACTGCAGATGTGCAGCCGACCAGCGAGAAAAGGGCACTTTGGCTCTCTGGCCCCTCTTGATCGGGAGCCGATACGAGGCGCGGCGGAATATCTCCCTCAATTCGACTCGCTTGAGCGTCCAGCCTCACATTCGCACTCCGTACCCTCCATCTCCACCTCCATCTCACCCCTGCCCCTTCAGTCCAGTCCTCTCTCAATACAGCATTTCTGGTTACAAAAGTACATAGGCTGGTAGTAGCCTAGTGGGTAAAACACTCACCTATGAACCAGAAGACCCAGGTTCAAATCCCACTAACTACCATTGTGTCCCTGAGCAAGACACTTAACCCTGAGCGTCTCCAGGGGGACTGTCCCTGTAACTACTGATTGTAAGTCGTTCTGGATAAGGCCGTCTGATAAATGCTGTAAAAATGTAGGTTACATTACTCTAGTTCAAAGTACAGATACCTGCCAATAGGTTCATTCTTGTCTTCCATATTCATGTAAATACTGAGATCACCTAATCTTACAGTAGCGAACAGGCCCCACGCTTAGCATGTAGTGCTAAAAAGAATACTGCCCCCCCCTTATTCAATAAAAATGCAATCTAGATCATTGAAATGTGTGTCTGGACTTTAAAGAGGATCTTTCCTCTTTCACGCAGCACGTTTGAGTAGTTTTAATAGGGGAAAAAACACAGAGATGACCCCGGGCCTGTCATCTTGTAGATTTGAGCCCCCCCTCCTCCTCCTGCATCGATCACGCTAAAAGCTTTAATCTGATTGTTAAAAGAGCTGATTTGACAAAGCTGTTATCAGACTGATTTAAGCACCAATCAATACTGCATTACGCCGAGGGTTCCTTTCCCTTCGCCGGCCTGAGGTAACTTTTCCAAGGACACATTCGGTGGTCTCCGCCACCGGCCCACACCCTCACCCACCACGATACACACATGCACATCGGTAAAGCTAATACGCACTCCCTCGCCCGCTCGCTCACTCTCCGCAACATTAAGAATGCAAGGCAAAGGTAATTTAACCGCAACGCATAAATTAGAGATGGAGCCGGGGGATGTCATTTCTCATCGCCGGTCCGTTGACGGAATATTTAACGGGCCGTGGAAAAAAACAGCCGTCATCTTTGTTTGTCTCTGTGTTTAGAGCGATTTCCTTTTTTCGAAGTCTGAGGGCGGGCCTCTGAGAAAAAAGCTTCCTTTTCACGTCTATTTATAATCGCGCGACGCCGCCCCTTGCTTAGAATCACGTTCGCAAATGGACTTAATAACCCGAGATTATGGCACCGATACGGCGGGCGCATTAACGAAGTCTCGCGGTCGAGCTCAAATATAGCAGCGGAAAACATTACCTGCGCTCACGGCTCTCAGAGCAAGGCAACGGGGGGAAAGAATAAGAGCTCCCCCCTCGGCAAAACTGTGTTCATTAGCGGCCATAGCACAAATAAAGGGAAGTCTTTAAAATATTCCGCTCTGCTCTTTCGCAATGGGCAGGGGGGGACGGGTCTGTCCGCGGCCTCCATGCATGCATGGGCAGTGATGGCCAATTAGGCCCTCTGTGATGAGCGATCCTGAGGCTTGGGCAGCAATTAGGTGTCTGGGAAGAGGCATCTCATTAGGGGCTTCGTCCGGCCCCGGTAACGCACTCCCCGCCCGCTCGCGCCGGAGCTCCTCGCATTCCAGTAATGCTCATTAGAAACTGGCTCCTCGCACCTGTGTTTGCGGCGAGATTCCGCTCAATCACCCTTAACGGCAGTAATGTCCGCGGCGGCGCACTCTGGCTCCATTTAAACCCTGCTTTGGAGTGATGGCCGATCGCAGATTAGATGGCTGGGAGGCATAATAAACAGCAGAATTCTCATTAAGTTCGTGGCTTAAGCCTTGGAATGGTGGATTCAGCACCTCTTCCTGTATTTAAAATCCGCCGCAAACGTCAATGGCTCCCACAAAAGAGGTCACAGGATGCCTCAATAAAATGCCTCAACCCCTTCACTGTCTGGAAAACAGGCAGAGCTTAGGAACGGAAAAAAAAGTGAAAAGTGAAGTGATTGTCACATGTGATACACAGCAGCACAGCACACGGTGCACACAGTGAAATGTGTCCTCTGCATTTAACCCATCACCCTTAGTAAGCGGTGGGCAGCCATGGCAGGCGCCCGGGGAGCAGTGTGTGGGGACGGTGCTTTGCTCAGTAGCACCTCAGTGGATCGGGATTCGAACCGGCAACCTTCTGATTACGGGGGCCACCTCCTTAACCGCTAGGCCACCACTGCCCCATGCATTCCCAGTGACAGGTAGATTGTTCATCCCTAAATGCATTTAAAAGGTTGCTCACTAGCGCTCAATATTTCGCAGAGCAGATGTCTGAAAAAGCAGCATTTGACCGTAAATCACGGCGTATTTTTAATTAAAAATGTATCATTGTCCTCTGGCCCCCAATTGAATTCTGGCTCTGGTGGTTCAAACATGTAAGACCGTATCGGTCCAATAAAGCTGCTAGATAGAGCGTTCAACATATTGACAATGCATCACTCGAGGAAGCATCACAATGGATTTATTGTCCCACCCCAACGTACTCATGAGGTAAAAAAAAATAAAAAGGTAGGCGACGGTGAAAAGCGTGACCGAGAATGCTGCCGAAATTTGATTGGCCTCGCTGGTCATTGGCCTCAATCGGATTTGTCAAGTGACACGAAACGTTCAGCCTTCACAAGAAAAGCCAATAGCACATTTCTCTTCCTTCCCTAGTGGTTGAGCGTACATTTCCGCCAAGTTCGATAATTGCGCCGCATCCACGGACAGGGTACATGTTTGTCGAAACGGGCTTGGTCATTGGTCACACAAAGGAAGCTGGAGCTGAATCCCGTTGTCATTTCAAAATGACATTTTGATTTAATAGAGTGGAGTGAGAAAACCCGGCGCTACGGACGAGCCTGTGTCAACTCCGCGAATCTGGCACCTCGTATAAATTATTCACGTCATTGTGGTGAACTAATTTCGCGATCAAGCACCTAACCTGCAAAGCCACAGGTCCGAACCCCACTCGTGGTGTCACCGATCAACGCGCTCGACCCTCCGCAGCCCCCGAGCGAACCCAACCCGTAATTAGAGGGGGAGCGTGGCTCCGAACGCCGAGCGAATTAATGGACTCCATTCCGGGCCGAACCTGCACCTGACCGCCCCAAGGGCAGGTGGCACCGAAGAGCGACCATATGGCAGCGGGCGGGAAAACAACACGGGCCGCATTGGAGCCGGGCGGCTGCGGGCGCTCCAGCGATGGAGATCAATTCCTGCCCACTTAGCACCTCAGGACGCTGGCAGCCGCCGTTAATGTGGAACGGAACGGACGGTTACTTGAGAAGGGAAAGTGAAGCGCCACTCTTTGTTCTCCCGAAGCTCGCCGAGCAGCGGCCGCCCGTCCGTCTCTCGCCGCACTGCAGATTCGCGGGACAGGGAAGAAACGGCCGCCTGCGCCCCATCTGTCAGCGCGCCGCTCCCTATTCCGCCGGCCCATCTCGGGGGTCACGCGGGGGTCAGCGGCGCGCTACCGGGGAATGGGGGAGGTCCTGGGAGGCTGGGGCTGAGGGATCAGTGAGGGAATGCGGTTTCCCCCCCCGACAGGAAATCAAATCAGGCCAATTTATTGGGAGCACTGCTCCAGAGATCCCGCTGCACAAATAGCATAGTGAGTTCGGTGTTGTTCTCACAAGGCAGAAACCCCATGGCAACGGTGGCCTGTTCTTTTTCTTTCTTTTTTCTTTTTGACGCCGTGCAAATAACACAAACATCTACCCACTCCCTTCCTCCTCTTCGTGACAAGGTGCATATTTCTTCTACGACGCCGGTGTGGCCTTGATATGCCGAACACTAGAGGCAGGTGATTATTGCTGGAGATTAGCAGAAAGCGCTCCACGCCGGCCGAATGTGGGCTCGCTCTGAAAATAGATACCGTCGCATCAGAGTGACGACTGCCAATAACCCCCCCCCCTCCTTACACTGAATGGCGCTATTATCCTCGCCGAGCCCTTCAAACTCAGCAAACCAATCTACACCATTGTAAATTCGGCAGTTAGTTCAAAATAAAACAACTCATTTTATACAAATCATTTCAAGAATTTACTTTGAAAAATCTAAAATGCCACTTTTCTGATTCAGTACAGAAGGACTGAAGACCTGAGGACCACAATTAAAAGGAGTCATATTTACGAGCATATTTTAAAACACCATTCATTCATGCGCCATTTCTTACTCAATTTTTTTCGTTAATTAATTTGATGTCACATTGTTTTCCAAGCTCGCTAATTTTAATAATTAGCAGAACGTTGAAGAATAATACGGTTTTGCATTGCTAGTTTCTTTCTTTTGACTGTGAATGTCAGCAATTGTTGCTACTGCATTCAGCGCCTGTTATCTTCCCTTTAGAAATAGAAAAGAAACCTTGTTTAGCACTGGAACATGTGGCATTTAAAAGGCCGCCTGGTAACTGGGAAAAACGCTAAATGAAGACTAACGCAAAACAAAAGAAGTGATGAATTAAGGAATTAAAAAAACAGGAGCCACCCATCGGCCCAGAGGTGAAGCAGTCGTCCAGGAGGCGGAAACCAAGCTGATCTCGAGAGGATAAAGAGCCACCCGGAGAAAGGAAAGGGTTCTGCTCGGCCGTGAAATCTACAGATTATAAACTCAGCGTGTGCAGATGATGTCCCCCCCACTCTCATCCAGCCTGGAACCCGCCTGTGGCACAAGACGGGCTTTAAAAGGATGTAATTGCACCGTTAACTTCTGGAGGCAGGCAACAGTGGTACGAGATCAGAAACGGTATTTTTAGACAGTAGAAACCAGAGAGCTTCGCAGTTCAAACGTATTATGTAATCAAATCCTGAAAGCAAATCCGGCAAACATGATATTTTTTGCGGCGCTCACGGCTTCAGCCACTTCGGCGTTTGCCGTCCTAAGACGCTGAGCAAAAAAAACAGAGGAACACAATCAGACCTCAAAAGCCCACGGTATGAAACACCTTGGGGCCTTTGGACAGGATGTGTCCTCACACGTCCTGGCCACTTACATCAAGTGTGATAAAGAATATGGCACCTCTCCAACGGCAAATCCTATTACGGGGTCCAGCTCCGTAATGTCCCCTAGGAGAAGGTTTCCTAAGAACTCAGTCAGAGCTGGATTAAAGAGTGCCGTGGCTGCTGGGCAGGAGGTAATTTTGGGGTCCTGCCCGGACAAAATACTTTGCAGGACACACCGTATGACTGCTGCAGCCATCAACTTCTAGGATACATGATCGATGAGTCTGATAACCACGACTTTCGGCAGAGATCTGTGTTTAGTGTGTACAGAGACATTTAACAAGATAGTAGCAGCCTGTCCCGTGTGCTTCAAAAGTTTAATGGTGTAACAGTGAAGGTAGATTCTCACTGAAGGCATCAAAACTATGAATGAACACATGTGGAGTTATGGACTTAACAAAAAGTGGAGACCTGGTCTCCACAGTCACCGGACCTGAACCCAATCCAGATGGTTTGGGGTGAGCTGGACCAACAAGTGCTAAACACCTCTGGGAACTCCTTCAAGACTGTTGGAGAACCATTTCAGGTGACGACCTCTTGAAGCTCATCAAGAGAATGCCAAGAGTGTGCAAAGCAGTAATCAGAGCAAAGAAACTAGAATATAAAACATGTTTTCACTTATTTCACCTTTTTTTTTGTTAAGTACAATGAGAAGGTGTGTCCAAACTTTTGGCATGCACTCTATGTTTTAATAAAACATTACATAAAGTGATGTTAAAACTGTATTTTACACAAGGTAAAACGTTTAAAGGAAAGTAATTTTTTGCGTAATGTAAGGTAACCTGTGCTGTGCTGGGTTTTGTGTAGTATTGTATTGGTCCTCGAGGAACCGCGTGCTGCGTAGACCCCCATAAAAACCTACATGACTTGTTGTTATCGGGATTTTACATCCACCTGTGATATACAATGTGTTGTGAAGGCCGTTTTTTTCCTCCCCTCCGTTCCTTTGTTGGACTAGCTGGTCAATAGACATCATTCACCTCCCTTTCTCAGCCTTGATCTGCTCCACAGTGTGATCAGTGTTCTGTAACAGGTGAACATCGTTCCTCGCGTGTTATTCTGCTGACCCGGCAGGGGCGCAGATTTCGTGGATTACCGCAACGCTTGTCGCCTTCTAACTAGGGTTGCGCTGAAGACGCGACGAGCAAGAAGGATCCAGAGAGGTAAAAAAACAAGAACTGGCTGGTATCATCTCCCTCTGTGGCGCTGGCAGGCGCCCAGCTCTGAATCACTACAGCCACATGGCAAAAGAAAGGTAATTACACCCCGCCTCAAATCTGAGCCACGAGCCGGCACTGCTTTCATCTTGAGATCTGGGCGGAGGTGGACCGCTTACGGGGCCTCCACCACACACACACACACACACACACAAGCTCTCTCTCAATTCAGTTGCTGGAATTCTGCATGCAGGTGTCAAACGGCCCGGCCCAGTGTCACCAGGGTGTCATCTGACGCGCACCTGCACGCCGCAAGTGCACCGTGGCAGCACGCCGCTGCCATTCGGCATGTACATTCGATTTAGGTGCCCGATCGAGCCTCCCGTACTGCCGAATGGCCGTCTGTGGAGCAACAGATTGGACGGAACCTCAGAAAGATAAAGGAGGCTCACGCCATTTGTTATTGTTGCTGTTGCTCTCTGGCATGAGAAACACACCTGCAGCTCGGAACCCCGCAGATCGTTCCGCTGGGGTTTGGGGTGGAGTTGCCGGCGGTTCAGAATAAGAGGTTCAACCGCAACCACGCAAGCAGCTCGTGACTTCGCACAGTCTACCGATGGAGACATGTGACTCATGGATGTCAATTTGTCATCCTGCAGAAAGGTCACTCCATGCAAGTTTGGAAAATCATTGACAATTTCTATCCATTCAGTCAGGTTTGGAGGATGATTCTGTGACCATTTTTGTGTCCAGGCTCCCAATATCTTTAACGTTATAAATAATAATGAATAGAATATCGGAAAATAACTAAATGTCAATTTTGCTATCATTGGGCAATGCAGCTCTTTATATTTTCAAATTTTCAAAATTACAAAGTCTGATTTATTTACGCAAAAATACACATATTATGCACTATAAAAGCTCTGTAAATAATGATACTGTTGAATTTATATATATATATATATATATATACATACACACACACACACACACACACACACACACACACACACATATACACACACACACACGGTTTTCATATTTTTCTGTACTCAGTTTTAATGCATTTTCAACTTACAGTATACAACAGCAGTTTCTATCAATTAACCAGCGGTAAGTACATATTTTATTGAACTCCATTATCCAAAATGTCTGCTAAAGACCTGAAGACCCGTTAAAAACCAAGTTGGAGACAGTAAAAAAAAAAACGAGGAATTGCGGTTCGCCAATTTGCTCGCTGATTTATTCGGCGGCACCACACACACCTGCGAAGGCGACCAGGCGAGGTTCTAAATTTACCCGTGAACTGATGGCCCTATAAATGCCTACTCACTTTAACGGCGGGACAGGCACGCCAATTAGCCGATCATCCATCTGTTGCTGACTCCGCGCACGGGGGTTTATATTTCCGTCGCTGGCAACGGCCGTACCATTTTTTATTCCTGGCGAGTGATTTGCTGCTCCCTTCAACTTATATTACAATAGTTAAACCGGGCCAGCCCCTCGACTGCGCCGCTGCGCAGACACGACGGCTCGGAATGACAGGGCATACGAGACGTGCGCCTCCATCACGATGGGCCGCTACCGAGGCCGGGGTGTAATTACAGACTGCGCGCATTTCTGATATGATGCTGCACGACGGAGGCGCTTTATGATGGCCAAAGGGCCGGACTGTGCAGTTTCGGAAAGAAAATAAAAAACCGTCTCTGTCTGCAGTTATTGTCTTTTTTTTTCCTGCTAGAATACGGCCTTCCCGCTCGGAAAATATGCGAGAACGAAACGCACACACCCTCAGTCATCCATCCGAGGCGCTGTTATTGGGGAAACAGACGGTTATTTCAGAGACAGACAACTGTGCTGAGTTTGGCTAGCCTTGCATGACAGTGGCGGAGGAACTACGGAGCTTCGGTTTGCTCGCGGCCGCGTTGTGTTTTGAAATATGATCCTTCAACTCACGAAATGACAAAAAACTTAATTCAAGTAATGAGTCGTGCAGAGACAGAAATAAATATTCTTTTACTCGACAAGCCTTACCCATGTGAATTAAAATCCTTTACTCAATAAAACAAGTATTTGCAGAATATTGAACACAAAAGTACAACGAGTGATAAGAGAAATTTTGAATAATGTCAAACGCAATTTTAGTAAAATGTGAAGAATTCCCATGGTTCTCATAGTCTTTGTCACAAGACTATGAGAAATAGACCTATTTTTTAAAACCAACTCTCTATGATCAGCTCTGGTGGTTTGTGAGATCTTGCCGATGACGGTTCTGGGAGAAGAACAGAGTGAAGCTCATTTAGACGTTTTTGTTTGCTTTGAGTTTAAGGGATTCTGTAATCTGTGGTTGCATTAAGTCAATGATGGTGGAAATGAAACTTTTTTTTAAATGATTAAACTTTATGTAATTTATGTAAGGATAAAATTATGCATCCCCTGCATTTTTACTAAAATATATGTATTTCTAAGCATATTCAACACAACTTTGCTTACATGTTTAATGGTTGTGATGTTTTTTTTCATAAAATAAGTACTTATAACGCTAACTGCGGGCCACAGGATTTACATAAATAAGTAGATTTAAAAAAAAGATATACAGTCTTGTGCATGTGATGTGTTGACAGGACTGGGTTTAAACGCATCAAGCTTAGCATGTAGTGCTGCGATTAGCACCAGTTCAAAAATAGTGCCCTTCATGTTTGTATAACGTGAATATGCAGAAAGTGGCAGAGAAGGGGCCTATTTTGGGGGATATTTTCCTGTCCCCACCACTTCCTGCGCCACCATTTCCTGTTAACCCAGTTAAGAGTTGTAGCCGTCGCCAGATTGCGGCGTGGTTGGATTTTAATAAAGCGCAGCAACCTGTGCCTAATACCAGAACAGCTCCTCGCTGGTGCATCACCGGCTCCAGTGCATCAAAATCTCCAGGGGAGAGCGCTTCCCCCAGCGGGAGCGGCTGAACTCGATATCGCAGGCTCTATTTTTCTACTATAAATGGAAGTGCGTTTTTTTGTTTTTTTTTTTTATCCCCCCATCTTGCACTGTATTCCTTCAAACGGCACCGCCATTCATTTTAAAACACGGTGAACCGGCTCGTCCTACGGCAGTGTCCCAGTTTACCGCCTAGTACAATTCTCTCAACACTCAACCAAGGGAAAAGGCTGCGTGCATTTAACAACCGCGCATTGCGCTCAGCAGATCAGGTTTTGTAGTTAAAAATTGCACTCGTATCAAAATGAAGGCTTACCCTAGACTTCTATACAACATTTCATTTAGCTACCTCTAAAACATATCACTCATTCTCCTAAAAGTTTGCGTGGCTTTTTCGGCTCATATTTTACACTTCTAAACCGGGCCTAATGTAAATGATCCGTTTCATTTGTCTCCAGGCAGGAAATTGCCATTCGAGGCCTCGTCCAGTCAGGTCCCACGGCACCGGCGCGATTGTTTCGTGTGCTTAGGCGGGCCTCGGTGTTTGTGGCTGAAACAATTATTCCTGCCCGAGTCCGATATGATTTAATACGGGATCGTTTAGTCGCCATAATTCATCTTCGGGGGGGGAATGACGAGAACAAGTTAGTGGATTAATTAAACTGTCAAGCAAAACTCTCCGGTGGATAGTTGATACAGTAATTAAGGATTTCACATCATTAGTTTTTCTTCTCCACCCTTCTTGGGCGTGGCGGATAGGTTAATCTAATTCCAGATGTTTGATTAAAAACAGTTGCCCCCTTCATCCCGCCTGCACCTTTCCGAGAGGATTAGTGTCTGGAATAAATGAAGAACATCTGCCCGAAGACACGGCAGCGACGGAGCCGCCCCGCCAATTCCTTTCATTCACGGCCTCCTGTGGTGGTGCGGAAAACGCTCACAATTATACGCAAATATTCCGTAATCTTCTATTTGGTACACATCGTCGGGCCTTCGTTGCGTACTCATAATATCCAGCGTTTGATAAGACCGCATCAGATACACCCCCCCGCCCCATGATACTTCAGAGCAGTAATCTGAGGATTTATCTTCAGGAATTGTCTTTCCTCAAAAGCACTTTGTCAGATTAACTGAATAAAGAGCTCAGCGGAGTTTATGCTGGACTCCCATAAAGCAATAGCATGCCATAAACAATAACGTGATAATCTCTGCAGAAATAAGGCAATAAATTCTTTCACAATCTTTTTTTTTTTTTTTTTTTTTTACGTTAATGGGAAATTATTGACATTATTGGGTCCTACAACTGTAGGAAAATGATGTGCCAATTTTTAAAAATGGGAAATAAATGCACTTTTTTTCACAGTCAATTATCTTGACTGCGTTTCTGATGTTCACAGATTCATCAAGTGCAATTATGTTAATTAAAAGTGACGGTTCAAAAATAGATGAAGCTGACTGTTTAATTTTGCCATTTAAATCTATATATTTGCATGTGTTGATTACAGTGATTAAAGGAATTAAGAATCTGAATCCTTGGTCACATAGACGATCATAAGAAGAACGAGTGATGATTCTGTGTCTGTGTTAAGGAGCCTGGGAAGCATCTTCATAACCAAAAAAAAAGTCTCAGAAGCTCCAAATAGCATTTAGCCTTGAAACGGTTCCAGCGGCTCGGGGCTCCTCCACCGAGGGGGCCGGTCCGAGGCCCGCCTCCTGGTAGCAGGTCAGCAGCGCCGGGCCGGTCCTGGGTAAATGTTTGGCTTTCGCAGCCGCGTCCCGGGCCGCCGGGCGCCGGGATGCTGGGCCCTGATTTACGACGATGCTTTCGCTACCCATTGAGTCCAATTACACCGGGCGGGAAAAAAAAAAAAAAAAAAACGCGCGCAAACAAGGCCGCGCGAGGAGGCCGTGTCACGCCCGGGAAGAGGGATCGCGCGCGCGTGAGCACAAAGATTTATGGCTTGCGCCGCTTTTCCAAATGCAATCTGTCTGTGGTGCGGCGGCGAGAAGGCAGCAGAGCAAATATCCTGCAAACCTGAGACGAGTTGTTGTAATCGCTAACAGCAGTGGCCCCTGCGCAGCCCCCCCCCCCTCCACCTGCGTTTATTAAACCGTGATTCTGAACAGTTTCACCATCAATAATGTAGTCAGATGCAAACTGCATAGCCACATCCACCCTAAAAGCAGCTGTTCCATGTGCATGCACCACAACCACTGCACCGCCATTCGCGTTTTATACATTAAATGTGTAATGTAGTATTATATTAATAATGGTCTATAACATGGTGGCACATTTACATTTACAGCATTTATCAGACGCCCTTATCCAGAGCGACTTACAATCAGTAGTTACAGAGACAGTCCCCCCCCTGGAGCAACTTAGGGTTAAGTGTCTTGCTCAGGGACACAATGGTAGTAAGTTGGGTTTGAACCTGGGTCTTCTGGCTCACAGGTGAGTGTGTTACCCACTAGGCTACTACCACCCTGGCATGGCGTTGACACACAGCTGACTGTAACGGTCACTATTTAATGGTGCCGATTTATAACACATGTCAATTACCCCCACGTCCAGGATAAAAACTAATGAAAGAAAGAAAGAAATCATTACGAATCTACAAGGACCGCCAGGGTCAATACCTGCTAATTAACAATCTCTACCGAATTTTTTCGGAATTGCCAGAAACGCTGCCAATGTTGTCAATAACGGGGGGGCTCGGATCGACCGTTCTTATCGTTCCCACCCTGAGCGGCCGCGCCGGCTGCGGTTAATTGCGCTTCCCGGCAGCAGGTAGATTAGAGCCATGAAAGGAAACGTACATTTTAACTTTAAGGCGAAACCTTAGGGGAAAATGTTCCAGTGGGTCCTTTTTTTTTCCGGACGGAAGAAATATGCATTTTTTTTTTTTTTTTTTTTTCCCGCCAGGATGGCGGTTAAGTACAGGGTGGCGGAGCGAAGCGGCCAGACGTGTGCGGACTGACAAAGTAGGAAGTTCTCGGCACGGCTCCGGCCTAAATCTTCGCTCATGCATCTTTGATGAATGCCAGAGGTGGCCGCGGCGTCGTTCCGTTCCTCCGTTTAACGCGCTTAGCGCGCTCCCGCGCCCCCGGTGCGCTCTCCGCCACAGGAATAAGTTTATTTGTGTCGCACGTTTCCTCTGGCACGCCCAGTTTTTCACAATTGCGCTTTAATCAGCCCTCCGCGTCTCAGTAGACCGTTTGCCGTCTTTGGGGTTTTATATATAAGAAAGAAGAAAGTGACGTGATTGTCACTTGTGATACACAGCAGCACAGCACACGGTGCACACAGTGAAATTTGTCCTCTGCATTTAACCCATCACCCTGAGTGAGCAGTGGGCAGCCATGACCGGCGCCCGGGGAGCAGTGTGTGGGGACGGTGCTTTGCTCGGTGGAACCTCAGTGGTACCTTGGCGAGTCGGGATTCGAACCTTCTGATTACGGGGCCGCTTCCTTAACCGCTAGGCCACCACTGCCCTCGCTGGTGCGGTCGTTTGTCACAGCTCGGCCCGTGATTTGGAATTTGGGAAAAAAAACAAGATTTTCTTCCCACAGGAAGAACTGACTGAAGTGACTGTTCTGGATGTAACGGAGCCAAGGCGGATGGTTTATACCTTCGCTCCGCCGCGATTGGCTTATTTCCAGCAGACCGCCGCCACCCCGTAAATCCCGTTTGCGTTCCCGGTTTTTTATAAAAATGCGCCCTGGAGAGAACGGCGGATGAAAGGACGAGAGGCCGCGCTTGCGAGCGCGGGAAGGCCCGGGCTTCCGCGCGGAATCTGGCTGGAGCGGCGGACATTTTTTAAACAATTAGCGCTATCTTGACAGCCATCTTTAAACTCGGCCTGAAAGGCTCGTCCAGCCCGAGATAAGACGGAGCCTTAAATTGCAAGAAGCGAAGAGCGCGCGGAGAGAGGAGGGGGGCCGGGGGAAATCAATCTTATCTGTGTTTGCAGGGCACTTCCAGGCATTTGCATAGGGCCGCGCGCTAACAAGGTAGCACCGACGTCAGACACCGCGTACGAGCAATTAGCACTGGCGTGATTTGTCTAATTGTAAACTGCAGCTCGTCTCATTCGCGTCGGCAGTGAGGCGCACCTTTTCTTCCCCAAAATGGAGACCCGTGCTCCCCGCGAGGAGGTGGTAATAACGGCTGCAAGCGTGTTAGCGGCAGGGCCACATTGACGCGGCCTTCCTTTCAGTTTACATTTACATTTGCAGCATTTACCAGACGCCCTTATCCACAACCAGTAGTTGCAGGGACAGTCCCCCCCTGGAGGGTTAAGTGTCTTGCTCAGGGACACAGTGGTAGTAAAAATGCAAGTGAAGTGATTGTCACATGTGATACACAGCAGCACAGCACACGGTGCACACAGTGAAATGTGTCCTCTGCATTTATCCCACCATCCTGAGTGCGCAGCGGGCAGCCATGACAGGTGCCCGGGGAGCAGTGTGCGGGGACGGTGCTTTGCTCAGTGTCACCTCAGTGGCACCTTGGCGGATCGGGATTCGAACCGGCAACCTTAACCGCTAGGCCGCCACTCTATGTGGTGTTTGAACCTGGGTCTTCTGGTTCATAGACGAGTATGTTACCCACTAGGCTACTACCACATTGCTGGTCAGCCACAAAAAAGAAACAACTTATGAGAAGCTTTTGATTCAAGACTTCCTCAAACTGTCTGGGTGCTCATTACGTACACACACACACACTCACACACACACACAGGCCAAAAAAAAAAACACACACACAATTAAAATGCTCCAGAGACAGGAAACTGATTGTTTATCTGTGTCACAGCATAGAGAATTGAAATCCTTGGCTCCAGATAAGACATCAATCTTGCTCGGCGGGACGCGTAAATGAATCTGATTAGAAGCGGAATCATTTCCCCTTCAGGATTGGTTTTATCTCACAGCTCCATGCCTCGGGAGCAGATCATTCCGGGCGCTCCCGGAATGGTCCGAGGTGACGAAACCCCCCCCCATTCCCCGCCAAGACACGCACCTGTACAGGCGGGGACGGTGACGCGGCCATCCGGGGATGAAATGATGTTATATTTGGCGAGGGTTGATTGGGAAAACTATGCCTGATAAACAGCGGCCCCTTGATTTCAAAGGCATGGCGGGGCCCTCAGTATGGGAATATTTCACATAAATCAAGGCGCCGCTCTGGTTTGCATACAAAGAGGATTTTTTTTTTCCTTTTTTATTTTACAAGCACAGGTCGTCTCTCGGTTTGATCAGATATTACATTACGCATGCACATAATAAGCGTCTGGAGCCTGAATGTGCGCCGTCTTCCCGCTAAAACCGAATTTCGACAGGGTCCATCTTCGCTTTGTTTCCGTCAGAGCGTCACACCCGGTGACAAAGCTGCCTTTAAAGCCCCCCACATAAAGAACTAATTTCATCTAATTTCGCCCAGGGGGATGCTTATCTTTGAATAAGAAAATAAGGTCCAAAAATGAAAGGCGTCTCGGAGCTGATGGTACGATACAGGCATTGCAGCTGCAATATGCCCCCCAAAATCTGTAAAAAAGAGCCCAGATTCTTGTAGATGTGGGCATACCTCCACCCAGGGGGAAATAAATCAACACAATAAGGGGACATGAATAACTGATGAAAGCAATAAAAACAGAAAATGCACAACTTTGGTCCTATCAGGAAAAAAAAAAAAAAAGGAGGCGGAGTCAAATATTCTCTGTGGAAGTGATGATAAGATGAACCTAAGGGAGCGACCCAAGTGCAAAATAAACAAACAGCAATCATAAATCTGCTCGGAAGTGGGCCAGAACAAATCCGCATTTTTGTTTCGCACATGACTTGGCCCTTTCTCTGCATTCGGCATCAAAGAAGCACCCCGTCCCGCCCGCGACAGCCATCTGAGGCCCGGACGCGGGCTTTCCATTCATGAAGTCATCCAAAATCTCTGTTTATCGCTTTCGATGAGCGCCAGGACTCTAAAGGGAAAAAAAAGATCTTCGCGGCGATCGCCGCCGGATTGCCATCAAGCTGCTAAAAACGGCAAGACGCTAATGTGCTGGCGTTTCCAAGCTATTCATGGTTGCATGGGTAGTTTGTTAGGACGTGCTAAATGCAAATATAAGAGGATTAAAAAGTTAATTAACACATGGGCCCTCATGGGGATTGTGCATTGAAAGGAGCGATTCATAGACAGCTGTAAGGGGGGGGAAAGTGGTTTCATCATCGCTCTACAATGCACTCTCGATGACGAAGTGGAAAAGACATATTTATTACAGAGATGTAATAAAGAGCCCCACTGTTGGTGCAAAGGTTATTTAAAAAGGATTTTTAACCCACGGCCGGAGTTTTTTTGGCGGCAGCCGTGGATTCCAGCCCTGTGCGTGGCGGTTAGTGTGCAGTGTGAGTCGGTGAGGCAGATAAGCCCGCCATTCAAACTCTGCCAAGACGCATGTCACCTCCGAGCACGAGGCACCCGAAGGCGTAGGCGCCGCTGTGTTTGTAAATGACAAGGTGCACGGGCGACTGTGAATGGCGCCTAATGCTTTACACACAAAGGTCAATATGACTGCTAATACAAGTTAATGACAATCTGCAGTTTGCTTTAATCTGAATCAGTCAACACAGGATCTGCAAGGAGCTTTACTACTGGTTAACCATCACTTCGAGATTAACATACTCCAGCTATGGTCCCTATGGTCCCCCGTGGTCCCTTTATGTTCCAAGGACCAATAAGCAACAGGTTTTGCATCACATGACCAAAAGCGCACCGAGATATAAGAGCCTCCCGAAATTCCAAGAAGTCCTACTCGCCTAAGTCAAGCACATTTCGATTTCGCGTTCCGATATCGCTCTCGCTCTTCCAGACCCATCTCATACAGCTAAGCCCCTCCATGCTCATCAGAACAAGGAGGGAAAGGGTTCTGTAGATGGCATGATGGCACAGTTCTGCACATTTCTCAAGCCATATATATATATATAAAAAAAAAATCAATGGTGAATTATTCTCCATTTAATTGAATTACAGACATTTTCTACTGCAAAACTCTAAACACATGAAGTAAAAGGAAATGTGCATCCACCCAGCATCTGCAGTGTTGATGTAGACCAGGCAGACCAGGAAATGTTGAAATACTGCAAAAGCGTCAGTGCAGAGGAGCTTTAGATAAGTCCATCCTCAGTCGTGCAGTACAAATATCTCCGAACTTTGGAAATGTTTGGACAGCTGTTGGCTTGGTACGTACCTCTGAGGCGGTTTACGTCCCTCTGGCCAAAGCCCATCTTTCCGTCCACGATCAGACAAGTGACGGGATGGGGAGGCAAGGCAGGAGGAGGTGCAGGCGGAGCGTTAATGTATCATTTATCACCGCTGCGTGCTGCGCTCTCTTGTGAAGTATGAAAACATAACTGTAATGAAAATACTATTGATTCTTGTCTCTCCTCTCAAAACAAATGGTATTCTATCTCCGCCAGTTAGGAGGCAAATGTTGTCACGTCACCTGGGGACAGGGCTTACAGTCAGGCATGACGGAGGACAACGGACAAAACCTCAGATAGTGCTGACGCAGTTGCCGCAAAATCCTATTAATTTTAGCAATGCACCAATGTTTGCAATTCATTTAAAAATATGTAACGCTGAATCAATTCATGCCATTTCCACGGCTGCGTTTTGTTTACTTCCTCTGTGGGGTCTGACCTATGAGTTTTTGAGCTGATCCAGATGAGTAAATTTTAAAAAATGCCTCACCGAATTATTGAGGAGAACAAAATATGTATTTACTGTCTGCAGGGTATTTTATTCTTTAAAAAAAAAACCCAGATCATCTCCACGTCACACCCTGTCTGAGCCTCTTTACCACATACATCATAGCAAGCTTCAGTGTTAATAATTCATAATTAGTTAACACTCCTTGATCAATTGACAGCCCAACTTCCAACAAACTACAATTGTCCTTAAAAACCTTTCAGCCGGGGCATACTGAGATGACAAAAGAGGGTATCAGTGACAGAAAGAAAGAAGCGTCAGAGAAGAAAGGCTATTAAACAATGGCGAGCAACATGCATGTCGAGACATGACAGACGTACAGCCTTGATACCCATCTTCCCAGAGAGCGCTCCCACTACATTTTTAAATTAAAGATGGTAAGAGATAGCCCCACACCGGGGACTCACCAGGACTGCACCGAGGGCGGGAGGCGGGGGAGCCGTTTATCAGCACATCTGGCTGTGGGTCGAGAGTTTCCACAATGGAGCAACATTATTAGCAGCGTTCCTCATTACAACTGTCCACGTTTTGGTGATGAAGAAACCTCCGTGATGTCTGTATCAGCGCGTCCAGCAAATGTATTATTTATAATCATTACAGAAATCTTCTGGTCAGGGCTCGACAGAAAATCTAGCTTGGTTGCACCACGCAACCAAGCTGAAAAATCTCAGATCATTACAAGCATCAGATTTAGATTTAAATCAACAGTTTTGTGCTATTTGGTACCTTCTGACGGCGTGTTGCATGCTGTGTGATGGTGACAACCGCTTGCATGTAATACCACGTCAAGTGCACACACTTCCATCCCTCACCAATTATCTCACAGATCCACTAACAGAAATAAACACAGGGCAACAAAGCTGTAAAGAAAAATCTCATTAAATCCCGGGCCTAATTACTGCCATCGTGGCAACAGAGAGCTAATGCTAAAGCTGGAGCTGAAGTCCACATCAAGCCCCGCTTTTATGAGATCATTCGGCACATTTACGTGCTAGAGCGTGTTCTGAAAGAGCCAAATGCTAAAAAAAAAACAACAGACTGGAGGAATGCAGGGGAGAAAGAAAAGAAAGCACGGTGCCACGTCACTAACATGGAGCCAACAGTGCTGGCGCGTTCGGAAAAAATACATGTGCGCCCGCGAGGATCCTATCTAGCCACCATATTGAGACAGATGGGACAGAATGCATGGGGTTGACCGTGGTACGTGGTACCACATTTGAAAAACATCTTGAAATGCAGGCAGCCCAGTCAGGTCGGACGACGGCGGAAGAGAAAGCTCCGGAGACGGGCTGAAGACCACGGCTGAAATGACAAGACGTGTTCCAGCTATCGGGGGTATTACAGGGGGGTTTAAAATTAAACCAGTCCGACTAGGGCTGGTCCCTAAGGACATGGGCGCAGACAGGCATCCAAGCAAGGACCAATGAGGAACTGTTGATAGGAGACATCGCCTGGCCTCGCCTGCCCAGGAGCTGTGGCCGTGACACACCTTGTCATACTGAGGCGTATGTGATTTGACACCGGTGGCAAAAGGTATAACCATATTGCTTTGCACAAGTGCACACAATATACAGCTTAAGATCCCTCGGTGACCCTAGAAACCGGAGCGCGGATCAGAATCCAGGATTATGCCGAACTGGGCCTGCCGAGGTTCATCCATTCCTCCTTCGGCCCTAAAACGGGCCGCGCCTTCCCACTCCAGCTGACGGCGGAGATGGATAAACACTGAACCGTAAATCCGATCTCCTGTTAGCCGTGACTCAGAGCAGTAAAAAAATTGGACTGAGTCACTGTTGTGGTCTATTGTTCTGCAGTTCTTTGCCTGGAAGCTCCAAGAATCCAAAGATTGTAAAACACTCACTACCTCCAGAGTTTATTACTTGTCGAGCACATATAATAACGGAAAATCACAAACATCTACACGTGCATGAGAAAAATGACCTAAAGTCCTACTTCAGTCCATTCAAGGGTGCAATTGGTGGGGCAGTGGAGGCCTAGCTGAAAAAAAAGCCTTTCATGACTGCCCACTGCTTAATAAGGATGATGGTTAAAATGCAGAGGACACATTTCGTTGTGTCATCGTGTGCTGTGCCGCACTGCATCACAATGACAATCACTTCACTTTCATTTCAATTGTGGCATAGTCATGGGAAGGGTTACCCATAATGTATGAAATTAGAGAACATTTTATTGTTCTTGAACAGAAATTCAATAACATGCAAAGAGTTCTCAACTTTTCAAAATCAGGGTCCATCTACTGTTCAGAGCCGAAGAAAATCATATGAGCTCAGAGTGACCTTGACCCTTGTTCATCAAACTCTAATCAGTCTTTGAGTCGATATTTCTACCAAATTTGAAGACATTCCCAATAGTGCAAATATGGCCTTTGGCCCCAAAGTGTGATCAGATAATCTTTCCAAAAGTCCCAAAATCTTATTGTTGCAAATTAGAGACATTTTCGTGAGCTTGAGGGCTCTCAAGAACCATTTTGTGGCACTTTATTCATATTTGAAATAATTTGACAAGGTCATAGTGACCTTGCCCTTTTACACCAAAAAAATATTAGAATTCAAATTCTAATATTACCGAAAATGAACTCAAATTGTTCTTGAGATATCGTCTGTGATGTATTCAATATCTTGGATGTGTTTCCAGATTCTTTTTCGTTTGGGATCGGGGTGTAATGAACACATATGGGGTGGTCCATCACTTCAGTCGGAAATTTGCAATGCAAAGTTGTTAAGTGTTCAGTGCTGTCGCTTGTCGAGATCCACAAAGTCTGCATTCCTGGCAGGGAAGTGACTGCTGCCAAGGTGGATCTTGGTGCCATTTGATCTCGTGGCTTGTCGTTGAATGACAGTGTGTTCTCCAGCGTCTGCAGATAACTCTTCAGACGCTGCTTATCGGAGTTACGGCACAAAATGTTCCTCCTTTGTTTTCCGGTGATGTTTTTGGCAGCCGCATTTCCCTGGAGTTGGTCGTACTGCAGGTTTAAACCCGCAGATGCGTATCTTCCCATTCTGCATTACTCTATTACTATTAACATTTTAAAAAATGAAAAAAAATCTCCAAAGGAACAGGCATTACAGCATTTTCGTAGCGTGAAAGTAAATATTAAATAACTTTCTATTTAAATAAGTCATTATAAGCACAGACACAGTTCCTCCAACAAATAATGCATCATATATACGGAAAGATGGAGCGAAAGGGAGTCTATGTTGCCTAGCAACATGAACAACAAAGTCCCATTTGGTGGATTAATTTGCCACTGAAGTGATATGCTCGGAATGTATCATTCATAACCCACAATTCAGCACATGCTAGTCTATTATTTGGTGTGTTCTGGTGCATTGGTCACAGGTTGCAGTGTGATGACGTAAATAGCAAAAGAACAAAGCGTGTCCTACTCCGCTCCGAGACCCACTGTGGTAATTTGTACACACACTTCGCCAGGGGGGGGGTGCCAGGGACCCCACTCGGTGTATAATTTAACAATCCATTACAATCCATCACCGCACGCCGTGAAAATAAGTCTTAATATGCACATCCGCTAATGACTAAGCACAGCACCGAGTCAACTCCACCAAGTTGGGCTCATCTTTTAATCCAATTAGCCGTGGGTGCGACATGTTCTGTAAATTACGCCACTTGAGAGAGTACAATGGCGGCCCGTGGACCACGGTGGCGGAGGGTCTGCATAATGCCAGCTTGACATCAAACGGGCCACGTTTTCCTTTGAACTTCAAATTAGTCAATAAAATTCAATCAAGCTACTTTTACACTCTTCAGTCTCCATGAAAAAAAAAAAGTCACTAAAAAGTGCACTTTATCAAAAAAATAAAATTAATACATACATAGTGAAGTGATTGTCACTTGTGATACCCAGCACACGGTGCACACAGTGAAATTTATCCTCTGCATTTAACCCATCACCCTGAGTGAGCAGTGGGCGGCCATGACAGGCGCCCGGGGAGCAGTTTGTGGCACGCTGACGGGTCGGGATTCGAACCGGCAACCTCCTTAACCGCTAGGCCACCACAGCCCCTAAATCAATACTAACCCCACTATCATCACTACCGACCTGTATACTCCCTGAATACATTTTTTTATAAATAAACCACCTGTTAATTTGATAATAAGATGGATTTCTTGATGAAAATGGTCTATAAATCGATGGCTAGCTGGGAAAGAAGGAGCCTGGTTAAAGTTTCCGTCCTTAATCGGAGCAGACGATCTGCAGACAGTGCCTGTGCACCGGCATTATGGACTTCTTTTCTTCTTATTGCTTCAGTCTAGACCCTGATACAGCTGATACAGCCAGGAGCCGAGCTTCAAGTGCCCGGTCCCATTACCGCTCCTGCCCCATATTGTGCTGTATGTCTGCGGCCATACTTACTTTACGCCTCGCGGGCACAAACAAAGCCAGCTAATGGCGAGAACCTCTCCCGTTCGCCCTATTCCGAACCCGCCTTTGTCCCAGGCCCAGCCCGCAATTTGGAAATGCCATTAGTGGCTGGACGGACGGTGATGAGGAGCGACAGGCCACGGCTTCCCTGGTCAAGGGAGCAGCCCGGAGCCACAAGCGCATCGCCAGCCCTCTCGCGTGTCACGGCCGATGACTCCGGCTCACGGGGATCACCTTTGTTCTAGCGCTCTCAAAACGAGGACGGCTAATTGTGCACGGGGGCCGGCCATTACTGCTTAATGGCAGATTCGGCGTGTCAAGTGCGGCGGAAAGGGTTTAAACACAGCCGTGGTGAAATTTGCTGGTTACCGTCAGAGAAATTTAGGTTGAACGCTAAAGACACAGACGTACGTCTACTGAAGATGAGTGTCTGCGAATGTCCACAGAAGCAAGTGGAACACAGCAAGCACAGCACGCGGTGACACAACGAAATGTGTCCTCTGCTTTTAACCGTCACACCTGGTGAGCAGTGGGCAGCAGTGTGTGGGGACGGTGCCTTGCTCAGTGGCACCTCGGCGGCACCTTGGAGGTTCGGGATTTGGTTCAACCTTCTGATTACGGGTCCTCTTCCGCCAACCACTGCAATTCTGTTCTCCGTGACAATATCACAATTCCACATAAAAAAGGCCATATTTGTTATACAATACATGGATGACAAAGTACATTCTGAACATTATTTAATATTTATTGACACCAATCACCTTCTGTGTGCTCAAGTCATTTACCTTTTGTTAAATAATTTTAAAATGTAGTAGTCATATTAATAATTTCATGAGTCAGGACCCATGTGATTGTCGTAAAGGTGCCTCAGTGCAGTTTCAGTACAGTGTAGTTCTTTACTATTATATATATATTTTATTTCTGCACAGTGAATACATTTATGACCACATCTACACGTATTAATGCATCAAGAGATGATTTTATGTTGCTAGGCAACCACAGCCTTTTAATGAAGCCTATTAAAAAGATGAAACTATAGTACTACTAATCATAATTGTCACAATTTGTCCGGTGCACCAGTCCATCACAAGGACACACACACAGAGAAACACACACAATAGGCCTATTTGTACAGTCACACATTTTTTGTGTGAATATATTTACATTTTCCTTTTGATTGTCAACTGAATCGAATTTCTGCATGTTCAAAATTCCTCCATTTTATCTTTTCGATTGGTTTACATCTCTGAAACGACGAGCAGTACGGAAGGTGCCTAGGTGTGAATAAAAAGCGGGCCAGCGTGACGCGGGAGATGAACTGCATCTGGAAAACTCCGCTCTGTTCCCCTCCGTCCTCTCTGGCCCTAATGCATGAGGAGAGCTAATGTGCGCCATTGATTATTGAGGCAATAGAAACTGAAAGGTAGCGCGCGCTTGTTAAAGGAAAGCCGGAGCGCGCAGAGCCGGAAAAAGAAAGGCCCTTTAGGGGATCTCACGCCAGTTAACCAACGGAGGAGGCAGCGTTGTTGTTATTTTGGGGTTTTTTTTTTAACTCTCCTCATTTGGTACATGTAACTTGTCTCACATTTTCATCTTCATCCTTTTGTTAGGGACAAATCCTGACTTCAAATCTGAAGAGGGATTCTGGGACTTGGGAATGAATTTGCAAGCTGCTCTTTTCTTGGCAAGGCAGGACAACCTTTTAAAATCATTACGGTCTCCATATGTCACGTTCTGTATACGTCTGTTTTTTTCAAAAGATGCACGGAGGCAACACAACTCCATGCCGTGTGAGCTGCCTCCTATAAATGTCTTTCATTAGACCTCACTGCTCGTTCCCCTGATTATTATATTCATTTACATTTACAGCATTTATCAGACGGCCTTATCCAGAGTGACTTACAATCAGTATTTACAGGGACAGTCCCCCTGGAGACACTTAAGGTTAAGTGTCTTGCTCAGGGGCACAATGGTAGGAAGTGGGGTTTGAACCTGGGTCTTATGGTTCACAGGCGAGTGTGTTACCCACTAGGCTACTACCACCAATTCAAAATTAAAAAGCACAATTAACAACACCATCAGAGATGACGTTCGGGCTCCCGGCATTCAAATAAAACTCAACAGATGCCCCTGCGGTTCACCAAGCGACTAGTGACCGGTAGAGATCAGCGCCCACCAATGCATCGTAGCCCTTATTACCTGGGTGGCCGATTAACCAAAATTAACCAAGTTAATCGTCATCGTCCCCAGGTTTCAGCTTCGCGGTAACAACGTGAGTCAGAACTCCTGGGTGAACTCCTCTACTGTAAAAATGGCTCACCGGAGGCCCGGATAGAAACCAATAACCCGACCTGATCCTGAGTCATTCAGTTAACACAAGCACATTCACAGCATTTATCACACGCCCTTATCCAGAGCGACTTACAGTCAGTAGTTGCAGGGACAGTCCCCCCTGGACAGACTCAGGGTTAAGTGTCTTGCTAAGGGACACGATGGTAGGAAGTGGGGTTTGAACCTGGGTCTTCTGGTTCATAGGCGAGTGTGTTACCCACTAGGCTACTACCACCCTAAATGTATTGGGAAATTAATTAATGTGATGTAACTGTTAAATTCAGGTTTTTTTCCCCTCTAAAACGGTCCCTCAGATCTGGTTAGATTACATGGGTAGTTTTTTTTTTTTTTTTTTGGCTTATTCAATGACAACCATGCAAAGTCAAGCTTGCAACGTTTAAACCCCGTTATTGACCATTTCACTAGTCTCCTGGGAGGTCTGCGTTCCTGTGGCAGATAAACAGTACGGTACAGCTCGCCGTCTTCTTCTGCCTTGTTCCATTCTACTCCATCTGCGTTGCTTTAAAGCATCCGGTTTACTATCGGCGGAAACATCTTGCCAAATCATGAGACAAACTCACTCCGGAGGCTCCTTAACCCGCGTCTTGGCATGGTTTCAGAGCGAATGGCTCTGCGCCGTGGCCAGAAAGAAAAGCCGTACACGCTAGGTGAGCTGAAGCGTGATGAAGCGTGCAGCCGGAAAAAAAAAATAAAAACGCGAGGAAAGGAAATAAAAAGCTACCGAGGTGCTTTCATGACGGGGTGCAGGGGCACATCATGCAGTCGAAAGCAGGTGAGCCGGCGAGATAGATGCTCTGAGCGTCGAGTTCTGAGTCACGTTCTCTAATGTCTTCCTTCTCGGCCAAATAAAGGTCGCGCGGCGTTCAAACGGCCTTCCGGCAAAAAAAAAAAAGCGAAGCGGGGCTCAGATGGTGGCATCTTTGCGCCCTCTGAGGACGTACAGATGAAAGTAAATACCCTCTCGGCTGCCAGGTCCGATACCCGACGTCTCGGTGGCAAATGGCCTCACGGCGCTTAATTCTGAGCTCTATGGAAAGATAGTAAGATAATAATAATAAAAAATAATAATAATAATATTAATAATAATGGCTGGAGTAGAAATCTGAGTTCCCGGTGGAGAAAGGTCAATAACGGCGAGCGTGTTAACACACCGCCACCCCCCCCGTGCCACGCTCAGCGCTGTGCGGCATTCCATGCTGGAACTCATTCAAGATTAATGAACAACAGTCAGTCAGAAGTTGAACACTTTCAGCAAATAAAGCAGACAGCGCTCTCCGAGCGGCGAGCTCGGAGTAAACACAGAGGGTGTTAAAAATCACACAGAGAATAGGTGAAGATTTAACTGGCAAATAATGAAATGCCTCGGCGTATGGTGGATTTTTTTTTTTTTTTTTTTTTACACACACCGAACATCAGTCACATCTTCTGTTCTGCAACGCGGCATCCTATTACAGTATTCATTCACATGCTTCTTTCGGTTGCACTGTAATCGACTCCTATTCAATATTCTTAACAGTATACAGGACACTGTGACTCAACAAATGTGCATAAACCCGACATTCATTCAAACCACCGTGTTGACCTGAATATAATATAAGATCCCAGCACCCAGCATTCAAGACAACACTTTTGATAAAGCAGCCTTTTGAAGACAAAATCTTGTTTTTGTGCAGGCGATTATATACTTTAAATATAACGGCTATAAAATGGTGATCATTCACATTCCACATTCTTCATATTTTAGATTAAAATGTTTAAAAATACACATATAAAATATTGTACACACATTGGTGTATCCAAACACATGGGCAGTGGTCCCCACACACTGCTCCCACTGCTCACTCAGGGTGATGGGTTAAATGCAGAGGGCAAATTTCACTGTGTGCATCGTGTGCAGTGCTGCTTTGTATCACATGTGACAATCACTTCACTTCACTTAAACTCTTGGCCTGTACTGTTTAAATAAAAATACACCTGAAATGGTTTTCCAGCAGTCTTGAAGGAGTTCCCAGAGGTATTTAGCACTTGTTGGCCCCTTTGCCTTCACTCTGCGGTCCAGCTCACCCCAAACCATCTGGATTGGGTTCAGGTCCGGTGACTGTGGAGGTCAGGTCTCCACTTTTTGTTAAGTACATAACTCCACATGTGTTCATTCATAGTTTTGATGCCTTCAGTGAGAATCTACCCAATGAGAAGGTGTGTCCAAACTTTTGGCCTGTTCTGTGTGTGTGTGTGTGTGTGTGTGTGTGTGTGTGTGTGTGTGTGTGTGTGTGTGTATATATATATATATATATATATATATTGCAAAATGTAAGCTGTAAGCTGGGTATAGTTGTACAACTTTGTTTACTGTTCTGTTTGTGTTGGTAATAACATTATGTGTGGTGAGTGAATGAAAAAGTAGAAGAGAAGAAACGGATGGTTCTACTGGTCATCTGTGCAATTTCCATGATTTCAACTTTTCCATTTCATTAAAATCCATAGGCCCTGCCCACTGCCCATGCTGGCAGGCCCATCATCATTAATTATACCATCATAAAGTCTGAAATCTATTTCGCCAGCCCCAGTGCTGCCTAAGTTCTTGGCCAAGAACAGCTTGTCTTAGCTCGGAGCTTGGAACCGCTAATGTTGTGCCCAAATTAAAATGTTTTTTTTTGCTGCCGCCTCAGCCCGAGCGCGTCAGCAACACAACGCCGTTTTGCACCATCAGTGCTTGTTGAAAAGGTGAAAGCCAGCGTGACATTAGAACAAACCAGAGCCATCCTGAAAAAAAGCCAGACAAAACCTCCAATAATTAATCCCGTCTGAAACCTGAGACCGTCCCCGGGCCGAATCTCGCCGGCAGCATCAGCAAGCGGGACGTTATCGAGTCCCGACAGGCCGGCCGGTGGCGCGGCGCGGCGCGTGCTAAGACGCCGGCCTGTGTTGACTCAGTTGAATTGCTTGCCGCGGGCGTGAGCGCCGGGACGCGCCAGCGTAATGAGGAAAGGTCAGTGGGCCGCTTTTCACTTCGGCCCCGGCTCCGGATCGACCCTCGGCCCTCCGGCCTGCCTGGGGTTACTTCTGATGCAATCGTTCCACGCACCTTGACACGAAATGGTGTATAAACATAATTTATCATCGTCATAGTAACAACAGGACAAGCCAGGCCGGCCAGCCTGGGGTGACCAGCGGGCCGGAAACTGATCCACTTGCGCGATGTGACGAACGTGACAACGTTTTACGTTTCTCACCTTTTACGTTTCTGCAAATTAAACCTCGGCGGAGGTAGAATTGCGCGCACGCCGTGTGATCTCTGTCGAGAACCCCAGGTTGAGAAGCACTGACCTCGACTTCACATCTCACCGTGCTTTACAAGCACTACGTAAGAACCAGTTCATGGGGCACGTTCCGCTGGCCTTTTAAAGTAAAGTGAAGTGATTGTCACATGTGATACACACTAGCACAGCACACGGTGCACACAGTGAAATTTGTCCTCTGCTTTTAACCATCACCCTTGGTGAGCAGTGGGCGGCCATGACAGGCGCCCGGGGAGCAGTGTGTGGGGACGGTGCTTTGCTCAGTGGCACCTTGGCGGATTGGGATTCGAACCGGCAACCTTCTGATTACGGGGGCCGCTTCCTTATCCACTAGGCCACCACTGACCTGTCAGCAGCAACACACGGTTTATCAGGTTTATCAACACACGGTTGCTGATGCAACAGGAAACGTGAACAAAAAAAATTAAAAATAATAAGCAAGGAAGCAAGGGTGTTAGTAGCCTAGTGGGTAACACACTCGACTATGAACCAGAAGACCCAGGTTCAAATCCCACTTACTACCATTGTGTCCCTCAGCAAGACACTTAACCCCGAGTGTCTCCAGGGGGGGACTGTCCCTGTAACTACTGATTGTAAGTCGCTCTGGATAAGGGCGTCTGGTAAATGCCGTAAATGAAAAACGATCTTCAACCTGAACAAAAAGTGCCTTCCGAAAAACACCAAAATATCCAGCTAATAAAAACTCGTGCGGTGCTGAACGGAGATGCTGATGGTGAATTTTTTATTTCAACGCTGGGCGCCGCATAATGGAGAGAGAACCGGCCGCGACGCGGCTGTACACGGCAATGTTAATGTCAGACGTACGAATTGTGGTTTTGAGAGTCAAAACAGGAACGAGCAGTTTTCTTGTTTTTTTTATTTCGGGCTGGAACAGGTGTGACACGATTTCAAAGCCGTCCTGCAAAAAAAAAAAAAGTTTTTCCAATTGCGCCCGGGAGAAAAACAGGAGAAAAATGACAATGAGCCGTGCTGTCGCCGGTGCAAATCTGATGCAAATCGTGCACGTGCGCGACCCCGCGCTGCCCTGGCCCCGCCCCTTCTGAAGTAACGCCCCGACGCAGCGCCGGTGTGCGCGAGGCGCGTTTTTTGTCCTTGGGGGACACCCGTCCGAGCCGCCACCTCGCATGCAAATACCGTCCCTGTGGCAACGGCACAGACGCGAAGGCCGCGGAGGGTCCCCGGAGGACGAGCACAACGAGCCACGCCTGTCACCGACTGGTGGCCTGTTTGAACGGCTGCAGCACCGCGAGCGCCATTAACTACTGACGAGGAGACACACGGGTGTCTATTGTCGCATGTTCCGCACCGCGGGGACAGCAGAACAAGTGGGGCAGGGGTGGCCTAGCGGTTAAGGAATCGGCCCCGTATTCAGAAGGTCATGGCCGCCCACTGCTCACTCAGGGTGATGGGTTAAATGCAGAGGACACATTTCACTGTGTGCTGTGCTGCTGTGTATCACAATCACTTCACTTCATATTCTTTAATAAGTAAGTGTAGGTGTCCAAACTTTTTGGCGCAGCGGTGGCCCTAGCGGTTAAGGAAGCGCCCCCCCCGTAATCAGAAGTTTTGCTGATCCGCAAAAGTGGATCCACACACTGCTCCCCGGGCGCCCGTCATGGCCGCCCACTGCTCACCCAGGGTGATGGGTTAAATACAGAGGACAAATTTCACTGTGTGCACCGTGTGCTGTGCTGCCGTGTATCACATGTGACAATCACTACACTTTAATACGCGACCCAGATCTTCGATAGACCTCTGGCAGAGGCGGCGAGTTGAAGCGTCGAGGATCCAAGAGATACGCCGGGCCGCTCTTCTCCCAAGGTCACTGCTGGGTGAGCCCGGCACGGAACGTATCCGCAACTGCGGCGCAGATCGGGGGGGCCTGACAAGCCGATCTCGCCTCCCTCTGGAAGGGCGTTCCCGCGAGCGCCTCGAACCCGGCACCGGGACCGGCAGGAACGACGCGACCGAAGCAGAAGGGCACAGTGACAGAGATTTAGTGGCATTGCGGGTCGTCTTCAGAGGTTAATCTCCCCCTCGACGTTCCCGCCGCGGTTTGCATTCGACGGGGAAGGAGGAGGCGCATTAAGCTTTTTCGAGGGACGTGCGCATTTGTCACCAAATGAAGCGTGCGCTGCCGTCATTTAGCGCTGACCGCTGTTGACTTGCACTGTTTACCTTTTCTTCGTTCGTGCTGATCCTGGATGGGCGCCGCCATTAATCACGCGCCAAGCCACTTCCGTCCTGTATCTGCGCTACAGTAACTTTGGACACCAAAAATGCTACTTCCTGGACGTTGAAAGATACACCATGCATTACATTTACATTTACAATGTTTACCAGACAGCCTTATCCAGAGCGACTTACAATCAGTAGTTACAGGGACAGTCCCCCCCTGGAGACATTTAGGGTTAAAGTGTCTTGCTCAGGGACACAATGGTATTAAGTGGGATTTGAAAACAAAAACCATTTTCTTCAAAACCCTCCGGCCCCCCGGACCCTGGTTTCATGTCTTTGTTCCGTGTACAGGGTGGGCCATTTATATGGATACACCTTAATAAAATGGGAATGGTTGGTGACATTGAACACATTTTATAAGTGGTAAGAAGCTTGTAAATAACTCATGAAAGAATAAAGTTACACCATGAAGCACACCATTGTTCTTCTTGTGAAATTACCAATAAATTTGATGTGTCACATGACCATCTTCCTATCGAAAAAACAAAATTTGGATCCAAGATGGCCGACTTCAAAATGGCCACTATGGTCACCACCCATCTTGAAAAGTTTGCCCCCCTCACATATACTAATTTGCCACAAACAGGACGTTAATGTCACCAACCATTCCCATTTTATTAAGGTGTATCCATATAAATGGCCCACCCTGTAGTTCCGACTTTAATACGGTACTAGTCACAGATTTCTGTCTGAGGACCGAGTGTGGAGGGGAGTCACGGTGTCAAATCCCAAACTCTGTCCCCGGGCAACAAAAGCGGCGGATTGCGGCGGCAACCGGGAGGCAAAAGGCGGCGGGACGCGGCTTATCTTCATCTTCAGGAGGACGGGCGTGTTCACATCGACGCTCCTCCAGGGATTTACTGCACCCACCGGGACACGCCCCCACGAGCGCGTTTCGTGCGAGACCTTCTGGGCGTTACAGTTACCGAGCACAAAAAAAAATTTCCCGCGAAATGTCCCCGTCAAGAGGTCAAAGTGCGCCGAAGCTTGCATGAAGCCCTTGTGGGGACCAAGTCCTTCAAGTATGTGTGTAAAAACTGTATTAGTTTTTGATGAACACTATATATTTAATGGGTTTAAAGTGTTCTAATATTTATATTTGCATATATCGTGACAGTTTTGTTGTTTTTCTGCAATGTTAAATGTGAAAATATGTCATGTGTGTAACACCGGCAGATTTTTGCCCTCTCAGTAGCCAGAAGGAAATATTTCTGCGAAACGTGGCCAAGAGGAACGCGTTATCCATCACCGCGGCGGACCTTGCACGAACACTGTCCCCACCTGCTCAGAAATGCACACACTTACACACACACACACACACACACACACACATGCCCTGTCACACCCGGTCTTCCACCCGAACGGAAATTCTCTGTTGTTGGCCCCTTTCTGATCTCCGCCGCGACAGGAAGCGGGTTCGTCGGCTCCCTCCATTCGCACTAATACGAACCGGCAGCGCCGCCTTTATTTTCTTGACTGAATTACGGTGGCGGTGGGGTGGGGGGGGGGGACAAGCAGGCTTTGATACCGACAAGCGCCAAGTCAGCCGTTTCCTTTCAGGCCGCGGAGGCACGCGTGACCTCGGACCAGCCCATCCTGGCAAAAGGAACACTCCGGAAGGCCACCTCGGCGGAATGATCCTCCGGCCGGTCACCGTGTACGAAGGTGGACGTGGAAACGGAGGGAAGGAAGGAGGAGCTGAAGGCCCCGCAATCCATCCAAAATGGCCCGATTTAAATGTACACACGGAACCGGCGTGTAAATATCACCGCGCCGCTATTTGCTCGGCCTGAGATGCGGCGTCCCTGGGGCGCGGCTGTTTATTTTATCTTAATTTATTCATAATTATTCACTAATTAATGCAGCGGAGGAGCACGCTTAATTCATCACCCCATGTCTGCCGGGCGTCCTGGAGCGGCGGCGGCTACGCAACTCCGGACAAGTTCGCCTCCTGTCCAGCGCGGCCGGCCGCCGGGGAACGAGCACGACGGAAATGAGGCGTGAAACGCCGACACAAACGTTGTGGGGACGATTGTCACCGGCGCACTCCAGCTGTGCTCCATGGTAGCCATGTTAGGAACTAGTGGATAACAATGGCGTACTCTCTCTCTCTCTCTCTCTCTCTCTCTCTCACTCTTTCTCTCTCACTCGCACACACACACACACACACACACACACACACACTTCACCGGGAGTACATACAGTTACACAGACTTTTTATTGACAGGAGCCTCCGTTATCCAAGACACAAATGAACACACGCGATCTTAGTCCCTGACTTCAAACATCTGGGGGGGTCTTATCTCCAAAATGTTCAAATGCAAATATAAATTCTTAGCTCTCTCTCTCTCTCTCTCTATATATATATATATATATATATATATATATATAAATTCTTAGCTCTCTCTCTCTCTCCCTCTCTCTCTCTCTCTTTATATATATATATATATATAAATTCTTAGCTCTCTCTTTCTCTCTCTACATATATATATAAAAATTAAAATGAATATAAAAAGCCACACAGGGCCAGAAAGGCCCGTTTTAACGCGTTGATGACCAAGGTGAGCCAAGGTTGTTTTTGGGATGCGGGGAGGATTTTTGGATGTTCTGAAGCTGAGGTGTAGGAGCAAGATGTGTGACGTCGCACACACTTACACACGCACCTTGACACACACACGCACACCACGCCGCTTTTTTATTCGACTCTGCGCGCTTGGTTGGGGGGTCTCGGTTGGGGCAGGAGCCGCTTCCTTTACGACGCGGTTAAGCCGCATCAGCATCAGCGGCGACCGGGGAGGAGGAGGAGGAGGAGGAGGAGGAGGAAGACCTCGCGTGCACGATGCTCCTTTTCTCCGCGACATCGCCGAACAATGGCGCTCTCCGGGTTAACGCGAGCCGCCGAGGGCGACAAACGAAAAAGGCGCAAGTTCGGCACGAAACTCGGTCCTGCGGCGCATCCCAAGTTGCACAACTAGATCAGCAGCGGCGGCGGCTGCGGTGACAGTAGAAAGCACCACGACATAAGAAATAAGTAACAATAGTAACGATGGTGATGATGGTGATGATGGTGATGATGGTGGTGGCGATAAGAACTCACCGACGCGGATAAATCCCGTGGCGAGCACGCAGCCCCACGCCAGCATCGCCGCGGCTCTCAGGTGCGGCGACATGGTGTCCCTCGCGACCTCCCCGCGGAAGTTTGGCGGCGCGCGTGGCCGTGTGCGTGTGTAAAATTGGCGTGTAAAGTCCTGCCCTCCTCCCTTCAGCAGCAGGTCCCCTGCTCCGGCGCGCCGGCCACCGCGGTCCCCGCGGCGCGCATCGCAGGTGCGGTGAACGGGAGCGTCGCCGCGGAAAAAGAGAGGACGCGTCGGGTCCGTTCGGGTCCGGTCCGGTCCGGTCGGAGAGGAGAGAAGAGGAGAGGAGAGGAGAAGAACCGCGGAGAGAAGTGGCGGCGCCGGCGACGGAAGAGGGGAGCGCGGAGGTAAAGGCGGGCGGGGGGGGGGTCAAAACCAGGAACGGATTCCGCCGCTTCCTACGGAGCGGAGTGTCCGGCGCAGGGGGGGTCTGGCGTCCCTCTTCATCAGGCAGATCGGCGTGACTTTCCCCCTTCACTCCATCTGCAGACTAAGGGCAGATTGATGGACGCCAAAAAAATAAAGAAAGAAGGTGGAGTTTAAGCTTAATAAGAATAAAATAAGCCACTCTGAAGTATTTCCTGTAGGTCCACAGAGACCTGCTGACCATGTAGATGTTCCAGTGGACCTGCTGACCATGTAGATGTTCCGTACACTGAGCGTATAGTGCCTGGTTCCCACTGTGCTGTGGCATGGTAGTGCATGGTGTGTGTGTGTGTGTGTGTGTGTTGGGGGGGGGCTGCAGATGTGGTATCGAGCGCGTCTTCGAGATTTGCAGAAATAGCCGGAGAGAAGCGAGAATGGATGGCATGTTGCGGCGCCGGCGCCGAACTACCCGCCCAGAACTTTTATGAGGTTCTTATGGACAAATTTTAAAGGGGTGGAAGTAGCCTAGACGGCAACACACTCGACTGTGAAGACAGAAGAGCCCAAAGTCACAGGTTCAAATCCGACATACTACCATTGCGGGACAGTCACTGTAACTACCGGTGGTGATGCGCTCTGGATAATGACGTCTGATGAAGTGAAGTGACTGTCATTGTGATACACGTCACAGCACAGGGTGACACATCGAAATGTGTCCTCTGCTTTAAACCTTCAGCCTTGGTGAGCAGTGGGCGGCCATGACAGGCACCCGGGGAGCAGTATGTAGGGACGGTGATTTGCTCGGTGGCACCTTGGCGGCTTGGGATTCGAACCGGCAACCTTCTGATCACGGGGCCGCTTCCTTAACCGCTAGGCCACCACTGCCCACAATGGCGTAAAAAATGTGAATGTTTAAAGTGGGAGGAGCATGTAGGCATGATTGACAGCTCTCACACGCCCATCTTCTCATTCTAGACAGTTTAGACCCCCTCCTGTCAAAATGTCACGCACCCATCCATCTCCTCCATTCCTCCTAATTCTCCTAATACCCCTGGTACAAACGCGACCACGCCCACTACCAGCACCAAAAGGCAGATTATCGGCGCTTAAACATTCTCTTTGGTGAACCTCAGTGAATATGATGTATTATATCGGACTCCAAAAACACACCCCTACGTGCTGGAGCAGCGGAGGTCCGGTGGGTGAGGACGCATAACTGAAGGGTTGCGGGTTCGAATCCTGACCTGACAAGGCGCCACTGAGGTCCCCACACACTGCTCCCCCGGGGGCCTTTCACGGCTGCCCGCCGCTCACCAAGGGGGACGGGTTAAATGCAGAGGACACGTTTTGTTGCGTCACCCACCGTGTGCTGTGCTGTGCTGCGCATCACAATGACAAAAAAACGAGTCAATTCCAATGTATTTCCTCCGATTGTTTTACATTTCTCCCGATGAAAAAAAAAGCAATTGTTAAAACCATAAATTTTTGGCTTCATAACTATCCATAGTAGCGGATTCTTGTATGGGTCCATTCCACCTTTTAAAAGCCTGCTCCAGACAATTCTTATTCCTATAAACTTATTTCTATAATTTAACCCCATTTTGTCTGAACAGAAGAGCTGATTCTACGACGTTTTTTAATGTGGACAAACGACTTTTGCAGATGGAGTAGATGGTGAACCGACTTATCAGATTCATTACGGGTTCTTTCACTCACGCGTGGCCCTCTAAAGGTCAGAGTCAAATTCAGCCTGATCCCTCGCTCGGCTGCGGATGTCGCTGCGGAAGGCTCTAGTTTTCTAATCCCGCCTTCCGAGACGGTAAACAGCGCGCAGGCACGGCGGATCCAGCGTGTATTATCTTCCTCTTTCATATTAAAGACATTTTTTTTATTTTTGGTGAATTGCTAATGAAGACAATGGCTCCCTTTTTTTGGGGGGTTATGTTTCGAGCTGCTCGGGCCCCTGGACGTGGGGTCTCCTGACGCGGGAGCCGTTCTTCCCGCCGCATGAGGGCTGCATTCAAAAACAAAACCCCAGCAGACGAAGGCCCTCCGAGTCCCAGGGTATCGGCTTCCACCGCGACCACAACTTCACAGTCCGCATTATTTGTGTTTATATCAAATTAAAATCCAATGGCGCTCCAGAGAGGTCCGATCGACCGCAGTCCGCGATTAAATGACGGCGATTTTAATAACTCATCAATGGGCCGCAGATCGTGTTGCAGAAGCCCTCGCGCGGGACGCCTGGGCCGCATGAATATTCACACCTTGCCGGGGTTTTTTTCCCTTCGCTGTTATGACAGCAGCACATTAGCTTGTCTTATTTGTCATGGTTATGTATTCCAGTGGGAGTGCGGGGAGCGGCGCTAGCGGGAGACACCAAGCGCTTTTAAATGGCAAGGCGACGCTGATCGGAGAGACGAGCATTTTCATATGCATGCTGAAGCACTGAAGTACCCCGAGATGATGCATGATTTATCACAAAATACCTGCAACTGCAGCCTAAAGGACGTTTTATGGGTTAATCGTGAAGAAGGCCGTAAAGTCTCAGGTTCACGCCCCACTTACTATCATCGTGTCCCTGAGCAAGACACTTAACCCCGAGTGTCTCCATGGGGGACTACTGGTTGCAAGTCCCTCTGGATAAGTGCGTCTGGTAAGTGGCATTAATGTAAATGTTGTTGGCGCAATGTTGGTTTTCACCCACTGTCCAGAGAAGCAGTGATGCCAAATCGTCCGTTTGTGATGGACCAGCGCCTTGTACAGGATTTTTTTACTCTGGGAGAGAACACCACCTGCATACAGGGGTCATACCCAACTGAAGTTCTCCTTAGAGAAGGCCTTACATGGTCCAGAATGTGACAGCAGCTACCAGCTTCCTACAGGGGGACTTCTGGATCTGCACCCATCTACTTAAACATCCACCTGACATAAAGGCTTTGCCGTCATCCGGACATGTGTGCTTCTACACACAAGGTGATCAGAGGTGGAGTGAGCAACCAGCGACTGTCGGAGCAGCTCAACCACCCCTCTCATCTCTTCCGAGAGCACCCCCTTAATGACCCAGCACTTACCAAGCTTCTTTTAATCTCCACCCACTTCAAGATGAACATCACCTTCACGGTCCTGAAACTGGAGTGCTGTTCCTCGTCTTTAAGATAAAAGCTTCAGACAAGAAGCATCTGTCCAATTAATCGAATGTAACGAACGTCCTTTTCTTGATTGGAAACAATTGTTTTGTCCATCGAAAGAACATCAAATTAATAAAAAAGAAATGACCGGAACGATACTGTGTTCACTAATGCAACGTCTGTCATTTTTAAAGATTTTGAAAAGCATGTACATTTTTTTTTTTTTTACTATATCTGAACATGCAGGCTGATTCATCATCATGTGGGGTGGGACATTTTTTCCTACAACTCTTCTGCACGCTCTGTTTAGTCTCATTAAGAAAGCAGATAACACTGTCAGACATTCCAGAAAGATCCGGAAACTTTCGCCAAAAGAAAGTGGGGATTTCGGCCGGCCGGAGGCAAAGCCTGCGGTTCCAGGAGAGTTTAATAGGACGGCCCCAGGGGAGATCCGCACGGCCGCTCGGGGCCTAATTTGTATGTCTGAGGGGACCTCCGCCCCCGCGTCCTGCTGCGAACCGCCGAACCCCGGCCTGCGCCAGGCTCGGCGCGCCGCTTCGCACGGACGTGTTTGCCTAATCCGCCCGAGAGGTCCAAATCACTAACTCCTTTTAATGGACCCGGCCCGCCAGGATGTGAATAATGGCAAAAACGAGCCATTCGGCGGAACGCGTCCCTGTCACAAAATGGATTCCTTTCATCTTAAACACTGGAGGAGCGCCTTGGAATGTACGCCGATGTCATTTTCTCCCCCGGACCGCGGCGCCATAAATAAATTTGCATGCGGCCGCGCAACGGAAAGCCAACGCGGTTCAGCGCGGGGTAACCGCGCCGGGGGGTTGATGCGGTGGCTAATAGGCCCGAAGTTGACGGAGTGGCGGCGGTGAAGGACGGCGAGGGGCGGAATGAGGCCGGGGATTCCGCTTTTCAATTACGCCGCACAATTCCCGAAAATGCTAAAAGCAAAATGGATTATACAAATTGAAACGTTTTTTTTTTTTTTTTTTTTTTTTATCCTCCCGGAATCAATGCACCTGGAACGCGGAACGCTCCGAAAGCGCCTTTTCATTTCTTCCCCGGCCCCCCTCTCTCGTTTACAACACGCGGGCGTGTTTTTCTTCTCCTTTTTGTAGGTTTGCATGCAAATGCTGGAAGGAAAATGTCAAGCGGCCCTTACAAGGCGCCATTACAACCGCCCGACGGTGATTTCCTGGCTCAGAAGAGCTGTTGAATGGAGCCGTGAATGGAGACGGCGGCCAGGAACGTCCCATTGTCCGCCGCGCCGGCTCCGCCAGGCCCGTGCACTGTAATTGTCTCCGCGGGGTGACCCTGGGGGTCCCAGGTGAGGCGCGGCCAAGCGTAGCGAGTCCGATAATCGGCCTCAGAAGTAAACACGGACAGAGGGAGATTTATCAAGCTCACGACTCGCTGTAGCATTTAAGGTCAAGCAGCATTAATGAACAGTAGCTCGTGGACACACACACACACACACACACACTTCTTATTGTGTAAATTTACAGGAACGCCTCTTGGTCTCGTTGTGGGTGCAGACCTTGAATGATGTTGAACGTTTTACGGCTCGGCTTTTTCCGTCCTGGCGCCATTTTACTCTCATGGAGCCAAGATGGGAAGTTCTCCATGATGCCACGAGAGGCGTTTTTGGCCGCCGCCCAGGCCTTTGTTTTGAACCGGATGCATTGAAGGACACGGTGGCCCCGACGCACATTTCATCTTCTTCATCTGAGCAAGGCGCGGCCTTAGCGGACGCTGAGAACAGCCAACCGCACATGGCTGTTGACCAACCTTGAGTAAAATGTCTCAATGCAGGCACATAATCACCAAGCTCAGGTATGGAGTTATGTTAACAATACACATGTAAATAGGCGGTAAATACATGTATAAACTTTCATGCGATTGTGTGTGCAAGTAGATTTAAATAGAATACCTATTATGTATAAAGAGTCAACATTGGTACTTACACTTGGCTTAAAACTGTATTGATTTTAAAATCAGCATTTGCATTATATTAATCTATTTATCGTGCGGTATATAGTAAGTCTAAAAATTACACGTACACTATTCTGTACAGTGATCATACACAGAGATGTTGTGTTGTGCTATAGTAAAAATATAAACCCCATAAATATAAATTCTATGACATTATATGAGCCGAAGCGTTGTATTTCTGAGAATATCGAGAATAAACACTTTGGGGTGAAAAGCACCCATGCCACCTCTTTTTCTTCTTCTGTATTTTTTATTTATTTATTGTATTTTGTCCATTTATCTGACCACATTTCTACAGACTTGTCAGATGGATATCAACAGGCAGTCCAATCTGGAGACAAGTGCAGATATTGTTCACTCCACACATCCTGCTCACTCAATTCGGGAGGGGGGTGTTGCTCGCTTTGAAAGAAGGCCATCATTACTTTGTCACTCTTGTTGTCCTGAGTGACATTTAAAGAAAATAAGTCCATCAGCCAAAAGACACAAAAGCAACCTGCTAGGCTTTTTTTTTTACCCCCACTTTAAGTTCGTTTTGTGGCAACAGACATGTTTAATCCAACTCATCTTCCATAATATTGGATCTGTAAGATAAGAAATGTGCCTTGAACTGCTGCAGTTTTAATATTTTACCCTTATCAGAAAAGTGCAAGATGTATGTGAAGCTGTAAGACATGAAATGAAAAGCAAATTCCTGGCAAATGCTGACCTGCACTCGATGCAAGAATTATTAAATACCTTTAATAAAGATTTTGAAGTGACCACATTTTGTTCGGTGCTTCAGAACTTCCGCTAATGCTCCGTTGCAATTACAGGGGCCCGTTAGAGTCAATGGGATAATCTTCGAGACACATTCCCCTCCGCTGGCTCCTTAATAAGTTGTTTAGCTAATCTTACGCTTTACAGGCACATTGGCCTTTTTGCTCTCCGATGACAATTCTCATTTTGTTGTCATTGTAAAAACCAAACCATGCAAAGAAATGAGAAGCACGCGACAAAGGGCTACATTTTGTCGGAGACAATGGACAGGCAATTGTGCCGAAAGGGATGCACAACATTGTTCTGCTGGAAAAGTGTTCTTGTAATTTTCGCAATTTAACCAATTATAAAAGTCAGACATTCTTTTCTTTTTTTTTCTGTTTCATATGCACCCGTGACGCCGAGGAGCGGCTGGCCGCACACAGCTGCCGCCGTGGCGCCTGCTTGTGGAGTCCTGATCAAGCCACGCTGCAACCAATTAGGCCGGATTGGTCAGGATTGGTCAGGACAAGAACAGGCGGTGGGCGCTGCTGCATTAATGTGGACCTGTCATGCTGTTCCTGTGTGTTTTCAGTTCGCCACACCCCTTTGTGTCTGTTTTCACCTATTTCTGCTCCTTTTTCGCCCGTTTCAGTTGTGTTTAAATAAATACCTTTGTAGCACCGAAATGTATGGCTTCTGCGCCTTCGTCACCCCCCGCAGCCTCATACGTGACAGCACCAGATGAATTCAATTCAATTAAGAAAAATTCTACATTTTTCAAATTTGTGACCCAGCATATCCAGTTTGTGTGATTTAGAAAATGTATGACTTCAGTCTATGAGAAATTTGAGTCTTTGTAGTAAAATATACAACTTTACAGAATATATAAGATTTTTTTTTTTTCAAAATATATGATTATTATATTATAACCAGAAAATGTTACAGGTTCAAACCCAACTTACGTTCCTGAGCAAGAGACTTAACCCTGAGTGTATCCAGGGGGACTGTCCCTGTAACTACTGATTGTAATTTGCTTTAAAGTTTAAAGTGAAGAGATTGTCACATGTGATACACAGCAGCACAGCACACGGTGCACACAGTGAAATTTGTCCTCTGCATTTATCCCATCACCCTGAGTGAGCAGTGGGCAGCCATGACAGGCGCCCGGGGAGCAGTGTGTGGGGACGGTGCTTTGCTCAGTGGCACCTCAGTGGTACCTTGGCAGATCGGGATTCGAACCGGCAACCTTCTGATTACGGGGCCGCTTCCTTAACCGCTAGGCCACCACTGCCCCGTTAACAGGGGTTGTTTCTGCTCAGTAAACGGGGCAGTGGTGGCCTAGTGGTTAAGGAAGCGGCCCCGTAATCAGAAGGTTGCCGGTTAGAATCCCGATCTGCCATTTTTTTATTTTGCTGTGGATAAGGGCGTCTGAAAAATGCCATAAAATGTTGTTGGTACTATGTTGGTAATATTTAATATTTAAAAATGTAAATGTATGTAGGAGGAAGAAAAGAATGCATGTAAAGTCAGTACACTGAAATCTAACAGTAATTAGATGTGGATCCTGCCACTTATCGGCTGAATCAGTCCCAACTATTGGTAATGAGACACCAATGCTGTGTTTTATGCACATAATTAAAAATTTTGGATGCTATAACCGTGCTGATACATATGCTGCAGAACTATCGTCAGGTTGGAGCAGCAGCGGCCCGATCCTTCAGCAAAATTGCTGCGGGCTGTTTGGAGGAAATTTGTGCATGGCAGACGAGTCCAGTGGCAAAGAGCAGGATGTCCCGCAGTGTCCCAGTCAGATTCCGCATTTCAGTCACTCTGGAAAAAAAAAATAAAATCTGTTGAAAATTCTGAAAAACAGGTCTCATCCAACCAACTGGACCAGTCTGCCCGGAACGCCGGCCAAAAAACATCCAGCAAGCATTCAAGCACTCGCTGGCACATGTATGACTAAAGAGATTTAAAAAGTTTTAAAGTATTATTATTATTTTTTTTTTTGGCTGCCCTGTGATCCATACATTAAATCCAAACCACCAATTATATTAGGTATGGCCACCGCGATACGGCCATTTTAACCAGACCATGAGGCAAACACGCCATTTTAAGCACTGAAAGCAGATGGCACTCGAAATTGTATGGCCTGCGATTTCGGCTCGATCCACTGAAATGTCCACGAGAAATTGCGCCCCTGCAACAATCATGGAAAAACAAGGCAGCGAAAGAAACAGTTGAAAGGGCCATTAGAGCGGCTTGCAGCAAGATCCTTTCATCTTTCATCTGCAGAGCCTCTCCATCAGCAGAACCCAGTCGTCCCTGCCGTTGTACTCAGAATATGACATACAGTGGGACAGTCTCCGGACCTCAATCCAATAGAGACTCTGCGCGTAGTGACAGCACCAGAACATCACAGCTCTTCAGAAGATCTGCATGGAAGAATGGGCCAAAATACCAGCTACAGCGGTTAAGGAACCTGGCCCGTAATCAGAAGGTTGCCGGTTCGAATCCTGAGCCGCCGCGGTGCCACTGAGCAACGTCCCCACACGCTGCTCCCCGGGCGCCTGTCACGGCTGCCCTCTGCTCACCAAGGGTGATGGTTAAAAGCAGAGGACACGTTTGGTTGTGTCACCGTGTGCTGTGCTGCAGTGTTTCACAATGACAATCACGTCACTTTCATTATCATTACATCAGTTGAAAATGTTCTCACAACAGCAATATTATCGTTTTTTTGCGATAATTCCTGGGACAGAAAAATGAGTTATTGTTGCAGACCTACCTATGCCGAAAATTACAGACCTGTAAGTGATAAGAGCCACTGCAAGCAAGAAAAAAGACTTTGTCTTAAAGCTGGGAAATAAGTGACAAAATTGCCAATCAATAATTTAACTCATCCATGTACACCCACCACAACGTGGAAATATAATATAATAACACATAATGACAGCACTCAGCAAAAAGTGTGACGACTACTACGCAATTTGAAACTGAATTAAAACTACACATTTTAGCAATGCAATTCCAATTGCCTACATATTAATGTGCAACTGCATCTTTTAGCATTGATATATCAGCATATGATTCTTTTCATTTAATTATTTGTACATATTAGTACAGCTCTGGAGAGAGAATTTTGTAACAGACATGACCCCCCCCACACACACACACTCACACACACACACACCCAGCATGATATCTGATGGATGAGATCGTATTTGATCCACAGTGTTAAATGTCTGCTAGCCAATCCGTTCCACCGGTCTTATGCGCCCCCGCATAAACAAAGCAGGGATTGATAAATGATGCGTCTTCAGAGGACATGTTTGGCGTACTCTGACATGAGCCGGCCCAAATAAGATTCCCGCGGATCGCGTGTCGGCAGGAAACGGCGATACCCTCACTGCAGCGGGGTTGTGTGCGCGCTGGGAAATTGAATACAGCTTCCTGACGGAGTTCATTTTTTTCAACCCCCCCACCCCCACCCCCCGTTTCAACCTCTTGCTTTATTGTGACAAACGGCTGGGAAATAAATTTGCTCCGCTCACCCGGCCGCCCCCGCCCGAGGGCCTGACGTTGCATAGCTTTTAAAGATTGATACGTATCGATAAGGCGCGTATCTTTGGATTTGTGGACAAGTGGGGAGGGTATTAATCTATGTAATGCCGCGCGCCATGTAGCATTCGCCGCAAAAGAATGAGGCCGGCTCGACATAAACCCGCACAGGGGCGGGGCGGGGGGGGGCAATTCTGCGTTTTCCACAGAACACAAGGAAATTCATGTCATTCGGTGGTCGGATAAACAAAGCGACGGTGACAGATTTTTACTGGCTCTTTATGGGATGTTTAGGGCGCCGGTTCTGCCGAATCGGGGAGGTAATAAAGACTTAATTCATTCCCACTGTCAGCTGAGCAGCACCTGAGACCCCGAAGAACCACAGGCCTTAAATCACGCGGCTCGGCAGATGAGGACAGTTCTCACTCCATTACAACCAATATGTGCCACTTAGTGGCTAATTTACGACCCATCTGCGGGCCGCGCTTTTGTCACCGTCATTAAGGCGATTTGCCATAAATCACTCAAAATCGTATTTTGCAGAAATCGCAATAAGCCCGCGCCGAGCGAAGGCCGAAGAAGTTCCGTTCTTCTCGCGTGTTTCTCGAGAAGGGAAAGAGTGACCGTCCACGCGCCGTCGTTTATCCGCGCCTCTTATCCGGAGCGACTAATTACGGGCTCGTTCACCCCGGAGCGGCGGCACGGGGTTAAGTGTGCTGGGTTGACAACAGTGGGATTCGCACTCAGGACTTTGTGGGTCAGCAGGCTGAGATCCGAGTTCATTAGCCGCTAGGCTACCAACACAACCCTGTCAAGGGGTAAAATATTGCGGTAAATTACTCCTAGCCTTGCTAGAGTGTTATCGGCCTTTCTCCATGCAGCACGGCCACTTAAAAAGGCATCATGCTAAATGCCCGTTTGATCTGAATTGAATTAAACATCTTTGGGGCGAGGTGGATTTGTGAAATTTTGATTGTTCGTCATTGCTCGTGCAATGGCGAGCTTGTTCCAGTGTGTTGGTAATTATTTCTGGTCTACGAGCTGGCAGCCGTCTTGTACAATGATTTCTCGAAGGCATGAGAGTAGGTCCTCACAAGACCAACAAAGCCAAGTAGAAAAGACCTGAAGACAGTCAGATGATACTGTCATGGCGGAACGCTGAGTTCGCCCCCAGGATTCCCTGCACCTGTGTTGGTCATTTACATTTACGGCATTTACCAGACGCCCTTATCCAGAGCGACTTACAATCAGTAGTTACAGGGACAGTCCCCTCCTGGAGACACTCGGTGTTAAGTGTCTTGCTCAGGGACACAATGGTAGTAAGTGGGATTTGAACCTGGGTCTTCTGGTTCTTAGTCGAGTGTGTTACCCCCTAGGCTACTACCACCCTATCATGTCGGGTTTTCTGAAAGTCCCAGGTCTAGTCAGCGAGTGAGTGTTATGTTAATGCTCGTTGCTCTTTCATTTTCCAGATGGAGTGTGTGTGGTGTGCGTTTGTCCCCCGTTTGAGTGTTGCCTTTCCTGTTCCCGTTTCCACGTCCCTTTTCCCTAAGCAGATTCCTGTGTGTTGGTCTAAAATGAAAGTTTGGAACTTGGGTGCTCCTACTCCCTGCGACACACACAGGCTTCACAACCTTCTCACGTTTACGTGGTTACACGTAGAAAGAAAGGAAATTGTGAGACACACTGCGACACCTCTTTCTACTCTTCACCTGCACAACCGCACTGCTGATATTTGAATACGGGTGCCACTGCATCGCGCTGAATTTGAATTGTCGGCGGACAGATGGGGTCACATTTCACACTGCGAGCAGAGCGTCATGACATCAATCCGCACGGCCCGTAGGGTGCATGAGGATGGGCTGTCGGCTTTGATGGGCGTTTCAATGTCAATGTAGTTTTGAGTTTGAACAAAAAAATATCAACTCAGCGTTGTTACTATGAGACGCCTTTCCATTCAGACTCGGCGTGATTTTAACCCATGAAAACCCAGACCCATTTCTACCGGAGGTGTCATGATCCGGTCCGGAAGGGGTTACTCCGGTCCGGGATCCGTACCGGAGTTTCACGTTTGTCCTGTGCTATCATGTTTCCTGATCCTGTTCACCTGTGTCTGATCTTATAAACTTGCCCTGTTAGTGTCAGGTCATTGTTATGTTACATGTTACCTGTTCACCTGCTACCGGATGTCTCCCCTGTCCTGTTCATCACAAATTAAACCCCGGTTTAAGCCTTGTCATCATTTCCGATCACCTGCCTTGCCATGCCAAATGTCTTATTTGTGACATTCCTCAAACTTCATTTAGTCAGGAAATGTGTCACCCTGGAACAAAATGAGTTAAAGATGAAGGTGCATGGAGGACATTTAAAGGTTTTGTGACACTCATGCATATTCTGGTTTATGGTATTTTACTGCCAAATGTGATTTAAACTAGGAGAGTCGGTCAGATCTGGTGGAATGTTGATTTTAATGTTGTATTACTTTAACCTTTTAACTGCCATCAGCAGTCACATTCACTTTCATGTTGCTGAAGGTCGCGTACTTGCCTGTGGGACATGATTAATAAAGCCTATCGCTTCGCGCCTCGTAGAATCTCTTCCGAGGTTACCGAATTGAGGGCATTCGTTTTGCTGATCCTAGACAGACCCCACGACCAACAGCCGGATACGTTCCCTCCGTCTCGTCCATCGCTGAGCATCGCCTCTCGCGCCATCTTCCAGCTTCGTCCTTTTATCACCGGAGGGCAAGGAAGATTATATGTGAACAACTGTCATCAGCAGCACCGTTTTGTAAAAAGAACCAAAAAAAACCCATGCATTTTGTTCTCGCTTTAAACCCATGAGTGAGAGAGAGAGAGATAAAGCGCGATATCCTTTTTTTTATTCATATAGCCCGAAGGACACCTTTTCCCAGCCAGTTTTACATATGCACCGCGCAGAACCGAACTCCAGTGCCGAGCACGTCAAATGCACCGGAGGCTCCTTAATAAAACATGTTCTAATAACAAACAAATATCGCTTATAGGTCCCGCCACTCTGCCGCCTCCGCGATGTCCCGAGGGACGCACGGAAATCGGTCGGAAATTGTGGCCGTCGAGTTACGCAAGCTGACAAAGCGATTATGACGCGCGATGGGCCTTCCTACGGTGAAACGATTCACCTCATCATGAACTTCCAGCTGCACGAAGCCTCCGAACGGAAAACCGCGGGCCGTTCAAACCGCTAATTTGACACGAAGAGACGTAGTCATCTGAGAAAGGCTTTTTTTATTTCCCCCCGCGGCCTACTTTATGCCCGGTGGGGCTGATTTGTTCATATTTGCTGATGACGCTAAAGAAGAAAGCTTCGCAGAAGGGAGCGGGAAGAGGCCCGCCGCGTCGAACAGCGACAGAGGGAAAACATTGAGGAGTTAGCGGCTAGCAGGCGGAATAATAGCGCGCTGGAGATGGTCTCGGTGCCGACCTTGGCCTTTTATCTCTCATGAGAAGCTTGGCAGTTAAAAGAAAACAAGCGAGCGTGAAAGCAATCTCGAGGGCTTCCTGAAACGTTATCCTGGAGTGGCACATTCCTGGCAGGTATTTGATTTGAGCTGAGTGGGGCAATAACGCAGCAAATCCTAAATAAACGTCGGAAGCGCTTAATCATCAAGTTGAGAATGTTGAGGAATTACGCCGTTGCTGGGCGCAGGGCTGCGGAGATAAGATTGTTGGCGAAGGTTAGAAGGTGGGGAGGGCTGGAAAAAACCAACAGTCCCGAGAAAAAAGACAAGAAATAAAAAAAAACACAAACCTTCTTGTGAGATTTCGGAGGAGTTGCTTTCGGCGGCGGCGGCAGAGCCTTGGAAACAGCTTGTGAAGGATGTGCAATCTGGTGGAGGCGGTCCCGGCGGAGGTCCCCTTCAGTGCCACTTTCAAATCATCCAAACACCTCGCCTCGCGGCTGAAAAGCCAGACCCCCACCCATCCAGCTACCACCCTGTTAACCGCTTGGGAGTCGTTTGTCATTGTCTCATCTTCTAGATGGACATCTGGTTATTTCACATAGGTGTCGTCTGTGTGGGCGCAGAAGGGCGTGTCCAGTATCTGGTTCATTACCCGTGATTAGCACCATTACTGTGAAATTTACATTTTAACCCCCATACCAGCACCGCAGACACCTCCTTTGACAGTCCTGGAGGTGCATTTCAAATTTCTCAATTAATATTACACAGTCACCAGCAAAATGCAGATTTCAATCGTCACCAGAAGACTTTTAGTGGCTGAAACTGGTTTATGGCCATTGTTAAATTTTAATAAATAGCAAGGCAGAAGTGCTCTCATATTACACCATAAACGCACCCTAGTACCATTCAGGACTAAACAGAGGACATTTTTTGGTCTGTCCCAGTCAGTTGTCTAATTTGGAGATCTTCCATATGCTGGGTTATCCACATCACACTTATGCCCTTGGGCTTTTGGATGAAATGGAAAGAAAGAAAGTGGTCAGTTTGTTCTAAAGGTGTCAGTGTGCTTATCTTTCCTCGCTTCCCATGTTCCGTTCTGGTTCCAGACATGGGTGACCTATGGAACAAAGATGTCGTTCTAAATCACATTAATTTATCAATTTATCAGATTAAAAGCTATAAACACGCAGCATGCACATTAAAATATTGAATTTCAGAACTGTCGTCTTTATGGGAAAAAAAAAAAAGAGCGCCACAACAATTAAGCTCTAATAAAGCGAAGGCGGCGCCTCCCCCGCCTCAAAGTTTGTTTTGAAGAAGACACAGCTGCTCCAGTCACAGGAGAAGCAGCGGGCGGATGGTAATGAGGCCGGACGCAAATTTGCTCGGCGGGTGCCGTTGCACGACGGCGGCCCCAGAAGCGCTTTCCCTCCGCTCAGGGTGCAGAGTGACGGAGCGCCAGGCCCAACTGCAGCACGGCCGCGCGCTTCCTCATTATTCACCTCATTAGAATAATCAACATCTAATCTGCATCACAACTGATTACAGTTGATTCTTGTCCAGGTCTTGTGTAATTAAGCTAATTAGGATGATGGAACTGTTGAGGGGCGGTTTGCTACAGTAGATTCCACACGGCCGCCTTGTGATCATAATTAAGGACGTTTGTCCAAACGTTCCAATCAATAACTTAAAAAGTCTAGACTCGGAATGCACCGATCGTGTATAGATGGTTAAAAAAAAGCGCAGGAAAGAAGGTAGAACGTCACGGTTTGCTGCTGAGAAGTTCAGAATTTATGAACACAATCTTCATGAAGCATCTGGCGGAGGATCCTATTTCTCTCACGTTGGGATCAAGAATGCTGAAATCTGAATTCCGGGGCGGACTCGCCTCACATGGGATTCCTGCCTTCCACTGGATGACTTTTTGTTTAATGTAGATGAATTTTTTACTCCTGAAATCAAGTGAAAAGAGGGAGGCAGCGAGACGGGAACGGGGTGAAGGATGATCATCTGGGGAATTGCAGCTATGCAGGTAAGCGGTTGGCCTTTAAAAAGGAAACCTGAAGAACGGTTCTCCACACCTACAAGAATCATCACTGGAGGCCTCATTAAAACACTCGCCTCCAGGGAATCAACGGGATCCGGAGCACTCCGGGAGAGAAGGAGGGATTTTTCTTTTATTATTATTATTTTTATTCTGAGCTCTGTTATTGCATTCGTGCTCTTGGGAACATGTCCTTTCCTGTTTAATTTCAAGTTTTGTGTAAGCATGGCCTCCAAGGAGTCAAGAGAAGGTTTTGGTGGGACAAGCTCTTTTTATAAATAAATATAAGGCAGCAGGTAAATGTAAATGTTGAATAGGAATGCTCTTTTAATTGAAATATATCTTATCAATAAAAATATATAAACTATAAATGTAATTTATTTATTGAACACAAATGTAAATCATGTATCTTTATACACTATAAAGTGTATTTGATATTTTAAAAAAAAGTAATTTCTGGTAGCTTTTTATAAATGTTTATTCTATAAATAAAATGCAAATATACATTATCCAAAATATGTTAAATATTTTTTCTTATATAAATGTTAATGCATTTATTACAGAATGCAGATATAGGCATATGTCTGAAAACATGTGTGTACATGTGTATCTGCATGTGCACAAGTTCTTTTGGAGATACCTTATCCACTGCTCTGTCTGTTGAATGAAGGTCTGAGGCAGATATATGAGTAAATATAACAAAAGAATAATGCCCAGTGGCGAGTGGTTCTAATATGGAAGGACTTCCTCTTACCGTCATGTTCTGGCACTTTAGCTGAGCTCCAGTAATATCTGACAGAAGAGGAACCAGCATGAGATTCCTTTATGCACAATCTGCCTGCTCAGGCCTCCGTTCAGCTCGCCCAGCAGGTTTCTGATGAGTTTTGGATGGTCTGCGATGACCATTGTAACGGTTAATGATATTTTTGTGGTTCTGATTATTCTGGCAGGAATAGAGGTAACCAGGCCAACATGGGACCCTGAAACACTCTTTTACAATACAACTATCCACGTGTTTGAGTTGTGTTCTGGTCTGACTGTATGAACAGTTTAGCCCAATCACTACTTTCATATAACAAGGGAAATGTCAGCAGTAGGAGTCTCGATCTGAATTTAGGCTACACGCCCACTACATGTATAATGAATCGGAGCTGTCCAGGGTGCTGATTCCTGGGTTCAGCACCACGGCCAGCTCCTCAGCAGATACATGGTCGCATTGCTCTGATGCCGCGCAAACTCCCAGGCTTCCAAACTTTGGTTTGTACTTTCACTCACGCTCACTCACTTTCCATAATTACTTAGAGATGTTATTTAGGGTTGCAGATGCCAAACCTGGGTGGAGGGTGGGGACTCACTAAGGGCGGGGCTACTGCAATCCTACTGCAGGGCGCACACAGCATTCACTCACACCTACGACATGTCAGATTCCCCAGTCTCCATAGAGTATACGTGCCTTCAGATGGGATGAAATCAGAGAACCCGGAAGGAACCTGCCAAGACGGAAAAAGCATGCGAACTTCACACACTCACTGAGCAGGTCTGAGGTCCGAGCTGGGCTTCAAATTCACAACTAAACATTTTAACCACTTTAACTTTTAATGTCACTTTTGCTGCTAAACCAGCCATTTCAGGCCTCAAAAACACTGGATTGTGTGGTAAAATATCTCCAGGGAACACAAATGTGAGCTTCCAGCCGCACTTCGGGAGTATCCTGGCCCAGATCTTTTTGTGAGTTTGCTCTACCTGCGTTGGCACAGGTAGTTCTCTCCGGGTTCTCCAGTTACCTCTCAACATCCCCAAAGAAAACTAGGACATTATGGATAGCGAGAGAGTGAGTGACTTTGTGTGAAGTTGTCTTGGTTTGTTCTACCATTACCTACAACAATTTAATGACTATTATTAAATTGTAATCTACTAACACTGACCGAGTTTTTCTAGCATGTTTTTCCAGCAGTTTAAAGTCACACTTTTTTTTGGTGACCAATAATTGATTGATTGTGGTTCGTTTTAACGGCGAGCTCGGCTATCTGTGAGGCAGCTCGGGAAGTAAAAGTAGGGGATTAAGAGAAATGGAGCTTCCCAAGGAAGAGAAAATGGATTCTGCGGAAGTGTCATTCTCTTTTCCCTCCTATTGTAGCCAACCATCTGTTCCTTTGTTTGCCGGCCAGACTGCTTGTGAATGACATAATCTTCACAGGCAAGTGTGCTGGGTTGTTTGCCGTTGCAGACATGAAACTCTATCACCCAACCAAAGCAATCTGTGCACAGATTATTGCACTAAAAGATGGGGCGGGAAAACAAACAAATATGCCTTTATGCCTCCGTGCTCCCTCGCTTACTCACCAAACGCAGACACGCGCGCGTATTAACACCGCAGCGCGGTGCTCAGCTGCGCCTTTCCGCACTTCGCCCGTTCGCATTGTCCGCCGCTTGGCTGTTGGCCTGCTCGTGCAGGCTGATCTCCGTTTAGCGTCTTCTGCTGGCCGCCTGCCACGGAAAGTCCACATAAATGTCGGCATGGAGCTTCCGGCACTAGTGCTGCACCATCCTTATAGCGCCTCATGAAGCCTTATAAAACTTTTTAAAGTATTACGGCAGGTCACTGTTTGTGAGAGAAATCATGAGGAACTGAGCAGAGCAGAATTAATGTGTTCAGAGTCAGAGTTCAGAGGCAGTTCGAGGAAAATGAACAAAAACGTGACTTACTAAGTGACAAAACAAAGCACATGGACACATGGACGCTCACGTCAGTACATGAGACACAGTAAAATGCAATGACCTGATGAGATCCAGGCACAATCAGGATACATTTGTACACATAACAACAGGTACACACAGTCGAGGTATCAGGAACTCACACAATGATCATCAAACTCCGGCCCGGAGCACCTCGAAAAGTCCGTTTTTACAGTATACGTCATTGTACAGCTTCCGTCATTGCAGCTCTGAACATTTTTCATTGCTTTATCTTCGCCACAAAAAAAAAGTAAATAAATTTAAGGGATTGAGGTGAAGGGATAGAATAAAGGATGCAACCAGACATCCGGGTTCAAGGCCACCTTGGGAGAAGGTCCATGGGGGGGGGTAAGCTCTTTGCCTGTTAATGGTACATTGAGACGCCTGGGAGACGTGTCGGAGGATTGAAGAAAGCTCCCTGCCGCTGAAGACAAGATGGTGGCCTACGTTCAAAAGTCACCGCAGATCCAGTAAAGCCACGTTCAGACGTCTTTACCTTCTCAACCATCTGTAACTGACAGCTGTGGGGATTTGGACGTTAAACCCGTGTTGCTTTCATGGGGGACGGGGAGGGAGGGGGGTACGTAGAAGGATTTATCTGGCTGCTCTTGACACTCGGCTGTATCAATCATCACCTCATGATCATGAATCCAGACGCCACGACATTTGCTTGGAATCGCCCAGCCTCTGTTTCAAATAACCCACAACTGGATGTATTCCGCTGCAGACACGGCAATAATAGAATTTCAACGTCCTCCACTTGCATTTTGGACCCAGGCAATCAATAGGAACCGAATTACGAGGCAGTGGAGCAGGCGATTTTAATCTGGGACTAAATATCCTGCAGTGGATTAGTCTCAGGCACTTTCATACCTCCAGTGCTCTTCATGAAATATGGATAAGGCAGAGAGGATTATGAAAAATAAAGCCATTTTCCCCTTTCTTCCCAAACCTTTGTCGATGGGAGTGAGCGTTCTGAGATAATGGGACGCTGGAGGATGTCTCCTCGCTTTGCATGGCAGATGTGCAGTGGTCTGGTGGACCCAGTCTGGGCACAAGATTAATTAGAAGAACCCCCCCGGCAACACATCTTTCAACGCTGGCGGCGGAAGTTCTTGTTGTTCTACCTTCGCGGAACGTCTCCTGGTCATTGCCACTGACGTTGGGCGTGGTTTTTGTGAAAAACCTATTAGAGCAAAAATGGGCAAAGGCCATTTTCATAAGGGGGGCATCATTAATGTAACATTGATTCATTTGCCACTGTGCTCCTCCCAGAATGAGAAGCGATCGGCTGCCTTTCTTCCCACGCTGCATGCAGAGGATGAGGAGAATTCTATTTTGTAACGTGTTTGATGAGGAAGGGTTAGGGAATGAAATATGTGATTTTTGTAGCATTTTCTTTTTATGATTTTGGGCTGAAACAACATGGTATTCAGCAACAATTGTGGTCGGCTCACTTTACATTTACATTTACAACGTTTACCAGACGCCCTTATCCAGAGCGACTTACAATCAGTATTTACGGGGACAGTCCCCCCCGGAGCAATTTAGGGTTAAGTGTCTTGCTCAGGGACACAATGGTAAGTGGGATTTAAACCCGGGTCTTCTGGTTCACAGGCGAGTGTCTTACCCTCTAGGCTACTACCACTTTAAAAGAGTTGTTGCAGAATATCATATTGTATTATAACACCAGCACCATTGTTTTTTTGTCTAATCTCTGGAAGTAAAATGACTCAAATGAATCAGATGTATTTTGTGAAAGAGAAATAATGTCTCTTGACTCTGCCGAGTGGTAAAACAGGGTTTCCAATGCATTGGTTTATTTGTGATCAAAAAGGAGTTCTGAATATCTGAAGAATCAAATCTAAGGCATCCATGGTAGTTTCAAGATTTAGCTTCAGATGAGTCCGAGACACGTATTTTTCTCGTTGACTTTGATATTCAGTAGTGTCTGTTTTTTCTAATTCTATCGTGATATACATTTTAGGTCTGGACGTGTAACCAGGGCTCGATATGAACTCCTGCTAAATGCCGATAAAGCCGCTACGCTGGTTAACCACAATGCACCCCTTACATTCTTCCTCAGCCTGGCAGGAGCCGATTACGGATCAATAAAATACGTCTGACAAAGTGTTGCCTCAATTGCGATGACTGGGTATAAAGCCTGGTACCGCTCTCTGTTAAAAAACGGTTTTAATATTTGAACTGAGTTTTTATGTGCCGGGGCCTCATGTTTGGTTTTACTTCTTACCTTGCATCCCTGTCTGACAGGCGCTCACTATTTTATGGATTTAATTTAGCGGATTGTTGGTCATATTTTGGATATTGGAAAGTGAACCGCAACCAAATGGCCGCTGTCAAATACCCGATAGTGGGAGGTGTCCTTGGGCGAGCCCACTCGCTTATAATTACTGATTTAAATTGCCGTATTGTTGATGCGGGCAGCTCATATGGGCCTGTACTACGATGACTTGATTTTAACGTCAGATGAAAAGTGTGGAGAGAAATATCACGGAACTGTTTGTGTTTGTGCGGCTCTGTTGCTGCAGGCAGGTGTCAGGTTAATAGCTTCAGCACCTTTGAGGTGGTTTTAGTTTGGTTTAGACATGGTGTCGGTGGGGTAAGGATTCTCAAATGGAGGGAACCAACTTGGGAAAAGCAATCAAACTCCACCCACACAAGGTCCGAGTTGAGATTCGAACTCACGTCCTGTGAGGTTTCGGGCTATGTTGCTACGCTGTGCCATAATCTGGTGACTGTAAAATTGAATTAATCAATTAGCCCTCTTTTGGTGGCAGCGGGTCGACTAAACCCCGACACCAAACTCTGAAAACTCTGAATGTCCACAAAATCCGGAAGAGCCGTAGTGACAGGTGAGCTACAAAGTTAAATCCATGGCGTCCGAACACAACAGCCGACCTTGAACGTCTCTGTCTCAGCGAGACTCCTTTGGTCCTTTGGACCCAGCCTGTCCAGATCTACCCGTCTCACGCTGACATTCTGCTTCACAAGCGAAATGTCTCAGAGAGGATTTGTCTTGAAGTTCGTGTCGCCCAGGACATTTTTCCTCAGTTACCCATAATGCAGCGGCATGAAGAGCGAAAACACAGATAGATGGACAGATTGATCATTTACATTTACGACATTTATCAGACGCCCTTATCCAGAGCGACTTACAATCAGTAGTTATAGGGACAGTCCCCCCTCTGGAGACACTCATTGTTAAGTGTCTTGCTCAGAGACACAATGGTAGTAAGTGGGATTTGAACCCACTAGGCTACTGCCACCCAGGGAAACCCATGTTTTTTTTTTTTTGGATGGATATCTTATTAAAAGTAGAAGTTGAAAAGTGAGGTCAATTAAACCGGGATGTTCATTATCAGGGGATCATTTCACAGGGGTGTTTTGCTGACAAATGTATTTATTCAGAAGTCACTTATGGAAGAAGACGAGTATTAAAGTAGTAGAAGACAAGCAACAATGTAAATAATTGAACGCAATTACCTTAAATGACAGCTGATGAAAAATTAATGAACGTCTGTGTCTCCCGTGTGGCCTTTGTGTTCGGATGGGGATGATAATGTGATTATCTCAGGATCCACAAGTCTCTTTTTTTGTGCTCTTTAGATACTGATCGATAGGGGCTTTAAAAGGCCGTCCGCGATAGCAGCAATCAGGCTGCAATTACACAGATCCCTCCGACGTCTTCCGGCTCTTGTTTTTGTGTTTCCCTGCCGAATCGTGGCGTGCATAATTTCATTTTAATGCCTGGAGGAGAACAATTTTCAGTAAACAGGCCGGTCTCAGCCCAATTAAAAGGCCTTCTCCGCGGCCTCCCCGGGCGGGGGCGTTTCCCGACACCGGCGTCCATCTCAGGTACGGTTGGGGAAAAGGCAATCGGGGTAAAAGTGTTCTTCGCCACGCAGGCCAGGGAGGCTCCTTCGCGGTAACTCCTTACGGCCCAAAAACCAGGTCATTTATACATCCGCCGTGAAAGGCAGAGTCTGCAATTAGAACAGATGAAAATTATAGATGCCGATTTAACGTTTGCCGGAGTGAACAATTAGTCACCTAAACAGCTTAGCGTTTAAAACACACATACACGCACGCACTAAATGGGCTCTGCATCATTAGTTGAACTCATTACGCCGTCTACGCCTATTTCACTAGATTTACTCAGTCAACTTTATTTTAATGGATCTCATTTCGGGAGCGCACCACCCTGCCTTTCTCCGGGTGTGTACGTGTGTGCTCGTTTCCCGTGCTACCTCTCTCTCCCTCGAGCCCCTGGGCAGCGGACCCCGGCCCAATCGATGGCCCTAAATCAATTGATCCATAGGCGGGGTTCAGAGTCGCCGCGAAAGAGGCCCGACTCCTAATCCCGTTATCCTGTGTCAACCGGCTTTTCTCTCCCCGCGGTGTTCCGCCGCTCCACTGCTCCATAGTCAAGTTAAACCCAGATGACTTCTTGTGGTGGAACACCTTCTACTGTAACGTGGGCTGCCAAAGAGGCAAATTCAGCAGACGAACAGGACCGTGGGAGGATCATCTAGTCCAGACAGGCTGATGCCACCAGGCCATGAGATAACTGGACACTTTTATTTCTCTAATTCTTTCCTACACACTCAAAGATGCTTAAATAACGATTCGACAATAATGCAATAATAAATGTTGGCCTCTAGTTCTAGATTTTTCTAGGATGATTGGATGACACTGACTGAACACGCTTGCTCACACACTGTATGACACACTGGCTAACAAAATGAAATTCAGCGGATGAATAGAACTGTAGAAATGGATTGAACAAGTGGATCTGAGGATGTATGAGCGGTCAGAAGAGAAGCCGTCATCAAATAATGAAGATAATACAGGTTTTTTTTCTTCTTTTATTTCTATTGTCATTGCCCAGAGCAGCTTTACATTGTTTAAAGTGGTAAAAACCCTCAAATGGGGCAAAAGGAGAAGCCTGGAAAAAAGCCAATTTTCTTTTAACAAAAACAGCATTAAAAGGGCTATTTTTAATACTATTAACTCTTCCCACTTGCGGGACTATGCAATTTCATATTCAACATACAGAAGGTCTACACATGCATGTGATGCATTTTTTTATTAACTTTACTTTAAAAGTTTTCCTTTTTTTTACAAGGCCATTTATGCCATTTGCTCACGTTCGTCTTTCACTTTACATGCTTATTTCTGTTAACGGCATGAAGAAACATTACTCTAAGAGAGTGTTATTATAAGGAAATGGAGCCCTGGTAGATCGGCACCGCAGAGCTAATGTTTCATGCTATAACCTCCCAATGAGTTTATTATTTCTGTTACACTACAGTTCATTTTAATGCATATTTATGGCTGCAACAATATTCCATACTGATAAATTTATTCTATCCATAAACCATTGCTCATGTGATCGTCATAAATAAGAAAAAAGGTTGTCTGTGGTGCTGATTCCTGAGGTGTAATATTTTTTTAAAATAAACTCAGGATATAAACATCAAGAACTCAGAAGCATTGGGGGCATGGAACAGGCTGCATTCCATCGTTTCTACAGGAGAGATGCACAGTACAGTACATTCAATGTGTTTTCTTTATTTTCATTACCATTTACGTTGGTAGATTCTCACTGAAGGCATCAAAACTATGAATGAACACATGTGGAGTTATGTACTTAACAAAAAGTGGAGATCTGGCCTCCACAGTCACCGGACCTGAACCCAGTCCAGATGGTTTGGGGTGAGCTGGACCAACAAGTGCTAAACTCCTTCAAGACTGTTGGAGAAGCATTCGACCTCTTGAAGCTCATGGAGAGAATGCCAAGAGTGTGCAAAGCAGTAACCAGAGCAAAGAAACTAGAATATAAAACATGTTTTCAGTTATTTCACCTTTTTTTGTTAAGTACAGAACTCCACATGTGTTCATTCATAGTTTTGATGCCTTCAGTGAGAATCCACCAACGTAAATGGTCATGAAGATAAAGAAAACACATTGAATGAGAAGGTGTGTCCAAACTTTTGGCCTGTACTGTATATCGACAGAGCATCTGGGGGTGCACTATTGCATGATTGTGTATGATTTTCTATCTAGTATGACAATGAACCACACTGGCACCAGTTGCTGTGCACCAGTGTGGAAAAAGTTAGCATCACACCACAAATAAACGTACCTATAGACGACACAGCTGTCAGCTCGGTGTGTTTCCTCCCGCTCGTGCTGCTGTCTGCGCTGTTCTGATGCAGAGTCACCCGGGTGTGTGATGGGAAGTCTGCTGTTCCACTGTAAAAGGTCAGAATGAATCCAACTTCTGTTCTACTTTCATAGGACGTGAATGTGTGCAGTAATCCACCTGTGGCTGCCTCTCAGACTAAACCACCTCCTCTCCTGCTGTACATACGCTGGAGAGGTGAAACAATGGCAACAAGGCACAGCAATTAAGCTATATGGAAACTGCACCGCCCACAAGCGCAAAAAAGTTCTGCAGAGATGAGTGCCGAGAAGATCATTGCAGGTGAACCTCCCTCTGGATATCGCTACCAAGCCGCGCCTGAGGAAGGTGGGCAGAATCATCAAGCCCGGTCAGGCTTTGGGACAATTTATTCCACAAAGACCTCTGAACTCTGACCTCTAAACCTACCCAGATGACTCCTTA